>NC_139721.1:146875373-147432873 GCF_964211835.1 Anser anser
CTTTCTTTATAATGTGATTACTGATCAGTGTCTTTAAATTACATTAAACTCCTCTTGTGTCATTAAGCCGAGTTTTCAGGCTGTCCTGTCCAGCATAAACACGCAAACATTTCAATGAGTTTTCCCTTCTTGTGTAACTCAGGAAATAAAAGTGTGTTTGACACTCACCCCTGCTCCGGTAACGCTGGGTTTCAAAGTGTTCCTGTAGTTGCTGATCTGCAGTGCATGAGGAAAATGGATTTTTCTGCTGTTTCCAGCTTCTCTAATGCATCATACCAAGCATTTAATAAATACAGAGTAAAGTGAAAAATAAATCATTCTGAGAGAAGCCCAAGGTGCTCTGAGAGCCAGGCACAAAGCTGTCACTCTGCTTCCGTGGGACAAAAACCCTTCCATCGTTTATTTTCAGGCTGCAGAATTGAGTTAACATCTACTACAAACTCTGCTTATCCACTTGCAGCTGGGATCCTTTTACTTCCAAACCTTAGCTAACATATTTCTTAATGTGAAAACAAGGCTGCTCACAGAAATAATGCAGTACCCGAAAATAAGCATTGGCCAGAGCTAAAATTTAAGTTTGGGAAGCTGAGTGATTGCTGTCTATTGCCTTCCTCACATCTGATAGGACGCCCATACTTTCACATTCAGGGGAACACATTCGTTTCCCATATATGACACTCCTATAACCCCCAATATGTCTAATAATGTTTCCAGTTTAACTCTGGAAATTATTTTAATGAGGACTGCCTCTCTTCTAATAAATGGGTATAATGGGAGCTCATTAAATATAATCAAAATGTTCTTCATGTAATAAATCATCATAATATTTTATCACGTATGGAAGTGTAAATGTCTCTCAGTATCGCTAAACATCCCTTACGCGAACCACTCTTCCAGGATATGACCGAGGATTAACTTTTTTTTTTTTTTCCCTGGGATTTCCCCAAAGAAAAGCAAAGAGTTAATGCTCTTGCTTCAGCTCTCATTTTCTGCTGGGCTAGACATTTCCTGGAGAAGCTGAAGGGAGCTGGCAGCTGCTGCGATTTGGGATGGGGCCGCTGCCCTGGGGGACAGTGCCCAGCTCGGGCTGCACCGTGCTGCTCCCTGCACCTCTCACAGGCACCAGCTCCGTTGGGAGCGCTCAGGTCAGTGCTAAGAGGAGCCAGCGCTGGTGGCACAGGGCATTTAATTACCACGTTAAATAGTCACACGGGCTTGTCAAAGCAGCGCCAGCTGAGAATGAAAGCCCCGCGACTCACAGTTCGAAGGAAACGGTCGTGTTTGCAAACGCTTTTTTCCCCCTAGGTTGATTGTTGCCTTTTGCATGGGAAGGGGGGGGTCTGCTCTTTTGGAAGCAGAGCCTACACTGAAGTCCCCTATTAAATCAGCTGGCTGAACTGCAGCTGCTGAAGGCAGCGGTGAGAACTTGCCAGCTTCTTTTGAAAAAGCATCCTCTTGTTCTGGGCATGTTTTAGGCAACGCAAGTTTATTGCAGATGCTGAACTCTCCCCCAGAGGGTAGGGGCAAGCACTTCGGCACCGATCATCACACATTTCTCGGACACTGAGAGGCCGCCAGACAAGTTATCTCGCTCCACCTTGAAACAACTAAAAAGGAGATTTCTTTCTCTTTGATTCCTCTGTGTCTCAGCCAGATGAACTTGGAAACTCCACCTGCCAAATTCACGTGGTTTGAGAAGGTTCAAATTAAACCTGTGGGACCTTGCTGTGCTTTCCAGAGCTTTCACCTCGTGTTCTTACTCCAGCAACCCTTCCAAGCCCAGCAGTCTGAGGGCCTGAGGCAAAAAAATCCTGAGGAAAACACCTCAGTCCCAGCTGCCACCTGGCACGAAGCTTGCCCAGCACACAGACACACACACACATATCTTCCTGGCCTTCGGTTAGAAACACACGTGGTCCCACCGTGGCTTCCACTGACCTGCACACATTTGTACCTGGGCCACAAAATGTTCACAATTTAAAGAAAAACAAAACAACAAAATAAATAAAATCCATCAGCCCCCCCTCACCAAGTCCTATTTTAAAGACCCTACATGTTGCTCTAAGCACGAGGGGTAGCATCGACATTAGGGCTGGGGGTCTGGAAATCGTGATGTGAATCCCTGGCCCCCTGCGGCTGGAGCTTTGCTGTTCAGGAGGAGCAGGAGAGCAGAGCCTCCATGGGGCTGCTCCAGGGAAGGGAACTGATGCTCCCTTGGGCATTGAGCCCTGCTGGGCTCCCTGCTCCGTTACTGTGGGGAGGGAGCTGCCCTTTCAGCCGGGAGAGCAGTCTGTAGCACTTTTGGGGGAGATGAAGGTGCTGGGCATGCTGCAGGATCAGGCCAGGCGCAGAGGTGAGCCCCTGCAAGGCAGCCTTGTCCACACCCAGCGATTTTGGGTCACGGAGAACTGATCATTTGGGCCCAATGCACTCTAAAAATATATTAGATGGCAAGCCCTTGGCCGCTGGGAGCTGATAAGAATGAGAAAGCACCTGGGGAAATCTGTGAGGCAGCAAGAAACCGGGAGATTGGAGGCAAGACTGCAGTTTTTAAATCCTTTTCTTCTCCAGAATTTCACAGTCTGCTAGGTTTGGCCTAAGCCGACATGAAGGATGTGGTGTGTTTCCTGCTACACGTGACAAATGGCACACACACCACTAACATCAACATTATTATATTATTTTAAAATTGGACTTCACACCTAATTTTTGCTTAAATTGTGCACTTCAAGATGTCTCCTTCGTCTCAGCCTGGCTTTCCTCCTTGACGGTGCCTGCAGTTTCAGGAGGAGTGACGGGATGCTGAGTCTCCCAGGCGATGCCCACTGCTGCCCAGAGCTGAGTCAGTAGCGCCAGCGTGCCACCTGCATCTTTAATAATGCCAAACGGACCCGAAACACTGGCATCTGCTCACGAAGTCTGCGCTTTAAGTGATTTCTCAGATACGCAAGTCGACGCTCTCTACCTGGAATCTCGCTCGGAAAATGTTTGACATTTCTATAGCAGGCATTTGCTCACTTAGGAAAAAATTATCCAGAGAAAATAAGGGCTCTGCTGCCCGGCCAGCTCTTACTCGGCCTGCGAGCGAGCTCCCCGCTCGTCTCTGCTCTCTGGGCTGTCATGTTTCGACAGGAGAGGCTCACCACCGCCATCAGCCTGCTTGCGGGCTTTCCGCCTCCCCCAGGAACTCTGCTTCGGCGCTCATAAACTGGCACATTTCGGTTTATTTTCTCCTGACAACTCACTAGCAGAACGACCAGCAAAACTGTTTTTTTTCATTATTTAGCTACGGATGCTTGTGATTGCTCAATAATGTAAATGTCTTGTAAAGGGACTTCAGTTTTTGCTGTAATACCAAAATCCCTGCCAGAATTTCAGGATTTCTCACGATTTAAGTAGGCCTTTTAAAAGCCCAACTGTATTTTAAAATGTCTCTCTTTATTTTTTTATATAGCTTTGTGTATATACTGTGGGGATCAGGCCATATAATTATATAAAGACTTGGATAAAATCAAATCTAGATTAGCTGTGATTGCAGGAACAAATCAACAAATCCATGGCTTTTTTTTTTTTTTTTTTTTTCCTCTCAAAACAAGAAACAAGACTGGGGCTGAACCAGCTGCCAGCAAGTCAGGGGTGAATGTAGGCACGCCGAACCTGCAGTTGGTTTCATCTTTTACCATCAGGCCCGTAGGCCAAAAAGAGCTCGCCTGTGCCCTTCTTGTGGGGGTCCAGGCCCCGCAAGCCACACACCTGTGCTTATTGAAGTCAAGAAAGCCAAACACACACCCGTAACAACACCTGCAGAACGCTCTCCTGGTCTAGCTGAAGTAATATCTTCCCTGTGAGGAAAGGCTGAGAGACTTGGGTCTGTTCAGCCTTGAGAAGAGAAGGCTGAGAGGGGATCTTATCGGTGTTTACAAATACCTTAAGTGTGGGAGACAGAGGGATTTGGCCAACCTCTTTTCAGTGGTTTGTGGGGACAGGACAAGGGGTAACGGCCACAAGATGGAGCACAGGAAGTTCCGCGCCAACACGCGAAAGAACTTCTTCACGGTGAGGGTGATGGAGCCCTGGGACAGGCTGCCCAGGGAGGTTGTGGGGTCTCCTTCTCTGGAGATATTCAAGGCCCGTCCAGACACCTACCTGGGCAGCCTGCTCTAGGGAACCTGCTTTGGCAGGGGGTTGGACCTGATGATCTCTTGAGGTCCCTTCCAACTCCTGCAATTCTGTGATTCTGTGAATATGTGGGTGCCAAGAAGTCCAATGTGCATCCTAAGGCCAATCTGTCCGAGTGGGCTGTGCTGAATATTCAGGTGATAGGGCACATCTGCGTGAAGATGTGATCACGTATGACCATCGCTTCTGTTACCAGTATTTGTACTGCCGCAGCTGGCTGGAAGCGCTTGTGGGTTGGGCTCCCGCTGTGCTCGGTGGGGTGCCTGAGATACGTGCACGCACCGAGAGGGGAGTCAAACAGCACAGCGGCTGTACGTAGCCATACACCACATAAAGGATTGCTTGGCCAAGAGGTTGTTACAGAGCTGGGCTGGCTGGAGCTCCGGCATCATCAGCACCTTTCCGAATCAGGCCCTCGCTGCTTGGCTGAAGGACAGCGGCACCGCTGGCAGCCCCGGCTGCGAGGACGTCCCTGCTCTCCCCACCGCGGGTTTCCAGCCTCCGGCCCCATACATCAGCACCGGGGAGCAGAGACTGACGACGCAGCGTGGCCCCAACACATATTTCTTCCTTATAAAACCACAGAACTGGTCATTTGGCTTCCCTTACCGGAGGCCTGGGGTATAATTAATCCACCCTATCTTACATTTTTAATTACATCTCTGCTCAGGTATCCAAGTCTTTCACAACCCCAATACTTTTAAGGTGTAGGAAAAGTACTGCAGCCCTTGTTTTGCAGGGAGAGAAGCTGCGGCACAGAGACTCTGAGTAAGTAGGACAAACTTGAGAGAAAACCTGTAGCATGACTGAGAACAGAACCCAGATGTACCAAGGGCTCGTGCTTTGCTTTAAATACAACACTAGGATCCCTCTCATTCATGATGCCAGTATAATGGTATTTCCTCTCCTGGAATGGTGCGTTCGTCTCTGGCCAGAACCTCTCTCTCTCCGGAAAGTCAGAGGGAGAGAGCGAGAGGGAGAAAAAGGCCAGAGAAGCGCAACCAGCACAGATCTCCCTGCAGAGGAGCTCCCCACAAGGTGAGGAGGAGGCGCATGGGGCAGCAGCAGCACCAGGGTGGGCGTCAGGGATCAGCCCCAGGTCTGTTTCCGTGTCCTGGAATGAGACATTTGACATTTATGGGTTTCTCTACAGGGGGAAACTGTTGCAGGGTGCACGTTTAATGTGTGCCAGACGTGGGTGTACAGCATCCGTGCTGTTCTGCGCTCGTGCCCTGGGGAGGGACTGAGGTCGCTGCCTCTGCTTGGAGAGAGAAGCGTGCACGAGGGCAGACGTGGCACGGCATGGCTCTGTGCAGGCCCACCTCGGGGCTGCGTACAGCGCTCCTGGCAGAGGCGAGTCCAGAGAAGCAAAGCTCAGCTTCATAAAACCTGAAGGCCTGACTCACAGTGGCGATGGAAATGCAAAGTGTTCTTTCCTCAAGCCTTTATTGTTCCAGCGTGATCTGTCTCAAGTACCCCACGCACTTCACTGTGCAATGGTGAAACAATGTTTGCCCAAATGAAAAAGAAAGAATTTCAAAGATGTGAAAAATAGACAAGAAAATAGGTTAATGGGGCCAAAATAGCCTTTTTAGTTTCTTAGGGAAACACCTCCCAGATGGGTTTAAAAAAAATTTTTATCAGAGCTTTTGACACCATGCAATTACTTCATGGAGCTCTTCCAGTTTATGCTTGCAATGTACAGAAAAGGGCATCTTATTTAACAAAGTATTGGTTTACTGAAAGCCACATGGCTCCATATCAGAGCTGGGAACACTCACAGTCACGCTGAGGATGCTGTTTTTGACTCCAGGCCCGTGTAAGAGCCGCTCACCTGCAGGCACATTGAGTGCTGTGATGAAGATTAACTGGGCAAGGCTCACAGCCTGGGCTTGGAGGATGAGAAGTGCCTCGATAGCACAGGGAAGGCCCCGGTGGGCCTCTTGCCCCAGTGGGCTGCAGGGCTGCATGATCCAGCCAGGGGGAGAGCCTGCGGAGGAGCAGGCAGCCCGTGCCACAGCTGATGGATCAACGCTTCCTCCTGCCTGCCCTGCAAAGCTTCGTGCCCACCGGCTTTGGCAGCGCATGGGGAATTTAACGAAGAAGCTGTGGCTGACACCTGAGGGCTCTGTCTTGCTCCTTGCAGAGCTGTCTGACAGCCCAAGGTGCCACAGCTACCGGGTCAGTGGTGTTGGCTGGAGAAGCCCAGAGGGGTCAGTGAGTGGTAGCTTTTCTGACAAGAACTCTGCAGTTCAGCTCATGGGTCACTGCCGGCTCCAGCCCACTGCTTGAACCTCCAGCTGCCCTTCCTGGAGCCTGCCCTCGCCCCCTGGTCTCCCCACAGGGCAGGACCCCACGGCATCTTCCCATCTGCAGCCTCCCTCCATTGCTGGCCTTGCTGCTCACTCACATCTTTTGCAGTTGGGGAGAAAAATAAAGCAAGATTCAGCTCATGGGTTAAGATCATTTTACGTTTGAGTTAGTTTCTAAGGTCTTGCTACAGTCAGTGGAGATGCAGTTGATGCAGACAGTCAAGGATAGGAGCTGAGACTCAATTTGATGTCTTCATCTGAAAGTTCGAGGCCTCATGGAGCAAAATATTCTCTTGTACTGAATTTGATTATTGTTCATACTCAGCTGAGTGAAGGCACTGTGGCAAAAGAGCCTTGCTCTAGCAGACACAGATACGGGCATCGATGAAGACGTGCATTGATAAGGTCAGGCTCCCCGGCATCATACAGCCAGCATCCCCAGGGGGCTGCAGACACTTCTGCCAAACCAGAGGCTGCCATGCCTTCAGCATTTGTGCTCACTCAGCCACGCCTGCCTGTCCCAGTCCTGCCTGACTGCCAAGCTGCCGTACCATGGCAGAGGACAGAAAGTTGTCCATGAAGTTTGGCTTCCAAAGGAGAGGCTCTTCAGGGCATTCCTCCCAAACAGAGACTGGGGAACGCAATCCCCCAGTTTCCAGGCACTTTTTCAAAGCAGTCCTTCAGTGTTCCTGTGCTATTCCATGAGGGTCTGATGAAGCTGGCAGTGGGGAGAGTTGTTAGGCAGGATGGGTGCCTTCGGCACAAGGCCATCGGACAGAGATGGGAAGCCCTCCGTGAGCAGAGCAGCTCAGGGCTGTCAGCGCCTGCCTCTACGCTTGGAGACGGGGGAAGCCAGGAGAGCCCAGAGCAGCTTGTCCCAAACACCACAAATCCCAAAGGCATCCTCTCCTCAGCCACGTGCAGATCCTTTGCCATCTCTGGAGGATGAGGTGACCTTGTCTGCCTCTGACTTGTACCATTGTCCCTGAGAAGTCCTGTTCTCCATCCAGGCACACACACAAGCCTCAGCAATTTGTTCTCCTTAAAGCCAGGGTCTCTCTGTAAAACAGCATCTTTTCCCACATCTGCAGGTCTTGCAATCACTTTGAAATCTGAGCTACACTTACAGTTCTGCTCCTTCCCTTTGTGCACATATTAGTGTGAATGTGGGATTTCCATGCAACTTGAGACAGCGCTCCTTTGGTAACCACATTTATGTTCTGCCTGAACCCTGTAGGTTAGGATCCTGGGGCAGCCTCTATCACCCACTGTAGTTTGCACAGCTCTCCCCTCTACCATTTACCCTTCCATGCTCGAGGGGAGCCTCCTGTAAACATTCGCCAGGTATCTCTAAAAACCTCTCCTGCCATGCCGTCTATGAAAAGCTTTGTAAAAACCAGTGTTTGCTATTCATGATGCTGATAATGTCTCCGTGTTCCACGGGCCCTGGGCTTGCCTGCACTGTAAAACGCCTGTGCAGGACCAACGCTGTGCCCTTCCTTTGCACAGTGCCTGGAGGTGACAGCCCAGGATGAGTGACACTGTGTGAGCTGACAATTAAAGTGATAAACGAGTGCTCAGTCTAATGCAGGGACGGGTATTTACTAGGACACTGGTAGGTGAAATCAAGAAATTTCTCTAAAAATCAAGTTATTCCAAATATCTTCCATCATCCAAATCGAGCAGTGAGGTCCCACGCTGATGTGACTGGCTGGATTTACCGTCATGAGAACCTGCTTACCCACTAACTCTTCAGCCTCTGATACACTTCACTTTGAGAGCCTGCAAACATAAATCAATTGGAAATAAAATTTAATTTACAACATCAAAAACAGTCACATTTGGAAACAGTCTAATTTCCTGACACTCAAAAGCACATCACATTATAATTTATCAACCATCACATTTTTAATGATGTCAGACATTTGTCATAAAATCACCATTAAATTGGTATCTAATGGCTTCTAATAAATGTCAAAATGAACTTGCAGATGCCTATTTGAAATATATTAGGAGCCATTAAACAGCAATTAAAAGGAAGTTTCACAAATAATATTTTATATTAGATAGGTCGCAGAGCCATGCCAAGGAAGGGACGGTGACATTTTGAGGAGCCTCTGAAAACGCTGCCTCCTTTCACATATTTCTGTAATGATGGAGCTTGTGCTTCCCCGGAGAGCAGCCCGCGCTCTCTGGGCAGCTGGAGCCCTTCCTGCAGGACAAGCCAGGGCTCCAAGTGGGAGGTGATTGAGAAAGACGGGCACAAAGCTGGGCAGAGGGACAGCTGGAGGCCACCTGGCACTGTAGTGCATGCCCTCTACGCTCTGAATGTGCAGTTTACTGCTGACGTACAGAAAAGAGCTCGCACCACTGGCACTACCCTCCCTGACATCCTTTCAGGTATCTCCAGTCCACATATTAACAAACCTCACCTGGTGTCATTGGTGCAATGTGGTTTTGCCACATCCCAGGCTCTCCTGAAAGGGCACTGAAGACCACCTTTAACTTCTGGCTCAAACCTTTGCGGAAGCAGCTGTGTACTGAGAGCCACCAATGGTTCATGAGTCCATGCTCCTTCTGCTCTAGAGATGTGTTTAAAAAGGTGCACCTTCTCTACACCCTAAGTACATGTGCACATGTATATATGTTTTATATAAAATATAATCTCATTAAAATACGCCCAGGTATTGATGCCCTTTGTTTCTCTTGCAACACAAAGCTTACTTTCATCTGCTATACCTTGAAAACGATCAACAAGCATTTAACCTTCAAGCATCAGCAAGAATCTCATAGTATTCATGTTCCTGTATCAGCCCAGAAACCAGAAATGGTTAAAAAGAGGGACTTAATCCCAGCTTGCACCATTCCCAAGATAGATTCCTGTAAAAGAGCAGCTTGCTTGCTCCCTCTCTTTTCACTTCAGCCTGCACAGGGAGGAGAAGGGAGGTGTGGGACTGGACCTGGCCACTAATCCTGCCAGGGCTCAGGCCAGCGCAGTGAGCATTGCCTAAGATGGAGGATGCAGAGCCCGACGGCTGGGGACGGCACGTTCTGGTGTGGCTGGGGGAGCGAGCAGCAGGCCAGTGCGTTACACAAGTAGGTATTAGCAGCCAATAATAGACCCGTTGTGTCAGTACACAAATATGTTGTTACGCTCCACCTTCCGTCCTATTTGTTTCTTACAGTACTATGGCTACTTTCCTCTCCCATTTACGCAGCTCAGAACTGGTCCTGAGTCAGAAGAGCGAGAAAAAAATCCCCTTACCTCCACCCAACCCGTCACCTGCTCCTTAAAGGACCTGTTTATACAACTGTGGAGAAGGGTGTGTATTTGCATATTAAATGGGATCGAGAAAATATGTAACATATGTTGCAAACAGAACTAATGTCTAAACACACATGTAAACCTGGGCTAACGGGTCCTGCCAAAATATTTTAACCATCTGTTTTTACTTAGCTGTTTTTGAACAAATTATGTTTATTATGTTAATTTATTTTACTGTCAACAACACCAAATGACAGAGTTGCCGCTAAACAACATCATTATATATCACATTCTGGCATAATACCGGCAGGTTTTTTTAATGCGACAGGAATAAATGCATATTAAAATGTCAATTTGTTTAAAATCTCATTCAGGATGGTAAATACATCTGCACAAATCCATCGTGTTCCAACATACACTGTTTGCACAGAGACTACTTAAAGATAAGGCACTCGGATGGGACTTGGAGGAAGACGCAGGAGCGCAGAGATCCTGCCTGGATGCCCGGTTCAACCTTGAGGCTGATGCCAAGGAGGGAAGGAGCAAATGAAAGGGAGGTATGCCACGTTTTAAGAAGTTGTGATAAGCTTCCTGCAAGTCTGTCCTCATTTGCAGCATCCAGGAGAGCTCCCTCAGACAAAACAAATCTGAGGTTGAGATCAAGCATCCCAGGACCACATCCTGTTCCCCAGCATACCTTGTTTGTGTCCAGGTAGGAGTCTCTGCATCTGGAAGACAGCCAGGGCTGCTCTGGAGGCCCCAACACCCTCGCGAAGATCCCCCAGTGACTAAGTTGCATGGTGTTGTGGTGGCTTCACCCTGATGGGCAGCTGAACTCCAGCACACTGCTCTCTCACTCCCCCTCTTCAAAGGAAGAGGGGGAGAAAATATGATGGAAAGGGCTCAAGGGTTGAGGTAAGGACAGGGAGATCACTCACCAATTACTGTCACGGGCAGAACAGATGCAGCATAGGGGGATTAATATAATCTATTTTCTATCACTAGGAGACTAGACCGGTGAGAACTAAAAGCAAACTAGAAACACCTCCACGCCCCCCCCCCTCAATACACCCTCTTTCACCTCCTTCCCGAACTGAGCCTGTGGGGGCTGCCCACAGGCAGCAGCTCTTCAAGAACTGCTCCCACACGGCTCCGTACCACGGGGTCCATCCCCCAGGAGCAAACTGCTCCAGCACGGGTCCCCCACGGGCGGCAGCTCCCCCCAGACCCCCTGCTCCTGCGGGGGCTCCTCTCCACGGGCTGCAGCTCCGGCCCGGGGCCTGCTCCTGCGGGGGCTCTCCATGGGCCGCAGCCTCCTCCAGGCCACATCCACCTGCTCCACCGGGGGCTCCTCCACGGGCTGCAGCGTGGAGATCTGCTCCGTGTGGGACCCGTGGGCTGCAGGGGGACAGCCTGCTCCACCAGGGGCCTCTCCACAGGCCGCCGGGGAACTGCTGCTGCGTGCCTGGAGCACCTCCTGCCCTCCTGTTGCACTCACCTTGGGTGTCTGCAGGGCTGGTTCTCGCTCCTCACTCTCCCAGCTGCCGTTGTGTAGCAGTTTTTTTTCCCCTTTCTTAAATATGCTCTCACAGAGACACAAGCAACATCGCTTATTCACTCAGCTCTCACCAGCAATGGGTCCCTTTTGGAGCTGTCTGGAGCTGGCTCTGCTCTGACATGGGGCAGCTGCTGGACTCTGCTCACAGAGGCCACCCCTGCAGCCCTCCACCACCAAAACCTTGCCGCATAAACCCACTACAAGTATCTTCTGGATCATATCCTTTCTTTTGCTCAAATAATTCTCTGCTCATTGCCCAGAAGCAGATTGTACTTCAGCACGATGTTTTGCTGACCCCTCAAAGAAGAAAGGTCTCGTCTCTGGAGCACAAGGATCAGCCAGTGGCTTCTCGCCCTCCCGGCTGACCCTCTTCGCTGTCCACAAGTGCTGCCTGGACAAAATTGTTCCTCTCCCCAATTCCAAAGCCAGTACCTGTTCTCCTAAATCAAAGTCTGCTCCCTCAATCCCTTTCCCTTTTAGACAGTTCCTCGCACCTTCCCTAACTAAAGTAACCTTTTCTCCACATAACTGATGCTAAAACCCTGCCTTTTTCTTCCACATAGGCAGTAATTTTATCCTTATATATATATATATATATATATATATATAATTTTACCCTCCAGCCACGTTTTCCTTTTGGTACCATTCATGGAGTGGCACAGGATGTTTTCTCAGGTCCCCATTCACAGAGGGCTGACCATCTCTCACATAGGGAAGGGACCCTGCTTCTTCCAGCCCCATGCCTGCACATGCGTTTACACCACACCACAGTTGGGTCAGGGAGGTGGCCAGAAAAACCCAGCCTACCTCAATTCATCCTTTGCAGCAGCAGGAAAGTAGGCCATGCCCTGTGCAACTGGAAGCAGAGAGTCTTATGTGCTCCAGAAGACAGCTAGAAAAAAGTAAGAAGTGGGGAGTCCTCTGGTTTTCGAGTCAAAAAACAGACAGAAGACAGACTGTCCCACCTAAATATTCCTCCTCCAGAGGAATATCTTCAGATACACTGCAGGACTGGAATGGAACAGGATGAAAGATAAGCAAGTGGAAAAGTTCGAGACAAGATCACAAGGGCAAGGAGTGCTCTGTGGCCTTCACAAAGCACCGTGTTTCTATCAGTCTGCTCAGGTAGCTGAAGGCACTCATGACATATAAGCCAGTGGCAAGATGATATATTACAGGATACGGTACAACATAAAATGCAATCAGGCCACGGTCCTGCAAAAACTCATGGGCTTGCGTAACAATGCACATGAACGGTCCTGCCGAGACCTGAGGATTGCTCCAGTGCAGATGGTGGAACGCTTGCGTAAAGCAAGCAGAGGTATGGTCAACGAGGAACTCTCAAGCCCTGAGAAATCCTGAAGTAGCCTAACACTGCCTCTAATATTGAATCAATTAGCTGAGAAATAACCAGTAAGGAAATGTGATATTGCTTTCTGGGGATTAGGCAGCAGGCATTTTGGGAGAAGATTTTGTTTAAGACAAGGAACAGGCTCCTTTTGATTAACCTCAGTCTTTTGAAAAGTATAGTGAAGAAATACTGTGCACATAAATATTTTGATATCTCACTAACAAATACTATAAGCCATGCCACTTTTGTTTAAACCTCCTTCCCCAACAAGACCAGGGCTGTTCACGCAGAATTGTAAAGAAATCAGTGTTTATAGTGTCCATTATAGCACCAGACTTTGTCAAGTGTGGTGATACGTGAGAGGCAGTGCCACACAGTGTACAGTTTGGGGGAATTCTCCCTCCCCTCTCTAAATTCTGGTTTTACGAAGAGAAAGGTTACAAGGTTTATATTTCAGGAGTTGAAGTCCTGAGAAAATAAACCTCAGTCCAAGTACTTGTCCAGCCTACAACAGATATTCCATAAAATGTATGGGCTGATTTCATGCATATGGCCGCTCATTTTACAAGGGGATGATTAAGATGGTCATGGTTATGTTGGCTTTTAGTCCAAAAATGCCTCAGCTGCTCTGGATTCATTTAAAATAATAATGTACCTCTGTGTGCAAAAAGCAAGCAGCCAGCACTCCTCTGCTCTTGCAGACCTGCAGACTCTTTGCTTTTGACAGTGTTTCCAGCATGGTTCATTAGACACTATTTGCTCCAGCCGTCCATCTCGTTCTCCTCTCAGCCTGCCATCTCTCTCTTCTCTGGCACCAAAGAGACTCGCAGAGCAGGCAGAGATGCCTTCGGGAAGAGATGAGCTCTTACTGCAGTTTGCTAGCTTTCACCCCCCGCAGGGGTCCCAGTCCCTCCGCCCAGCCAGAGCGCACCCAGCTCGGATGAGCAATTTGTTGAAAAGCAATGGGGGCGCAGTTCAAAAGTGCACCCCCAAAAAACAAACAAAAAATTAATAATAATAATAATAATAATAACAATAATAATAATAATAAACACTTCATCTCTTTGCACCCCAACCCAAAAGAGAATGTGCTGGCACCATAAGAATAAGCAGCCTTTCACCCCACGCTCGTCCCCCCAGGGAGGAGAAGCCTTTTGCAGCATGCTCTGGGTTGTGCAGCATTGCAGGGCTTGATTCCTAACATGGCCTGTCCCCAGGAGTCACGCAGAGAGTGATTAAAAGGGCAGACTATGAGTCAAAAAGAGTAACCACCTTTTCCTATTTTAACCTGATTTGGTCGTCTCGGGCTCCCCATGCACACTCAATTCGATACTTCCCGCTCCACAAGTTTTTCTGGCTGCAGCTGCCCCAGCATCCTTTCCCCTCGCCCTCCTCCACAGCTTGTCCTGCTCTTGGTTTATCTCTTCGCTGTAAAAAGGAAAGGCATTTATTGCTTCATTCACTTTAAGCGATTATCGTGTAACAGAAATAAACTGCTTGTTCCTATATAGTCATAGATCACTTTGCAGAATGCAGGCTTCAAACAACAGAGGTAAAAGTCTGCAGTGTTTTCCTGTGAAGCAATCTTTGTTTCTTAAAAAAAAAAAAAACACAACACAACAAAACCTAAAAGCCCTAAGTCAGTATCTTCCCGCAATTGCAGCTGATTTCCTGTGTAAACTAAAACCATGTGATATTCCATAAGTGCTTCCAGCTCTAAATTACAGGAAATGAAAACCATCATGGAAAAGGAAAGCTTTGGAATAAATTCCCAGATCAGATATCATTATAACTACATTTTGGTCTGATTACAATGTGGGTGCTTTCTGACATACCTGGGAGAGATTAAAGGGGCTGGCAGCAGCTGATGGCGTGTGGTGTCACCCCGGCCCCGCTGCAGGACAGAGACATCTCCCACACCCAGGGCAGTGCCTCAGGGGTGCCAGAGCTGAAATCAGGGACTGAGGTTGATAAAGGGAGACACTTTTATGTACCCTTTGTGAAGGTCAGACTGCGAGCCTTCAGCTGTATTAAATTGCATGTGCCCTACACCGTCATGGTTTGCAATTAGCTGTCCACACGCACCCACAGCTGCACGTGCACGTGCTTTTTTACCATCAAGGGCTTAGTGACTCTGCAGCTCTTCAATGCTCATTTTCTGCAAAAAAGAAAGAAGCTGGGGTTGCACAATGTCACACAAGCCCATGCTGGTAGGGAGCACGTACATGAAAAGAAGATAGGAAAGGAGGGCAGCCGAGCTCACCCCATCCCACCTGAATTTGGAATACATGCAAGTGTTGCTGCCTACTGCTACCAAGTGAAGGCTGTGGGAGAGATTTCAGCCATGCTTTGTGATGCTTCATGTTTTTCTGTAGGTCCCCCCGTGGCTGTGATGAACTTACCACTAGTTACAACCCCCCCCTTTCAGCTGGATTCTCTGTGGCTCCGACCATCTTCCTGGTGAGTCAAGCGGCCAAGCTGAGATTTGTAGATGCTTCTCCTGGTGTTATCATCCTGTAAGTGGCTGCAGAAAGGGGACTTCCATTCATTTGACCAGTGCATTTTATTTGTTTCTGTGTGCCCCAGGCCACTAAACGAGCCTGGCACTGTTAAGAAATAGGGGCTTCCATTAAACCAAGTACTTGCAATGCTCTTATACATTTTGTTAATTGATGTGCTAGTGTTGTGGCTTTTTTTTTCAGTTTGTTCAGCCAAAATCATGATAATTTTCCTTTTGTACCAATGCAGTGAATAATTATCAGACTGAAACAAAGTTGCAGTGGATTACTCATTTCAAGGACAGTTCTTGGGTACACCATCATTCATTCCTCATTTCAAATGTCACAGGAGCAAAGCGTCACTCACACCACCTAAGTGGCTCTTGCTGGGTGTCAGGCCCACGCCTGCACACCGCAGTGCCCCTTGCAGATATTTTAAGCGTTGCCACCTCCTCTTCACACACAGAACATTCGGGGCAGTCCCACGGCTTCTGGATGGTAAATCCTAGGCTGTCCTTCTGCTGGTGTGATGAAAGCATTTCTACCAACAAGCGTACCTCAGCCATCGATACATCATTCACATGTAGGCTGGCATTGATTTCTGCCTTGTTACCAGAACACGGCAGATCCTCCAGTGGGGCAGAGGGTCACACGTCTGGTGCCAAGGGAACCAAGACAATTTGCACAGATCAAGGACTTCAGCCAATGCTTTTTATAAGCTGTTCTTGCCAAACGTCCCAAATGAGAGGCTTCGGTGCCAGCAAAATCATTAAAGTGAACAGCTTTGCCTCGTTCCCTACCCAGCAGACATTTCTGTTGGGGTAGGTCATTAGTTATTCCTGAGGTGGTTAGGTTATCACATTGAATCTTAATCCATCTAATTCATCCCAGCACACCCCCATTTGTTTCTAGTGCTTGCTTTTTAAAATACCATTAAATCATGTCAAAGGCCTTCTCTGCACCTGCCAAGAAAGCTGCATGCGTGCTCCGATTGTCTTTGCCAGGTGAATTCTATTTAGTATATTTAGTATATTCCTGGAGAAGACAGCTCGTTGCAGATCCTATTTCTCCTTCTCCTATTTCTCCTTCCCAAGCAGACTTCCTCGCATGTACCAGGGGATTTTAACTTTAACACACCCAGGCTAGAGTCAGTCAGCATTGTCCTGAGCAGATGCTGGCAGGTTTCCATTGCCTCCAGCTAGCCTGGGTGTCCCACTTTCTCTTGCTGAGATAAGAAGTTATCAGAGGGAAGAAAGAGCAGATATCGCCTTTGATAGTATAACACAAAAACAAAGAAATCCTAACAAAACCTGCCCTAATTGTGCATAAAACACTTTGGTTAAAAATTCCTAGCAGGATCCTAAAAATAGAGAAACTCCACTGAGATTAGTGCACAGCTTTAAACCAAACATATAAATAAGTAAAGAAATGGCATTCTCAGTCCCAGATAGCCTGTAAGTGAATTAGACCAAGGCTTTTACAGAACAAAGGAACCTAAAAAACCCCCTAATCTCACTTTGAAGGAAAAAAGTCTCTGATCATTCCACCTGCCACTTCTCTCTGTGCCAAGAAAAACTCGAGTATACACCAAAATGCTGAAGGAGAGTTGAGTGTTGCATTAAATTTATGTACCACTAGAGACTAGGGTTGAATGTGCTGACTGAACTTATTCTAATAATGTAGATGGGAAAAATCCATACTGCAAATCACCTTACTTAGGTTGGTTTCACAAGAACTATTTACCCAAGAAAGAAAAAACCCTGAGTGCTGATTGCTTGCTTTCTCACCCGAGAAGCAAGAACTACACACCGCCAGTGCCTCAGATTTTTTTTTTTTCTAGCTGCAAAACACAACGTGAGATGAAAGGGAGTAGTTTGTTCGGCTGGGTAAAGCAATTTCCACAGAAAACAAGCAAGGATTTGCAGAGAGCATGTGTTTGTGCATGTGTCACTGAGTAAACGCTTGCAATTGGTACAAGACTTGAAGGCACGCAGGGTACCAGGGCACCCTGGGGTTGTGCTGGTGCTGCTGTAGCTGTCACAGAAAGCTTCAGGGAGCACACTGGACCTCATGTACCTGAGCCCATGTGGCTGGGCCGAGCCAGATGTCCCTGCCCTGGGGCCGTGCCATGCCAGTGCCTTCTGGTGAAGGCTCCACTCAGGCTGTGGCTCTTGGTTTGGGGGAATGGGCAAGTGGCACGGGCTGGAGGTGGAGGAGGTACTCAAATGCAGCTGCATTCATTGCTACAGGGGGAAAGCCACCTCCACCCTAATTCACATTAGGTAAGAGAGGGCAAACCCCAATCACACATGGCCAGGCTGTGTCCAATGAGACCCACACTAGAAGGTCTGGTCATGTCCCATGTGTGGGGACAAGGAGTTAGGGAGCACCCCTGGGTCCCCCTTAGGGGGTACAGGGCAGGGAGAGGGTGAAGGAGCTAACCCTAGAGCAGGGCCCCAGGGAAGGGTCAGGACAAAGCTGGGTAAATCTACTTTTCTTAAAATATCAGGTCTTCAAAACCTTGCAAAAAAAGCCAGAGCATCTAAGGCCAGCCTTCGCCGCAGCCATATCTGTAGCAGCTTGTTCAGTGCTTGTGCCCACGCAGGGGTCTGCACTGAAATTGCCAGCAAAGTTTCCAATTAGCACCAATTGAGGCGAGGTATTTTGGGGTTTTAATCGGGCAGACACGCCTCCCCTGGGAGGCAGCGTGAGACCACCCACTCACATTGCGTAGCCCACCAAAAAACATTAAACTTATAGTAACCACTTTCAATCACTACCAACCCACACTAGATTTGAACCATCCACTGAAAGGGGAAAGGTTAATGCGAGCTAATTTTTTTAATCATTGCTGTAACATTAGGAAGAAGCTCTGTTAACCTTTTGGGGACTGCTGACTTACTGCCCGGTGTTCATTTGGCTGATCCTACAGGCTACAATCATGATAGGGTAGTTTCCCAGGGGAGCAAATAAAATCCAAGAGGTCCATTTTTCTTCTCAGCGCTTGCCTGCTATAACACTGAGCCCTTCATTAAAAATGTGATAAGCCATGCAATACATTTTCCTGTATATTATAGCCTTTAATCTTTAATGTTAATGACAGAAATGTTACCATTAGCAGGACCATATTTTGCTCCACACTTTAGACATTCTTTTGTAACCACATTTTCCTGTCCTCTTTCAGGCAGATGGTAACTATTTCAGCTTGAATTCCTTCTTATATTAACATAAAGAGAATTTGAAAAAACAAACTAAGGTATAATATAACTAAAATAGAAGAACTTATGGTGGTGAAATGTCAAACACTTTTTCTTGCCATGACCACACTTTGACATTGCTGTTACTAGGTGTGTGCCTCAAAACTGAAGTCAGTTTTGTAAATACTGCTGACAAAGAGGATTCAAGCCACCTCAATCACCAAGTCATGCTGACTTGAATTGTGCCTTGCACAAATTTTAGAGGACAAATTATTGGCTGATCAATTGGAAAATTCATGTGTTTACAGAGCATGTGAAAGGCACGTTGGAGAGTAGGGCTTGGTCCAACAATTAATAATAATGCTACTAAAGAAGGAATTTCTGAAGTCTAATCCCAACTACGTGTTTCTCTGTGTCCTTTACACAATTATTTGCAGCTTACCCTTCTCTGACCTTTGTAGCTGCTAAATGTAGATAATAGTACTAATGCCTGTATGTCACGCACTGTTGTTGGGAGTCATTAACGGTGTGGCACGTGCTTATAAGGTTAGCATCACATTTCCAATGCAGTTACAGCCAGCACTCAAAAGACGTGGGGACTGAGGGTGGAGGCACAAGGAACATCTCTCTTATGGGAGATGGGGTGCCAAGGTGGGCACGTGGTGCACGGCCCACGTGCTGGCTGCACCAGAAGGTACCTGGGGACTTGAAAAGCCGGCATGGGAGACTGTCAGGGAAGAGTGCTCAGTGTGACAGGCAGCGGTCGAACCTCATGAGCTTCCTGGAGGTACGAGAGTAAGGACAGATTTTAAGGAAGAAGACAGACACTCAGGTGTTGTGGTCTCCAGTGACCTCCATTCTTTCAGCACGGCTAAGGAAAGGAATGGGGCACCCATGCAATGACAGACCTCAGCGACACTGTCAGAAGCGAAGGGTGAATGGTACAACACTGACAGCAAAGCAAATGGGGAAAGGCCTGCTCCTGCAGCGGCCCTGCTCTCCTCATTTTCTCTGGACACTAGGCCTGTGGCCTGAGCCACCTCCTCGTCATGCTGACGTGCAGGAAGGGGCCAAGCACAGTTACTCCTGCCTTGAATCATAGTTTAATCCTGTCAGCATGGGCATCTTATCCTTGAAAATCATTACTTCTTGGTTATAAAACCTTTCTCGAGGCAACTCCCTGCCACAGCACTCCTCCATGCCTGCGGTGAAACATGAGCTCGAGCCGTGGTGCACTGGGGAGCGGCCGGGCTGTCTGAGGGACCAAATGGTGAAACGCTTGAAGGCCAGGATGGTGTGGGGACACCTCAATCCCCTCTGCTTGGGGAAAGTCCAGCTGCCTTCCAGCCCCTTGGCTTTTTGCTTGGAGCTGAGGGAGTGCACTGAGGTGAGCCCTTTCCTCCCTGGCTGGGCAGGGCTGCCCAGCCAGGGAGGAAAGGCATCCAAAAAGAGGTGCTGCCAACAGGCACACCAGTGCCCATGGTCACAAAGTGCTGACCTGTTGTCCTAAGCTGTATAAACCTGAGCCCAGAGCATTAACCCATGTGAAAACACACATTTGCCTGGTCTTTAGGTATGAGCTCTGCTTTTGTTTTCTCTACTGATAGCATGTATGCTGAACCGTAGAGGCGTATACATCATATACCTAAACGATCTTGGAGAGAAAACAAAATTATGTAGACAAGTTATTAGGCGTCTTATTTTGAGAAATTGTTTGCACATGTGCTCACATGCTGTACTCAAGATATTGAATGATTCCTGAGGAAATAGGTAGACAAGTGTATTTGTTTATCACCACCCACAGTTAGACAATCAAAACCAGGATGCATCTTCCCTGTTTACCAGACTTTGACAGTAGGAGTATGGTATTTCAAACATAAATCAGCTTCTTAGAGTATCGAGTTATGCTGAGAAATTAGTCTGGGAGTTTTGAGATGTTTTCTTAAAAAGTTGTTAAGAAATCACAGCCACTTGATCTGTTTTGGCCCTTCTAGTGAGGGCTGGTAAGCTGTGAGGATAGCAGAGAGGAGGTGTCCATCTCTGGGGGGAATTTTCTGTTTTCAGTTTTTTAAGGCAGTGAGCATGACCGCTCTACTGAATTTAACGTTAGCAGTGAGTGCAAATCAGCTCTGAATATCAAATGAAACTTTCCCTGAATAAGGCTCAGCCAAGATGGTACAGGTCTCTGGCTGTGCAATAGAGGACTTCAGAGACCTGAGCGTGATCACTGCTGAAAACATAAGCACCTACAACCTCTCAGGCTTCTGCACCATTTTTGCTCCTTGTGTGTATTTTTTGCTCTTAATTTTAAGCACATAAAGCTATTATTTGAAGATCAGCAGCCTCATAACCACAGTGTTTAGGGATTTTTTTCCCCCCAAAAAAAACTTTTCAAGATTCCATGTAGCATTATAGTGGTGGCAAGGTGTGACTGCTTGAGCTACTGAGAGCCCTGCAATACTGATCCGTCTCCCAGTAGCCATTCAACAGAAAGATGCTCTCATTAAAGCCTTCATGTTTCTGACCCTATAAATCAGTATTGTTTCAATCTTCTGTTTTCATTAACAGCTCTATATTATAGTGTTGACATCGTAAATCTTACCTGATGCTGAGGTTCTGTTGTGATTGATAGTGTCAATGTTCCTCTGTCACTTGAATTTGCAGCTATCGGTGTAATCAGTGCTACAGTTTTTGGAAGATGTTGTGTATTATACCAAATGCTGGCATCCTTTTCAAGATTTGAACTGAATATTACTTGCAAATACAATGCAGTAGCATTAAAATGTGCTCAGTGCTCCATATCTAGCAGAGCAAATACTGAATCACCACTGGGCTTAATTAGCATGAGGTGAGAAACTTTTGTTCTCCAAGGAGCTGTAGGGCCCTTCCTCGAGAAGAAGGCATAGTGACTCTCCTTGTAGTCATTTGTTCTGTTACAATTTTTGCTATACAAAGTTCCTGTCTGGGGGATTTAATCCGTATATTTCCCTGTAAATCAGTACACACTTTAGCATGCTCAGTAAATAACAACAAAAAAAATATTAATTATAGGCTGTTATGGTTTTATCACGCCGTACCTGTCAGACGCCAGAAGTTTACCTCATCCTTTACTATAATATTAGTTACCTTCCTGCCACTTCTTCAGCTGATTTTTAACCTCTCAGTGGGAGTCTAAGCCATGGAAAAGAAAACAGGGTAGCAGTGAGAATAGCATCGCTCATCTTGGTAATGATGGAAATCTCTTTCTATTTAAAATAATTACTTCGTTTTCCAATCTTTTACCGGTCTGCTGAACATAAATAATCTCCTGTTTTTGTTCCTTGGCCTCTCAACAACTTGATCTCTGCTACTAATGTCTTCTTATGTCTCCAGGGGGAATAAAGCAGCAGAAAGTAGATAATGATTTAATCAAAGGCAACTCAAATGGTAGTTTTGCTGTGCAGACATAAACAGAATTATTGGTTTTCTCTGGATTTCTTTTTGAGAACCGTAAAGCAAATGCAGCACTTAAGAAACAAGAGTTAATGCACACTTTAAAGAAATGTTTTTCTCTTTGAGGAAAGGATTGGTCTAATATTGGTTGAAACTTAAAACATTTATGATGCTGTGAAGACAAGGTGTTTATTATACATTTTATCTTCATTTCTTTTATTCCTTACAGTAAAATCAAATAATCGGTAATAGCTTGATATTTTGCCGCTGTGAAATGGAACCTAAACCACACACGAATGTGGAAAATTGTTCAAGTGTGAACCTTTAGTGCTTGAACCTTAACTAAGTAATGGACTATAGGCGGTACCAATCAGGTGTTTTACGTTTCTCCAAGGTCTCTTTCTCCAATTTTAAAGAGCTACTGGCATAAATAAGCAGCCGATGTATGGAAGAGTTTCTATGCCATTTGTGCTGGATGGCAGCATTTTAAAAATCGGTTTCTCACATCTTCATTTCAATTTGGGAGAAAATGGTACAATCAAAGCTATCATATTAAGGATATCAGGTGCTACGGGTAAGGTATCTGTTTTATAGTCCAGCAGCAAAAATATGCACATTACAATGCTGTATTTCCGTGCTACTTTCTCACTTTTTAATGGTGTTAACTAGAAACTACAAGGCAACTTCCAAGTGTAAAGTTGGTTTGAATTGTTGGAGAGTAACCAGACGAAAGGTGAATTTAGAATAAAAATAGTATAAGCAGCTTAAAGGCTTATAACTATAGATGAGAGATTATATTCTGCAAGCGAGTTTTGCAGGGAATCCAGGCAAAAGTGTTCAATGTCATTAACAAGTTTGTCTCTTTCAATCACAGAAATGTATATTTTAGTGTGAGAAACCTCTGCAAGTATGGAATTGTTACAAGCTGCTGGAGTACCTCATTTTCTTTCAACCCTCTGACATTTTGCAAGTGCTTTACTTTATTCCCTTTCTAAGAAATAAATAAATGCAGACTGTGCTACTTAATAGCATTAAGAGAATCAGGCTGCTCTGCTGGCTGGATCTGGATCAAACAGTGCGGATCAAAAAGAATATAAATGTTCCTGATATTCTGGCATATCCAGAAATAAACAGCATATAACAGAAGGGCTAAAGAGAGGAAGAATACATATCGAGTATTTTTATTTCCAGTGTTCTTTCACAGTTACTGGATTAACTCACCCTTCATCCCTGCTTTACTCATTCACATCTTGACTCTTTTATCCTCTGCTGGCAAATTGAAGGTCTGCCTTGTGGTCAGAGGTCACTGAATTAATCACTTTAAACAAGAGCTTTGCTGAGGTTTCAGAATTTCTAGCACGACCTATTTCTCCTTTCTCTTTTCCACAGCTTTCCCAGCTTTTTTCCTTCTTGCTCGTAAAGGAAAATCAGCGGAATAAGATCAAGAGACAGAAAGTGCCAGGAAACGGGCGGTGTTGTGGCCTGGCTTACAGGAATCCCCCCGCCGGGAGGGGAGGTTTGCTTGCGGCGTCTCTCCGGTGCAGGATCTGGCTGCAGCAGGAGCGGCATGCGCCAGCGGGACTTGCAGGCGCAGCGACGCCGAGCCCCCGATGACATCTCCTGCTAACACTGACATCCACCTCCAGCCCCAGCAGCTGCAGGCAGAACCAGTTACCCGCTTCATCCAGCTGGAATTGCACGATGCTTAATCTTACGCCCAAGGAAGTTTCCAAATTGCCATTGTGTGAGTGTTGCTGTTGCTTAGGGTTTGATGTTTTTCTTCGTTAGCTACTGATAATAGGCTCTGCAGGGAGCAAGCCACCAAAATAAAAGAAATTGTCGGCTCCGATGCATTTTAGAAACCTGAAGGGTAGGAACCTGAAGGGTTTCTAAAAAGCAGGCAAGGTGAAGCAGGAGGAGCTGGGCCCTGCTCTGCGGCAGGGGCCAAACCCTGGTGCTGCCGCTCCGAGGGCAGCGTGGGGCACGCAGCACGGGTCCTGCAGTGATGGCGTCGTGCTCGGGGAGTTCGAGCTGCCCTCTTGCCAGGCACTTCAGGACCCTAAAGTCTCCTGGGGCCTCACTTCTTCGCTGGTCCTTTGGCCCCAGCTGTAGAGGCAGGTGAGCGTGGCTTGCTCAGAGGTTCCCCTTCTGCAGTCTTCTCTTTTGTAACACAGGGGGTCAAATTTCGTATGCATTAATATTCCAGGGCCATCACAGGACAGCAAATCCTTTGAAGAGCAGAGGAGCTCTTTCCCTTCAGAGCCTATTCCAACACAAAGCCGTGGCTGAACGACTGTTCGGTGACTAATGCAATAATTCTACCCTGACCAGTTGCAATACTGCGCTCCCTACTTCTGTATATACTCAATTTACACCGAACCAAATAGGAATTAAAGAAAGTGATATAAGAGTCAGTGAAATTAGGGCTGTGGCTGGGAGCCAGGGCCCAAGCATATTTTTCCTTGTTTTAAGATCTCCTCAGATATAGAGAATGGGCTGAAAAAATAGCATTTCCCACTTAGACACGGGGGAGTTGATGTAGATAGGAAGAGAAGGATGCTCCCAGCTGAGCTCTGGTCCCATCGCACCTTCTCAGCCGCTGGCATTGCTCTCAGGCATTCTGCAGGCATTAATTGCCTTTAGCTGGTTTCCTCTATTTTCTGTTCTTTCAATCTCCAGTACAACTTGAAAGATTGCATTTGAAATGTAAAATAAAAAAAAGAACTAATTCCATTAACTCAAAATAGGCCTCTAATTGACCTATTAATACAGTATATTTAACATGACACCATACCATTTTCATAGGCAAAGGGGCTGGCTCTCAATAATTCAGCGTGTCTATTCTCATTCTATAGGATACATCTTCCAAGGGAGTGGGGAGAGCATTGTGAATTCCTCTCATCTATCACCCAGCCACGGAGATGGAGCCGCAGCTGCCACTGACACAACACAGGGTATTTTGCGCCTGCCTTCCCATGCTTTGCTCTTGCAGTGTGGGACTCCCAAAACTTTGTAGTTTTCCTATTAATTAACGTGCATGCAAACAAAGTTTTTAATAGCCTTGTCAGCACCAGGATGGGGGCAGGCAGCACGCCACACCGTGGGGCTCAGCTCGGGCTCTCGACCACCCCAAGGAGTGAGGTGCAGGCTGGGCAGACAAGGATGCTCTGCTCTAGCTCCAGCTCCCAGGTGACAGACACCTCTCGTCCCATCCCATCCCACCCGGGTTAGGCGAGCCTGCCATTTGCTGTCATGGCAAGACCAGTTTGGATGGCTGGGATGATGTAAAGGGGAGTTTGTTTCAACGAGGCTCCGCTCCTTGATTTTAAGCCTGCAGACCCGCTTGAAATACCCGCTTGTTGGGGCTGCCAGTAAGGCCTTCAGTTTGCATTCAGTCTTGCATTCGGCTGGGAACCGTGTGTGTGGTACTGACTGATGCGTTTGCATCGTTTGGGAGATACAAATATTTAAATTAAGAACAACTGCAGGAAGGGCTCCGTGCAGCCGTGGCACCGCGCTTCTCCCGCTGCGGGGAGCGGAGGCGGCAGGTTGGTTTTCTACCACTTAGTGTGCCACAGCTGACACATTTTAAGAACATTATCAAAGCGTAGCTGCAGAAACCACCTTAAACACACAAACAAAGAAAGGAATCAATAGTCTTTTGACAGCTCCCTCAGCCAAGCTGTTCCAACATGCTATTTCTACATTCGTTGCTCCCTCTTGTCTTTGGCTCACAGGGGGCAGGGAGCGCACAGCGAGCCAAAGAAAACAGGGTCATGGAAATGAAGTGAGGCGTTTTCACCCAAATAGGGCACAACAGGCCACAAAAATGGGGCTTGTCCTCCCGGCCCAGATGTCAGCTGTGGTTGGGAAGACTGCTCCCTTGTGCAGCACAGCAGGGAGCCTCGTGGTGCACCGACAGCTCAGCGCCAGCGAGGGCGAGGAGCAAGGATGGGACATCACCGCGATGCCGTGACAGCCTCCTGGCACCGCCAGCCCCGCGGGTGACAGCAGCTTCACCACAGAGCACAAATGTTGAAGCATCCCGGCCAGATGTGCAGCACTGCCTCTTCTCACGGGCTTTACGTAGGTGCCCGTGTGCGTGTTACCGACCCGCCTTCCCCTGCGCGCCCAGGGGACACGCTGCCCGCGGTGCAGCCAGACCGCGGCATTTCTCACCCGCCGGCCCCCGACATCTGCCGCACACTTGCTGCACGGCTGGAACACGAACAGAGCTTTTAATTCTGCTCTTTGAATTTCACATTCCTGTTTTTAAATGCTGTTTGTGTAATTTATGCCTTGCAAGCCCGCAGAGGTTTGGTGGAGAGGAACCTCTTCTTTATTTGAACTCCCTGATGTGCCATATTTCTTTTGACTTAATTTTTTCCTCCTTCTAAGCTTATGCATTATCATCTGACAAATTGGATATATTCTCTTCCAGGAAGATATTTGAACATGTACTTCTAGCTGCTTTTAAGAACAGTACAGCTTTCAGATAATTTCATTGTTATTTTATGGGCCAGATGTGGTTTGTTGTCTGCAGCTGGAGTTTTAGAGAAACGTTGCATAACATCCACCCATTCTTCTACAAACAGAAATTAAATTCTACAGATAAAAGATAAGTGGGTCCCTGAGTTGCCTGCAGAACCCAATACTGCCTTATTTCACTTGTCTGTTTATGCTGAAGTGAGTTCAGCCTTGTGGTCACCTCCCAGATCTGCCAAAATGTAAGCTCGTTGCTCATCTCCGCCATCCCTGGGCATCCGCAGCCACACTGGTTCTCTACACTTAACTGACTGCGTTTGACTTAACACATCTATGGACCAGAATTTGAAACACCACAAATCCATCTTTATTCAAACCAAATCAAGTTGAGTAAGCCTCTTCATTACGCCCATGGATCAGCATCACCCAAATTAGCATATTTAAAGTTTTGAATTTGTTTAGAATTGTGTGCCCTGAGGTTTGCCCACACCTCGTGTAACCTCTTTTTACTTCCTTCTTTCAGGAGTAATCGAGGAATTGCCGTCTAAGTCCTTATAAAGAGTTCTGCAGTTTTTAAACCAACTTCTTCCTGAACACACACCAGAGCTGGGACAGCTGGGATATCCTGTCTTATACAGAAAGAAGAAGAGCTGAAAAGTTAAGGCTAATAGACATCAACCTCTGTCCAGAGAGAGGACAAACAGATGCTTCCTTCGCTCAAAGCCCGTGTTGATGGATACGACCCTACACCAGGCTGCTTCCATGACCAGGGCCAGACCTCACTGTGCTGTAGCCATGGGCACGCTGGCGCTAAAAGGGCTGCATCACCGCTAACTGCAGGGCAATCAACATGCAGAAAAACACAGTTGCTGTATGCTGCAAAGCTGCCAGGGGTGCAGCCAGCTCTGCTCCATCCTGCCTGTGCCCCATAGCGCCCATAGCAGCACTACAACCATATAACAGCCGCCACCCCAAAGCCTGACCCGAGGGTCACCCTCTGTGCTGATCTCCTGGGAATGCACCCAAAGACTGAAAGATTCCTTAAAGAAAACACCTCATGACAGAGACCCCCTTGCAAAGCAATGGCAAGCAGCTCCATGGACCTTGGGAGGAAGCATAACCCAGCCCCAGCACACAAGTCTGGAAAAAAAACATCCCCCCACCTCTGGGGTCTGTGCCCTGGTGGGATAAAGCCACAGAAGGACCCCCCCTGAGGGAGCACATCTGGGATGCACAGGGAGAGGATGCGTCGCGGCCTCTCGTTACCATCAAAGGAGGCTAAACGCAAACAAACACATTCAGCTCAGCGGGAACCGAACGGGGCAGCCAACGTGTGCATCCAGCTGAGAGCTCCGCAAGGTCTGGGTGACACGGCCTTCCTTCAAAGAAAAGGACGGGGAAACAAACGGGTTTTATGAAACCCACAAAAGCTGCCTTTGGATGTCACCACTAGAGAAATGGAGGTGTCAGCTGGGCAGAAAGCCGGGTTCAGTCCTGATCTCTGAGATAGCAGTGCCTTGTTTTTCTTTGGGAATTGCTTGTGCACGTGTAATCTCTGTGTGTACTGCTTCTAACATTTGTGACACCCTGTTTGTCACTGTTTGCCCTTTGGAAAGGGACCAGTGTCACTGGGAGAGGGCATGCAGTGGAAGGGCTTCCGTGGTGCTTGCTGAGGACAGGAGGAAACAGACCGATGCAACATATAAAGCCAGGCAGTGCATAAATCACCGACACGCCCGATCTGCAGAAGCAGTGTCCTGGAAACATTGTACGTATTTCAACATTTTAATTAAATGCATGTTTTATTGCATAAATGCTCTATGGCCACTGACTCTGCAGTCTTCTGAACTTCTACGGTAAAGGGATACCCTGCACGTGGGAGGAGACAGACACCAGGACTCAATATGTTTCTGCTTTATTCTTAGTTTTATAGAAAAAGCACATCAGGAATTCACAGACCAAGTGTTAGGGCTTCAAAAGGTTTAAATGCAAGCCATTTTGGCATGAGAGAAATACGTGGGCACATACACAGAGTTTCCTCGTTTCAAGGTGCCACCCAGACATCAATTAACAGACAGCTCTTGCTTGCCTTAGCTAGAAAAGTCCCTCTGGTGGTCCTGGACTTCCCCCCAAAGCTGCCAGCAGAGGCTTTATCGTAACTGCTGGAGGAGCACTGGGCACAGATCATATCTTGACTAACGGGATGTGATGCAACAAAGGGCTTTAGACGTAGATAATGAAACCACCTCTTAAAATTAGAGTACCGGAGAAGGCTGGACCCCGTTACAGGAAGCGCTGCAGCACAGCGCCTCTGCTCCCTGCAGGCGGGCCCTGTGGGCAGCTCTCCTGTAACCCCACCACAAACCCAGCGGCCACCAGCAGCTCCCCTGCTGCTCGCTGGGACCCTGTGGGCCAGAAGAGGTGTCACCACCCGGGCACCCGCCCCTTGGAGGGAAGGCTGGCAGGGTGCGATCCAAAAGCCTGGCACGCCGCTTGCTTCGCTATGCCCAAGTCAGCGTGCCATATACGTAAATCTTCAGCTCGCTGGGGCTAAGAGCTTATTTTCCTAATTATCTCTGTTGGCTTGGCACCGCTATAATTAAAAGGTTCTGCTCTTTTCACAGCATGAACTCAACACCAAGTACAAATTGCTAGAGAGGAGCCCATGCGTGAGCGCGCGGGGAGGAGACAGCGCGGCCGCTGGCACGGAACCAGCACGCGGCTGAGCAGTGGGTGTGCAAGTCAGCCTGCTGGCTACACCAGGTCTTGAGATAGATAAAAAAAGCAAACAACAAAAAAATCACACAAAACCAAAACAACAACAAAAAAAACATGTCCATGTCACTTGCACAAGAACGCTTTTTCCCCACACCTCAAAGCCCACTCCAAAAGTGGTGGCATTGAGTCACACCTGGAAATGGGCGCTGAGAAACTCAGCAATGCCCATGCATCCAGATTTGGGTCCCTTCAGACCTTTCAGGGATGCTAGGTGGGAGGGGAGGGATCAAAACTCTGCTGCTCACAGCATCTGCTAACAAATGCTCTTCTCGGCTTTACAGCCACTCGCTTGAGAAACCTCGCTAAGACCTGAATGCTGCCTCATGCTATTGTGCAAAGCACTTCTAAGGGCTAATTTGGTGCATTATTCAGATTCATTTCACTAAGCTGTAATCATGCTGGTCAATAAGTTCTCTGATTTGATGTTAACTTTCCAGTATCCCACTAATTGACTCTCAAGAGAATTGCAGTTCATGCTCGCCGTGGCAGAGTATTGAAGAACTGCAACTACTGCAATCTCTACAAATCAAAATCACTTTAAAAAATAAAATGTTTTTAAGGAGCAGAGGTGAAGCATGGGATTAAAAGAACGGAGTGTTATTATTATTATGTTATTATTTCAGATAGCATCTCTGTTTTCATTCTGACTGGTATTTTGCAATCAAACCCAACAGCTTGCATGTCCTATGTGACGAACATTTATTTTCAAGAAAAGTCCCACCAGACGGGTAACTACTGCACTGAATTAAAATGTACCTCTCTGTTTCCTATAAAATATAAAATGAATAACCTAGGGAAAATAATCACCTGACTGCTGAGAAATGATACATAAAGCAGGGCTGTAAACGAGTGGCACACTCTGTATATGTATTTAAACGTTCCCTGGTTACCCCTGATTACAGCTTGCCACATCAACAAAACATCTGGTCTGGTATTCCTCCTACATGGAAATCTCTTGGCCGAGCAGGGATTTTTATCTGAAAAGCAGCTGAAACCTTTGTTTACCATCTCACAGGACATACTGTTAGACTCGTGTACCGAAGATCGCTTTTAATGACATGCTTGATGGGACCGAACAGTGTATGTTCACCAGCTTTCACCTTCACTATTAATAACAGCACAGTTCCTATCTGAAATGTCTTCTATAATTGTGTAATTACACACCTCATTTATCCAATTGTTAAGCCAAGAGCCTGATTAAATATTAACAACTGCTTGGTTCTCCTAGTGTCATTAGTCGGAAAGCAACCCTGTAATCTCAGGTAACACATGATGGTAATTATCCTTCACAGTCACACTTAGCTGAAAGCCCAGCACCATCGGAGCAGATAAGGGTGCCCAGCAGAAGACACATTGCCTCTCCGTTCCTGGTTATCTCCACGGTGCCCGAGCCTCGTACTTTCGCATGGGCTTCCCAGTGCATAAAAGCAAACAGTCGGGGGGCCGTGCAGAGGAGGGCACTGCCTGGTTTTGCTCCTCTAATCCCGTGCTGCACAACGATGCGATTTTACTTCACGGCAAGGAAGGGATGGTTTGGCTTGCCCATTCTTTCCCATAGCAAAAAAGGGGCAGAGCAGAGCAGCTTGGCTTTCACAACCAGCAATGTGAAATTTGGGAGCGATGCTACTGTCACCTGGCCACGCAGCAGAGAGGAGCCAGCTCTGCCGAAATACATACACCAGGAGCAAGCTGCTTCTACAGCCCTCCGCACAAGAGGATCACCAGGCTCTTTAAATAAAATGTTGCAGAAAAAAAAATAATAAAAATGTTATAAACAACCCGAAGCAATGGCAAACAGATGTTCTGCTCAGCAGCAGCCCCCGGGCAGGAGCCGGTCTCGCTGCCAGGGGCACGGGGCTGTGTGTGTGTGTGGTGGGCACCACCGAACCCCCCCAGCAGCCCCCCAGCTGCCGCCGCGGCGTTAACAGAGGGCCGCCGAGAGCAGCAGGGCTTTCCCCCGTTAACATCTTGTTAGGATGAAAGGCGCGGTTTATCCCTCCCGGAGTTACTGCTTCCAGGCTGTCTGTAAAGGCAGGTGAAACCAGATGTGAGCATCTGGTTTGGGTTTCCAGGCTCCTCGCTGAGGCAGAGAGGATGCAGTTCGTGTGCGAGGAGCGTGGGGACACCGGGGGTTGTGGCAGGGGAAGGGGCGAGCTGCCCCAGGGCCGGCTGCGGGCGCCTCTGCTGCTGGTGGCAGGGCCAGAGCCCACCGAGGAGCTCTGCTGCCTGTGCAGCCCCGGCAGGAGATGTGTTTGGAATCAGGTTTGCAAGCTCGGAGTCAGAAATCAATAAACTCCATCAGCCGGGACCTAGCAGCTGTCTGAAACAACAGGCTGCGGCGGCTGATGAATACTTTAAGGTGGGGAAAATGAATTAAAAATAAGACCGAAATGCGATCAGAAAGCATGCTCTCCAGCTGCTAGCCCTATAGGAGAGAAAAACCCAGGAGAAATAACTACATTCAGGTATGTCCTTTAAAACACAGCTCCAGCAACCTCTTCAAGAAGGGCTAACGCATTTATCTGGTGGGCAGGTTATGCTACCAATTACCACAAAGCTCTTTGAGTTTCAATTGCTCCGCTTTGTGGCTCGTAAAACTAATTACCAGTCGTCATATTCCTGCTGAAATCCACTTTGTACAGCCCTCATCCGCCCTTCTGCAGTAATCTCCCCGTGATATTTGCACCGTTTGTATAAATTAAGGCTTCAGCGAGACACCATCGGCACTCACAACTCTCAGCCCCAGCAAGGGATTTTTGGGCTTCTGCCTGTCATTTTCCCTTTCCGGCCAAAGCCGTACGAAATGGGATTAATGGGATTCAAGCCAGGAACGGTCAAACACGGGCAGGAAAGGCAGCAGAAGGCAAACGCAAGGCGCTGGCAGGGCCCTGCCAGGCGGGGTGGCAGTGGGGAGCCACGGGCTGTACCCTCGCTGGAAACGCTGCTTTGGCTGGGACAAGGAACCCCAGGGCAAAGCCACGCGAGGGGCCAAAAACCTGCCAGGGGTGATGGGGAGAATGTGGTCAGGACCTCCTGAGGTTGCCCACTGTATCGCTCACTCCAGAACAGCAATCATTTCTCTCCCACCATGAGCTTGTAAGGCCAAGCAGACAGCCGGGTGGCTGCGCTTCCCGGCACGCTGTGCAGGTCACCCACGGGGAAACGCCGCTGTCACCCGGGTGTCACTGCCTTGAGGGGAAAACCCACGGCAGTGAGTCAGAGCGGACGGGCAAACGAGCCTTCCTGGTCAACGTGTGACAAGAGCAGGAGATATTGGTAAGGACGCCCATTTCCCGCATGCACTCATCAGCTTTCGTGGGCTCCTCGTGGCTGCAGAGAAAGACACCCCGGGGAAAGGAGGCACGGGCCTGGCCACCGCTCCTGGAGATGCTTCCAGCTCATTACAACCTCTGGATGTTACAATAATAAAACCCATAATATCGTGCCTTGTTTTTTGAAGGGATTATAAAAATTGATCATCAGGAAACATCTAACAGGTCTCTGATGAAAAATAAAACAGAATACATATATAAATATATATATGAAAAATAAAACTATATATATATATATATAAATACATTATATGAACAGATTTTTGCAGCACAACACTGGCAGTCTTCTGTCTTGCCGCGAGAAGTTTAACCAAAATGTAAAATCACTTGGAGGAATAAATATGTTCAGTGAAGCTTGACCTGAATAAAAGGCTTTTTTTCCTTCTGGCTCTGCACAGACACTTTAGAAACAATTGCTTTCCAAAGCAGTGTATTGATCTTAACCAATTATTGATACTGATGGCAGGAAGAGAGAAAATGCAGCCTGCCCTTCCTCCTGGAGATGCAGGGGATCTGCGAACACGAGCACGGCTGTGCAGAAACACTGCGTATTTCCCCCGAAAGACATGGCCAGCAGCTCAGAAAGCCAACGCACAGCTGAGGAGCATTTCAGAGGAAGCACAAACACATGGCCACGCAAAGTTGCTTCGTTTCCTGCTGCTGCCTGCGCCTTCGCAGCACCGGACCCAGCGAGGAGGCGATTACAGCAGAGATCTCGGGGACCCACCTGCAAAATCCCACACAGAAGTGCTCCCCAGAAACCTTCCGGCCTTGTAAACCTCTCACGGGCCCCCGAAGGCCATAAATTCTGCAGGGGCTCTCACGGCTGTTTCGCAGCACTTTAACGTTTTCCGCCTGCTCTGCGGTTCCCCTGCCTGCCGTGGGAGCTCTGCACCCACCCGGTACCGAGCCCAGCTCGGCATTGCTGAAAGCTCAGCACGCAGAAAGCACCGGGGGATTCAGCTCAGTGCCTGGGCTGACATCTGCCAAGGTAAGGCATCGTCGATGCCACTTCCTTATGATTTGATTTATTTTAAATTAAAAGCAAAAAAAAGTAATCAAGGAAGTGAGTATTCATGTCAGATTTTCCATTTCTAATGGCAAGCTTTAAGAAATTAGTGAACCAGGTTAATGAAATCAGCTGAACAGGTGTGGGACAGGCATGAGGCTTCTCTCAGTAAATGAAGATGCAATTTAAATGCCAGCGTCCAAAAAGCTCGTAAGGAAGACACCCGAGGAAGCCCTGGATGAGTTACTGAAAACAAAACAGATTGGCAGAGCTAAGTTAACTCCTACCTCTACGAAGGTGTAGGGATGTGAACACTGCCAAACGAGAAACCCAGCTGGACTTTTCAAAGGCAGCCAAACGGGAATGCAGACGTGAAACGGAGTGCCCGTACCACACCTGGACAAGGTTTTGTTGCACAGAAACTGGGAGCGAACAGAACAGCCTGCCTGCACCGCGAGCACCCAGCGACTGGAGGGTGTTCACGGCTGAGCCAAAACCACGCGATGGAGAGGGAAAAGCAACCTTGGCAGCTGTCGCCATTTCCGTCTCTCCTCAATACCGAACTAAGGTTTGGAACCATTTCTGAAGTAAAGAGATAACTGAAGACATGGAGGACTGTGTATACTTCCTGAAGTTGCTTGCCCTCAATCTAATTTCTAATTATTCAGTAGGACAAATGGCTTTTTGCATGTGCAATGTGTGAGCGCTAGCTACTCGCACCTCCGTTACGAGGTGCCACGCACAGGATGGTGGCGTGACGCAGCGCCTTTTCGGCAGGCAGGGGCTGGCCCAGGGCGTTGTGCTGAGATGGGAGCCGCCAAGTAAAGATGGGCACTAGGCTTTCTGAGGGCCCAGCGTTTCGATATTAATATTTAATACTTTTATTAACGACTTTCTGAAACGGTAGGAGAATCCTAGCACGATTTGTGCGGAGGGCGCAAGTATTCCAAGTCTGATGAGGATATCGGAAGAGTATGTGTGGGACTCAGGTGACTTTGTGGGTTGGGGTACTGGAAATGGGTTGTGTCGGTTTGTACCGACTGGTACCTGGAGAGACGCGGGGGGACCTGCAGCCGCAACGCGGGGACTGGTTTTTGGGCTGTTGCAGAGGAAGAGGAGGATCAGAAGCTCACAGACGAGCCACCAGCATAATCAGGCTTCATGGCCCAAGAGAACTCGGAGAAGAGGAGACAACAAAATGAAGCCACGCCAGCGCTTCGTGCTGTCTCTGACGCTCAGCTGAGGCTGTCAGCGCTGCTCAAAGCCCTGCCGGGGCAGGGAGGGCCAGGGGCTGCTCCTCTCAGCCTGCCTCCCCTTCCCTCTGTGAGAACCACGGGGGGCTGGCTCCTCGCTTTCTCATCAGCCAAACCGAAGCCTTTCAAGATGTAGGTATCAAAGTGCAGTAACCCCAACCGCACATTGATTATTTTAACATAAAAGCCGTATCCGATTTCTCCAGGAAAGCATTTCACATGGGTTGAAAAGTATCGTGTTCCCCGTGATGAGTCCCATTTTTCTCGCTGGGACGCTGCCAGAGCCTGCAAGCGGCTGCCCTGGTTTTAACGTCGTCCCCAGGACCACGGCAGCGGTGGGACATGGGGAAAAGGCCGGGGCAGGCTGGGTGTGCCTGCAGCCCGGCCCTCCTGGGCATCACCTCCCCAGGGGGGCAGGCAGGTGGGTGCCACGAGCCTTGCTGCTCAGCTTCACCTGGGAGCTTCAGCCTGTTCATTTGCCTGCGAACTGGATCGCTGGAAAGGATTGCTGCCTCCAGGCAGGAGGGGGATGCAGATGGACAGCCAACAAAACATGCGATTTGCCACAGCACGTAGGAAAATCAAGCTGCTGTTACGTTCTCAAAGCCATTTCTCTGAGTGTGTTTCAATCTTTCTCTTTGAAATCCCTGCAAATACTTCCGGGCACGCTTAATTACTTTTCCCAAGACTGTCCATAAAGCATCAGCCAACCTCCAACGGTACAGGTAGGGAAACTCTGTGAGGAAGAAAAACCTAAAGCAAACGGTGTACTTTTACACTCTGTGAGGAAGAAATCGCGTTTTGGCCACACGGCCAGTCCTTCTTACATCAGCCATTTCTACCTAGAGTTACATACTGCTGTCCTCTGCAGAGACTCACCAGGATTTCACATTGTAGAGGTTACAATAAAGAAACTTAAAATAAGGGAGTTTTGTTTCTTTTTGCCTACCGGACACCCAGCTCAGGTGCACTGCTCCTGGCTGCTTCGTACCTGGGCAGAGTGCTGCCTGTGCCCCTGGGACGCCAGCACTTATAAAAGAACAAACGGGGCAGGGAAAGCTGCCCAGGGAATTTAACACAGGAGGAGGAACCAAATACTCCTTACTTTCAATCCCTTGCAGCGAGTTTGTTGGACATAAACGAATATACATCCCCTTTCAGGTACCTTTATTCGCGTTCGCTCTTAACAAACACCCAGCTCTGAAAATACTTCTGACTTCTTCAGCTCCTCTCCAGCATTTGTTGCCCTAATTTGGTAATTTCTGCAAGCTGCAATTTGTTCGGCGAGTCCAGACCAATTTATTCCAGTTTGCATTGTTATTGCACACAGCAATCAGCCTCGTAAGTTGTAAGTATGCAAGCGAAACTACTCCTTGTTCTCCTCCGTCTCGGTTCAGGCTGCCTGACAGAGCTTCACTCTTCGTCCCAAGGTTGCAGGACAACCCAGCAGCCAGAACATTTGCTGAATCCAGACACGGTTCTGGGATCTACTGACCTGTTGTTGGGGTTGCTGCAGTCAGCAGGAGGAACGGGATTTTCCCTGTTACACACGCTATTTCCTCAGTAATTAGTTAGACGAGACAGGCTGCACTTATTCCGTAATTCAGTCAGATTCTCCCTTTGCATCGCCCGCTGCCGTGCACTCACCTGGCAGCACGGCAGCTCCCCTGCCAGCAACCCGTGCGTGCATCAGCGCTCCAGGCTGCACATCAGGGCCTCATCCTGAGGGACCTAGTGACAAAAACTCCCAAATTGCTGCAGACATACGCAGGACAGGGCTCTGCAACTGGTGCTAGCAGGAGCCGGCCAGCCCCGGTGCTCGGCGACCTCGCACCTCGCAGAGGACTCATGCTCGTGGGGCACATCTCTCGCGGTCTGTTGAAATACCTCCAATATGCAATATTGATATCGCACCAGCTGAGGTGGGGAGCAGCTCAAAGTTCGACCGGGCAATTACAACTCCGGCCATTAGCACAGCGAGCTATTAAAACTAAGGCAAAAAAAGGACGGTGGCTGCATTTACCACGCTGCTTTAGTTCTCAGAAGGCTGGCGTTTAGAAGGAGATGAATCGCTTCAATTTGACAGCGAGCTAAGCACTATTTGCTGCGTTGTCTGAAAGCCTTTAGAAGGATTTGGATGCATTTAGGGGTTTATTAGGATACCGACACAGTTTGCCTGCACGGAGCGAGAACGCTGGATGGCTGGCATGAATTGATACTGATGTGCATTAAATCTAACACTGATACAGTGAGGGGCAGGAAACTTGAAAGGTGAAAGGCAAGAGGCTTCATTATAGTGGCTTTTTTTTTTTTTAAAATGAGATTTCTGTCACTGTAAACTGGAAACTCAGTTGCTTTGCAGGCTCAGCAGTGATTAAGGTTCAGCATCTCTTCTCCACATGAAAGGAACACTCTCATACTAGGTCAAAGAGAAGAATATTGAACACAAATGCTGCATCTAGAATTGACAATTCCAAGGGATAAACTTGGTGTTTGCACTTTTCCCCTACCTCAGTGGGAACATCTCTTCCAAGTCCTCCAAGGCTAAAAGATCATTTTCCTTTGGTTTGAAAGGAGTTCCTTCAGTTTCATCGGAGCTGTTGATCAAGAAGTCTAAACTATCATCACCTTCATCTGAAAGAGGTCATTCACACTCGGATAGCCTGTCTGTGTTGGAGAATTCTTGCTGAATTTTTTTTTCTAAATGACTTTTTATGTTGTGTTTACAGCTTTTTTTTTTTTCTTCTTCAAAACTTCTTTTTGCCACACTTCAGGCACACCTTTTAGGCACACCTAGAAAACTGACTAAGAGCAAAAGCGATTTTTTCTTTTAAGTGAGGATGAATCCTCATAAATTCATGAGCTTGAAAGCTATAAACATCAGCATGCTTCCCCATACCTTACAGCAGCCTTATCCACTAGAACAAAACACTACTCGCTGCTGAGTAAACAATATTGCACTTCTCCCCCTACCCTTAAAACTAACTTGTGGATTCATCATCTTACTTTCCTTGGACACAAGTGCAAAGGGGGGGATTATTTTTCACAGCTGACAGTGGGAATGCAGAGCCCAGGAGGCAGATAGCCCAGGAGACCTGACAGGCTGCTTGAACTGTGCCTGAAAAATGTGATTCATCTAAATGCTGCGGAGAGAAGGGGGAGTAAAGGATGAGCCTAATTGGTTCTGACTATAAAAGTCAGATCTCAGTTCTCTCTAGAGATGCGCATTGCAGGAAACACTATTAGCGAACCTGCATTCTTTTTAAAAGGGCTAATTTAATCGGGCTCTAAAATAATTTAAAAATATGTCACTGTTAGATTTACATGCAATATTTGACAGTAGAAGCCATCAAATGTTTGCCTTAAAATGACACCGAATGAAGGTGATAAATATTAGCAACAATCGAGTGGTCTCATGTACCAGAAAGGTTCGGAACAATTTGTTGAGAACTCAACTCAAAACCCGATCCCATCTATTATGCACAAAATGAAAACACGAGACAAAAGCTCAGCGCGTAAGGGAAGTTGCCTACAATGAAGACACGGGAACGATTTATTATCAAGTGACAGACGAAACGAGTCTGGTGTCAAAATATCCTCCTGTGCCGTGCATCAGGCCCCAGGATCCTGGAGGCAAGCTCCGTGGCGCCAGCAGCAGCTCCCCTCCAGCAGCCCCAGCGCCGCCGGCCGAGGGGCAGGGGCACAGCCACGGCGCCCGCCTGGACCTCCGAGGGGACCTCGCTTTTTCAATCTCTCACCTTCCATAAGCACTTCATTTATCAGGAAGAAAGGGGGAAAATCCATTCGGTGCTGAAACAGACTGCCACCTGCATTGCTTCCTAATGCGAGCAAATGTCAGCGGAAGGGCCCAGCACCAGACTTTTCCGCCGCGCCAATAAATCAATCTCAGAAATATTGTTTAAATCCTACCTGCGGTGTTAACCAGCAAGAGCAGCACTTTTTTCTTTTCTTTTTTTTTTTTTAATATGAAATTCAAACAATTCAACAATTAATCCAATTTCCTGGAAGAGCCCAGATGGCCATGGTGTATTTCAGGAATCAGATCAGCCATAAATATATTAGTAGTATAATAATCATAGTGTTATTGCACTCTAATAAAAGAAAAATAACTGGAGTACATTGTGTACAGTATGGCACTAACAAGTTAAAAAAAAATGTTCCTCAGACCTAATCCTTTTATAGTTTTGTGCGTGGTGGTGCCTGCGTAGGGGGATTGGAAATTGTGCTTCTGAAAGACTTTAGACTATGAACCCATGCAGACATCGTCTTTGTCTCCTGGAGTGCCGGCGTCCCATCCATTTATCAGATGAGCTGTCTCACCAGGTAAAAATAAAGCAGTGCTTTGCGTTTAACAGGATGCAATCAACATACAGAGCATGGGCGCTGGCTTGCTGCATTGAGGAGAGTCTTAAAAAGTGGGTGAGGAGAGCAACACATATAGCAGCATGAACAAAACCCATTTCTTTCTGCAAAACTTCCCCTCCAACAATTCCCCAAAAAAGAATAAAAGTAAGGAAGCTTTCAATCTGTACCACTTCTCTCTTTTATAATTAAAACGAATAGCAGTGAACCGACTTACTCAATTGAAACGGCCAGAATTCTGTCCCCTTTAAAAAATGGCTTCTCACAAACTTTGATTAGCTGCACAGAAATACAGCAGATGACTTTAAATGGCATGAAGGTGGATTTATTGGCAGCAGTGTCAGGTTTGCACTTAGCAAGGAATTGGCAGATAGCAGAAAATGGCTGGAGAGGATTCAAACTCCAAGGACTCCGAGCTGTAAAAGGATTTATTTGAAAAGCAAAGTATAGCATATTTACTTCAGTTAAAATTAATAAAAGCTTTTAACTAAAAACATGAAGAAATTAAACTTCCACTGGAAAGCAATCGCGTTGCTTCAAAGGTATGCTCACAGGGATATTTATCACGTTCCTCCCCCGCCATGTCATTTATTGCTTCCAGCGATGGGGAGGTGTATCGATCTCCTTGATCGGGCGTACCTTCGGAAGTCAGATTAAACCTGAAGCTGCACGAAATTACTTAGCATGCAGGAAATAAAATGCTTTATTTATATCCTAAATCTGAAAAAAAAAAAAAGGGTAGTATATTCATTGTGTACGAAAGGCAGAGAGCCTGAAGCCCCAGTAAGCACGGAGCACTGAGAGGAGCAGAAGCCCTTTGTGCAGGTATTCAAAGGCCTTGGCCATGCTCTGCGACAACAGAAAGAACGGGGTTTTGTGCCAAAACATGTTCTCACTACTGAAGCATCACCAGCTGAAACCAACACTTTATTTGGTCTTGAGGTGCACTTTTTATCCCAAGTTCTGTTCTTTCTTTACAAATGTCACAAAACCGCTCGTAACAGTGCCTAAAATACCAGCTACCGCACCGAAGCCTTGCTAACGCTAGCAGCCCTGCCACCGGGGATGGACCAGCAGTAAGGGCGACCGAAATGTTTTCCAAAAAGCCAAACCCCACAGAAGCAGGCTAGGGCTGCTATGCCAGGGGCTGCTGCTGAGCCCAGCAGAGGCTGCCCCCGACCCCCACATGTCCCCGAGCCCCTAAGAGCACTCACGGCTGCTCCGTCCGCAGCTCCCGGCTTGCAGCAGAGACATCGGACACGGCCCCGACTTTGTCGAGCTGGATGTTTCTGAATTGTGTTCGGCCAGAATGGCTCAGAGAGGATGCTCGAAAGGCAGCGTGGCTTTAAAAAGGGGAAAATGGGGAGAGGGGAGGGAAAACAGAGGGAAAAATAAAAAGGGAAAAAGGAGTTGGGAGAAAAAAAGGGAAGAGAAAGGTCTTGCGTTCAGCAGGTCGTGCCTACCTCTGCTGCCACAACCTGCTTCGGATATTTCTTCTTCTTTCCTCCACTGAATCATGCTGCACTCTGCAAGCCCCTTAGAAGATGTCCTGGACCATGATCTGGACTGGCACAACAGCAGAAATATTGAACAAAATTCAAGTCAGAGACAGTAAGGAATTTTTTTTCTCTTTTCCCTGTACTACTCTGGATAAGAAGAAACTGTTGGCACCTACCAGCAGACCTATAATCCACGAATTTATCTACAGCAGTGCGCAGAGAAATCCATATATGAAGGACAGTTTGCTTACGTATCTCTTTCTGAAATAATTCTCTTTTCACTGACTTAATCCTTTATTCGAGATTAAATTGTAAATTTCTGCAAAATAACTTCAGAATAATGTACCTGGATTTGTCAGCAGCATAAATCATAATTCATGCCATCATTCCTAATGCCTACATGGAAAAGTCAATAAGATGTGTGGAAAAAAAAGAGAAAGTTTCCTTTGTACTTGACAGCCCCAGTCCTACCATGTTTAAGAACATTGCTGGTACTGTTACAGCAATAAAATCACCAAACAAAGCACTTTTTTTTCCTTATTTTTTTTTTTTAAGAATTTCTTAAACGTTTGACAGTAAGGTTATTAGAAATTCACTCAGGTCTGAAAAGTAAGATATTTTTAGGCTCAAATTCACAATTTCTGCTTTGGAACTGCAGAAAGGTCAGCCACAAGGGCACACAGTGAGGCCAGACCTTGCGCGCTGCCCCACTCTGTGCCTGTACAAGGTCACCCAGACTATTCGATCCCATGGACGTGTCTGCCTGTATGGAGAAAGAAAGTAAAGGCATTTTTGTCATGAAACTTGCCTCTAGGCTTGGGTCCTCTTCAGCGTTACTAACAAAGAAATATTCAGACAATTTAATCAAAAATGGAGGAAATCCTAAACTGTGACAGATCAGCTATAAAACCACACACTGCAATACGGACACACTTTGCCATTCTTTTTAAGCCATCAGAATTTTCTTCGTGAGACCAGATTTTCTCAGTGTCAGACTCGACACACAGAGACTTTCATTTTTCAGAGCTGTAAGGAACTTGACAAGTCAACCTACAACAGTTAATAGTTTAATCTTCATGCATAATAATCACAAACCTACATTGTACAGGTTTGATAATAATAATTGACAATAGGTGTATTTGAAGTATACATTTCTTTCCAAAATAGATGCGTATGTAGGGGGATGCGTTGTAGAAATATAATACACTACATGGCTGAGCCTAGATAAGCTGGTGATTCTCAAACGTCAGCATCATCTGAACAAAGTTAGGGTTGAAATCTGCTCTCTTAAATACCTGTTCATCCTTCTTATGACACTGATTCTAAAGAGCTCAGTGACTAGTAGATAAAATAAGTATCTAACGAGGTATGACAGAAACTCTGATGGAGCTAAACAGCAGAGATCTAAATTCTAATAAATAAATGAAGTAAAAAATTTACTGCCAGCAACTATGTCAAGTTAGCCATAGGAAACTGCAGCTCTGCAGCTGGAGAAAGGCAATACTCGGCAAGCCAGAGAAGCAGTGGAACTCATCCAGCTTTGATTATTTATGGTGTGATGATGAAGGAACAACTTTCCATGTGAGGAACAGCTTTAAAGTTGAACAGGGAAGCTGAAACAGAGATTTAATGAAAAATCAGAGGGGAACAAAACTACAGCTAAAAAAACAACAACATTCGTTTTAACAATTTAAAAATATAATTTACGTGCAAAACCAGATGTTAACTTGTCCGACTTCAAGGTAAACAGCAAACTGTACTCATGACAACCATTCAGCTGAACTGCAAACATGAGCTATTTAATGTTGCTGTAAATAAGGCTCACTCCATACCTCCAAATGCTATCAAAACCAACACAAATTCAAAACAAACACTTTTCGAACAAAGGACAGCTTTGCATTAAATACAGATGTATTTTCAAAAAATCCCAACCTTTCATGATCTATCATAATAGCCTGAAACTTAAGAATGCTTTCAGGCTCAGAAAAAAAAAGAAAAAAGAAAAAAGAATTTAAAAAAAAAAAAAGTGCTTCTAATTTTAAACATTTACAAGAACACTGAGAAACAGCTTAAAACCATGCTTTAAAATGTGTTTTTCAGGCTTTAAATTGCTGAAAGCTGAGACCCGTTTACCCATTTGGCCTGGACTAGAGAAAGGAAGAGAAGCTCAAGAATTTGATGAAAGCGAAGCACGTCAAGTACATGAGAATTTCCAGTTTAAAAAAAGCAACCTGCTCTCTCATCCCAAACCTCCCCCACCAGCACTGCAACCCCCTCTCCAACGTGCAATGAGAGCGGTGAGACTTCTCCTGGTCGAAAACCACCACAAACCAACTCATTCACATCACTGGCTCTATAGAATGAGCTTATTTTTAACAAACACTTTTGGAAAATATTTTGGAAGGACTGCTTGGCCATCGTTTGTGCTGTTCCCGAACAGGAGGAGCTCAGTGGCAGAGCTGCATTCATTTCAGCTCACTTTAAACTACACTCAGGAACGGGCAATGTTGCAGAAAAGGTGATTTAAGGTCTGTTTTAAATGATGAGCACAATCAAGCCTTTTTAATGGGTTTTGCCCAACTCTTAAAATGCATACTTGTATGCTGGGAATGAACTTCCCTTTGATTCGGTGTTAACTATGGGAAGGAGGGATTGTGCTCACATTTCTGTTTCGCAGAAAACAGCAAGCTCTTTGATTTTGAAAGTTAAGGGATTAAGTTGGGGGAAACAAAGAACACAACACACTCCTAAATGTAAACACTCTGCTACATTAAATACAGTCTCAATTTCATATGAAACACTGACTTTAAAATTAGCTATTCCTTTCCAGATATGCCTTATCTTCTCTTCCATCTAACTGGTGAGGAAAAATAAATTTCAATATATTGTAGGCATTAAAAGATGGGTAACACACAAGCATAAGAAAAAACAATGTTTTAAAGCAGTTCAGCATACAAAGCAATACCCTAAAGCAATGAAACAACAACAACAAAAAAAAAAACACCACAATTGTGTATTTATGAGAACAGATAGTAAGGAGGTTGTAAAAATCAACAGGGACTCTCCCACTTCACCACGCAGCCCAACCCATGAGAATTTTCCTTTTGTCTTTTACTTTTCTCAACTCGTCCTGTAGTTCAACACCAGGCAAAGCACCATGCCACAAGAAATGACATACAAAGCTTTTGGCTCATCAAAGCTGCCTTTACTGTTTAAAAACAAAACACATACACAAAATATCCCAACAGCTTCTGGAATCCCATTTGAAGTACCCAACATTTGTAGATCTCGTTCTCACCAACACAATTTCTACAAAAGCGAGGCCACTCGGGGCATTTTAGGAAGGATTCTTTCATCACTGCAATCCCTCAGTTACAGTCTGACCACAAGATGAAACAAACGGAGTAGTAGTTTAGAGACAGCATTGGTGTACTTTTCAGTTTGCCCTGATATTCTCTGATTTCTGCTGAACCGTGATCAGTTCACAGAACCGCGGGGTGGCTGAGGCTGGCAGGGAGCTCTGGGCCCAGCAGGCCCAACCCCTGCTCACGCAGGGCCACCCAGAGCAGGGAGCCCAGGGCCGTGTCCCGGCGGCTTCTGAAGGTCTCCGAGGAGACTCCACCGCCTCTCTGGGCAGCCTGTGCCAGGGCTCAGTCAGCCTCAACATAAAAAAGTGTTTCCTGACGTTCAGAGGGAACCTCCTGCATTTCAGTTTGTACCCATCGCCTCCTGCCCTGTCACTGGACAGCACTGAGAGCCTGCCTCTGTCTTCTTCACACCTTCCCTCCACGTATTTATAGATGTTGGTAGGATCCCTCCTGAGCCTTTTCTCTTGGCTAACCGGTTCCAGCTCCCATATGAGAGACTCTCCAGTCACTTCATCATTTCTGTGGCCCTTTGTTGGACTTTCTCCAGTACATCCACGTCTCTTGTGCTGGTAGGCCCAGCACTGGACACAGCACTCCAGCTGCGGCCTCACCAGTGCTGAAAGGGAAAGGATCACCTCCCTCCACCAGCCCTCAATAACCACTGACCTTCTTTGTGGCAGGAGCATGTTGCTGACTCATGACCAACCTGGTGTCCACCAGGACTCCCCCCAGGTCCTTTTCTACAGTGCCGCTTTCCAGCTGGGAGGCCCCCAGCATGTCCTGGTGCCTGGGGTTGTTCCTCCTCAGGAGCAAGACTGCACACATCTCCTTGTTGAGGTTTCTACCAGACCGTCTCTCCAGCCTGTTGAGGTCCCTCTGGATGGCAGCACAGCCCTTTGGTGTACTGCCACTCCCCCCAGTTTTGTGCCATCTGCAAGCCTGCTGAGGGTAACCTCCTACACTGTCCCCATTACTATTTCCAAAATAATTCAGATGCACATAACGGTTTAAGTAACAGCAGTTTAAACACAAATTTCAAACCAGATTTAATGGCTTCAATGAACTTTTCATAAAAAATGAGCTCCAGAACTCCATCTCCTCACAGCCTCAACTTAAATTGTCTCCTTGGGGATGTGCTGAAATGGTCCATTAGGGGGAACACCACATCCACTACAGGTGTGTATCCTGGTAAGGAAACTGCTACTGGCTCCTGATATTGGAAGGTGAAGGTGCTGCAGGCCAATCCTACAATATGGTAAATCTGGCAACACAAGTGAAAAAAGCTCATAAGCTGTATCATCAACTCAGAAGCAGGGGAACAATTTTCCTTTGAAGCTGAAGACTGGGCCAACTGCATAGGTACAAAAAGAGATATACCGAGAGTGTTAAAGGCAGAGCCAAAGGTGTTTGCGCTGCTGTCACAGGAGGTGCAAGGAAAATGCTTAAAGTTCAATGTGAATCATGCAACCTATTGCAGAATGTCAAACTTCCCTGAAGTAACAAACTCAGATTATTTTTAGAACAACCTCTTTTTCTTTTTTTTTTTTTTTTTTCATAAAGCAGTCAAGCTTTGAGGGTTCCATCTTCACAGGTGGTGACTAACTCTTGTCTTCAATGCAAAGGGCTACAGGCAAAAAAATACATGTAGATTTTTCACTTTAAAGTCCAGAGATCCCTCCTGTTGTAAGGACAGAATATAACTCCTAGAAGACCCGGTGGCTGAAAAGACTGAAATCAAGAAAACAAGATTAAAAGCTTTTAAATTACAGATAATAAAGCTCCTGAACACAGGCTGCATATATGCACCTTTAAATCATCTACAGAATTGTACAGAAATACCAGTTTAGCACAAAATCTGGAAGCACAGTTGGGACTGAAATTACACTTTCAGCCTGGTTTGCCATTTCATTCAAGATCGGGATTACTTTATGTAAACTGATTTATTTCTGCATAACGTACAGTGTAAGGTAATTTGAGTATCTTCTCAATTTTAACCATTAGCATTGAGTATTTACTTCTGCTAAGTTCCTCATACATGAATATTAAATACAGTATTTCATAACCAGCCTGCACGTACCCATCTGGAAAGACAGTGGATGAATACATTTGCTATTCAACAAAACAAAGGTGAGCAAAGATTGTAATTGCTAACCAAAGAAACCACCATACCAAACAAACCTCTGAAGCAGTACATCTCACGAGTCAGTTTAGCAATACAGCACAGTAAAACTGCACTTCAATATTAACCATTATTGGAAAGTTCAATAATTCCTTGTTTCGAGACCAAACTAAAGATTGTCCATAAAATAGAAGGGTCTTCACAGTTATGACGACTCTGCCAATGATTACAAAGATCCTCTTTCCTTCCAAATAACTGTTTGCACAAAATGCAGTTATATCCAGCTTTAGACCAAATTTCAATCTTTTTGCTTGGTGTACCACAACCTACATTTTGCACCTCCTTGGCTGCTTCACTGCTTCCTGACTGAGTCACTTCACTTTTAGATAATGTATCAGCATTATTCTGATGGTGAAAGTATATCTGTCTTTTCAGTTTTGGAAAAGCATAAAACTCCTCCTCACGGGCATTGCATTTTGCTAAATGTCTTCTTTCACTGCGCTGTTTCCAGAAGTGTGTTGCATGTTTGATGAGTTCCCCCTTAGCTCCTTTACTTCCTTGCAAAACCCCTTCCTTCACTCTTCCCTGGATCTCTTCTCCATGAGAGCACAACAAATGAAACTTCATTTCAGCAAAAGACTGTGCGATGAACTGGCACCGACCACATCTGATCTGTAATTTAACCTCTCCGGCATTATGGAACAGGTCTTCCAAATTGCACTTGTTTCCCCTGTTAAAAAAAACAACAACAACACTATTTCAGCATTAGCCATACACAAAAGAGCTGATAGTTTCTGTCCATACAAGTTCCAAGAAGAGATGACATCCACAAAACAGTCTTTTGATTAAAAACAGGAACTGTTGCTCCAGTATCCAATTTATTAGGAACAGATAAAAAAAGAAATAAAATACTAATAAGGTTGATTAGGAAACAACTGAAGCTGAATGTTATTTGACACTGCTGAGTTTAAGAATTGCCTCTAAAATGGCAAAATAATCTCTGTAAAAATAATCTTTTATGACACTAACCTTTAAAAAAATGTTATTCACCTTTTACTAAAAGTTCCTGACTTAGTGAGGTCAATCCAAATACGCCTAGCTCTGTGCTAGAAAAGTACAAGTGAGAATTACCAGTAGCTGACTACTCACAGAAACTAACTTGCTTGTACCGATTGATCTGAAGTCAATTTAAGCCAAAACCACGGGTCCCACCTCCCACTCAAAGGTGGAAGCAATGAAACTTCAGAGCTTCTTTTCTTTTTTTTTTTTTTTTTTTTTTACCTAAAAGTTTGCACCACACTTTAAAAAAGTTTAAATAGGTCATTTACAACCGGACAGCCCCTCTCACTGACTCAGGACAGCTCTGCAGTGTAAAGGGAACAGACACTTATAAGAGCTAGCATGTTCCTTCTTTAAGTTAAGGCAAACAAAACCAAACAAAACCAAACAACACAAAAACCTTCTCAAGAACTCTAGGAAAAGGCCCACATATTGCTGTTTATTAATACACATGTAATTATAATAAAGCGTACTTCAATCAAAGCAAAGCACAGTGGGGCAAACAAAAAAGCTAACATTTATACTGTGCCAAGAAAATTCACCTCAAATTCATAATGCAGAAATAAAATAATGCCCTATCCATCTCAATATGGTTTATGCTAACTTTTTTACTTGGCAAAGTGATTGCAGAAGCAGAGGTAATCAAGGCACAAGACAGATTAGCTCACAGCACTCCAGAGAAGGAAATGGGATAATGATATTTAATAGTGTAAACAAACTACAAGCTAATACTGGAATATGAATTGCTTTTCACTTATTGCAGTTGGTTTACTTATCTTCTGGGGAAAAAAATCACAAAATGGGTAGAATAAAAAGGTTCAAAAGATAGCGCAGATTAACAAAAAAAATAGGAGAAATCAACTGATCAAAATAGCTCTACTGGTGGCTTGGGTATTACTAGAAGATATGCAAAATTACTTTGGACATTCCAGTGTCAGTAATAATTTATATTCTACAAATCAGCTGAAATATATTGGATTATCTAACGCATTGACTAGATTCCACAAGAGAATATTTAAACCATTAGGAATCTCACTTGGGCAAGAAAACAAAAACAAAACCAAAAAAAAAAAAAGGGATGAAAAATCAACAGTTTTCATTGTGGTGACGTTTGTGAATTTCCACTGGTAATCTGAAATCCCATTTTTATTAGCATTTAATCAGTGAAAGCACTCACCTTTCTGTTGCTTCTTCTGCCTCTTTTACATTTGTGTCTCTGCTCCTCAGAGCATCTTGCAGCTGTTGCTCGCTACTGGAGGGCTCGGTGCTGATAACAACCCTGTGTACTTCCCTTAGGTGACCAAAATAGACTTTTGCGTGGCCGAAAACTTTAGCGCAGAATTCACAACACACAAGCTTTTTGGGCTTGCCGTCGTTGTGGTGAAGTTTCATGTGCGTGCTCAGGCTTCCAGAATGAATATACGCCTTCCGGCAAATTCGGCAGCTGTAAGGCCGTTTGTTTGTGTGCGTGTTCATGTGGTCCTGAAGGTGGTGTTTGAACTGGAAGTTATGGTTACAAACGTGGCATTTATGCCATGGCTTAGGTACAGCTGAATAGGCATTTCTACCTAAATCGATTGATTTAACCGATGTAGTGTCGTTATGCTTGTAGCTTAAATATTTACTGGCAAGTGAACTGTTTACAAAAATATCTCGGTCTAATCGGTCGGGAGACTTTGCCTCTACTACGGCTGCAGAGGTCAGTGGTGCGATAGCCTGCACAACCACCACTGGTTTTGGTCTAATACTACGGTATTTTTTCACCGCCTCTGCTTTTTTGTCTTCAGGTGGCTGAAGATCAGCTTTCACCCTCTCTTTTCCTTCTCGAAATTTATTAACGATGCATTTCCTTCGCTTGGTCTGAAAAGCCAATAAATCATCTGGGGCTCTTCTCTTCCTGCCTCTTCTTTTCGAGGGTGTACCATTCATTTTTTTAAGGCTGTCAACATCCACTTTACTGGATGGAGAGAAAGTATTTTCTCGAATGGTTTGTTTGGGGGCTTGTGTAAATGGTACAGCTAATCGTTTATCAGATCCTTTAGAAGGAACATGAAAGGTTTTCACCGAAGCTGGTGTCTTTTCACAGTCAGATCTTATCGAAGGGCCGGATACATCCATAACAGTAGTACTCTGCTTAGATTTACAAAACACTGAATTTTTCATTCTTGAGTAAGGCAAAATAGGAAGTTTTCCTTTTGGTGTTGACGGAGTCATCTGTATCGGACTGCCAAAAACTGCTGGTGAAAGGACAGTAACAGAATTTGCAGAATTTGTGGGTTTTTCTTTTAGTTTCTCAGACATAATGAATGACTCCCTTGTGGTTTCAAGTGCCGTCTTCACAGAGTGCAGACTAAGTTTCATGGGATTACTTGAACTCGCTGGCTTGCTCAAAGAGTCTTTAACTATAGATGGTCCAGAAACATTATTGGCAGCAGTTTTTGTTTTGTTCACCGAAGGAGATCCAGATTCCACGGAATTACTTTCACTCAGTAAGGTGGCAGCTGTAATTTCAGATGAATCACGGCCTGACAGCATCACTTGCTCTGATGAATCTGAACTAGAACGAGTTTCAGGACAGTCTTCAGCTGGGGTAGTCATGGGGGAAGTCTGCGATGAGACCTGTGCTTTGGTAGGAATCTTGTTCTGTGTACCCAAAACAGAGACTTGAGCTGTTTTTTTGTCACTCAGCAGTTTATTTCTCACAGACTGGTACCTAGGGATAGGCAGCTTTAGGTTTTCGGAAAGGGCCATGTTTGATGGCTGGATTGGCTGCGTTACGGCAGGGGTAACATACGGCAAGGCCAAAAGAGAGAAAGTACCCTCGTGACCAGCAACCTGCATGACGGCGTAGTTTTGAGCTGGCACCATCAGTGGCTTAGAACCTGCAGCTGAAATTTTCGGTGGGTTTTGTTCAGGCACAGATGACTGGAGACAAGAAACCACTCCAGATGTTAAAATTTTTGGTACCATTTTGGGAGCGATGGTCCTAAACTGACCTTTCTTCTGAAAACTTCGTATTATATCCGAAGTAGATTTGTGTTTATCTGTAATAATAAAATAATAGACGTGTAATAAAGCACATGATGTTTCATTTTGAAAAATTACTGTTGCAAAAATAAAATGGCTTACAAAGGATACTATTACATATAAACTTATTAAAAATATTAAGCACCTAAATGACCAATAAATTAACTTTAGAATTGCAGAAGTCCTGTGGACAAAACAAAAATACTCCCTGAAGCATATACATAGGAATATATGTGAAATACATAATGAATATATACATATGAAAAAAAATATCTTAATCTAATCTTAAATGTATCTTCCATTCTAGATTAAAAACTACATGACATTTCAGAATATATGTGCTTATGAGCTTCTTCTGCCCTGGAAAATCTGAGCTAGTGTGGTGTCAGTATTCTTTTGGAAGAACTGACTGGAAATGGACAGTATTTAAACCTTTCATGATGCAGAAACTTTCTGAGCACCTGCTCAATCACGCCTTTTCATTGGCATCATGTTACCCTTCAAAATTTCTTAACATTTAGAATTTGGGGCTTTTATAAGATAGAGACTAAAGCTTACCTGATGAAGTTGTTAAAAAATTGCCGCTATAATACATTCAAGTGTGTAAAAAAGGACTTAGGATTTACCATTGCTAAAAACCCAATCACACACATTGTTCATACATTTTTAATGCACACTAGAAATATTGTTGTATAAGTTATTCTTTTTTTTTTTTTCTTGGAATATGCAACTTATCTAAGTTATAAAACAGTTCTTTACTGTTTCTACTTGTGTTGGTAAATGTCACAAGTATCTGTAGTAGAGAAAAACATGAGGGTAATTAAGGAAAACCAAAACAAAAGGAAAAAGGTGTAAGATTTAATCCACACTCAGCAACAGAGATAAATGCTAACCTTTTACACACTCCGTAAAAAAGGACTTGATATATAGTTAAATTGAACTGCTACCATATCATATAACAGCCCCATTACCCACTCTCAAATAAATTCAATTACCAGTGCTTCCAGTTCTCAAAAACTGGGATAGGTTTTCTGAAAAAAACAAAAATAACCCAACAATCTCTCTGAAAATTCATCCACATAGACCCCAGCCATAAATGCAATTTGGGAAGGCAATAATGTATTTCAGGATTAAAAAATAAGTAAGAGAAGAACCACATGTGAATAGAATATGTCAAAATAAATACTGGAATCCCAAAATATTGCAATGAGATACCTCCACAGAGATGTATTCCTGATTGTTTTAAAGGTTTGTATTATAAATGTATTTATACATTCTTCCAGAACTGTGAATTACCACCAGCACTGGAAACTCCAGTAAGTTTATCTTAATACTGGATGTTCTTTCCAGACCTTACACAGCTCGCAACGCACGCTGTAAGTTACAGAGCTATCGCATTTCACGACCACAACTCCTGGACAGACCCACGTGCGCACACATGGTGTGCACATGGGCCGTAAAACCACCGCCTCCAGGACACGCCAGATCGCTGCACAATCCCACACACGGCCCAGCTCCTCCACAGCAGGTCTGATGCTTCTCCAAAGTCTTTGACCTACAGCATGTTCATACTGTAACTGTGCAGAGCGCGGCACTTTGATCCTTTTATTGCTATCCAGAGCATCAAAACCCAAGTCTATTATACATCACCTCGGTGCCCCCAATTAAGGGAAACTACCGGGCACCAACTGCACTTCATTCTGCTGGAGGCCTGTAGAGATGTTCAGAAGTTCCAGATATCCTACTGCACACACGAAATCCTGCACAAATATGAAGAGATCCCTACACGTGGGGATAAAGCCAGGCCTAGAAAGTTTGTGTAACCCAGAAAAAGCAGAGACATTCTACTTTTATTCTCCAAAAGCTAGAAGCATGCGCTGTTTTTCACTAAAAACATCTATTTTGTTAATCTTCAGTCATTAAATACATAAAGAAATCCTGATCTTTTTGACTGCTAAGATAGCTAACAGTACTGAGAGTTTTTCTGTGCCTTCTTGTTGCTGCTTTTAAGGCAACATCTTTAAGAGCTTCTGAGAAGTATTATAATGAAATATATTAATACGAGTATTAACCAAACTGCATTGGTTAATGTAATGTAAATGTATTAATATAAGTAGTAACCAAACTAGACCCCAAACTTCAAAGCTAGTTACAGGTCAAACTGCACGGCCTGAATGCAGAAGATGATCAAACACGTGTAGTTTTCTTTTAGGGACAGAGTCTGCTCTTATTTTCCAGATTGTACTTGCCATTTACTGATATTAAAGACTCTGTCCAAACCAGCAGCTATTTACCTCGCCACTATAATCAAGATGGAGCAGGTTCCTCTTCTTGTCTGGCTTTGGCCTCTCCCTTTATATTTCAAAATTTCATTCATTGATCTGCATAAACTTTTCAGCAAAGCCAGGACTTCAGCAGCAAACTCCACGTGCTCAGCAAATGATGGAGAATTGCTGTGGATGTGCCACCTCTACAAAGGTGCAGAAATGGCAGCTGCAGCACCAGGAACTTTTAATTTGTGGTTAGGAGGAAATATTCATAGTAATAATGCATTACACTGGGTTTGAAAATAAGTATATGCTTCTCAAATACATTGACTTGCCTACTGCAAATTCAGGCAGTAAAATCACCTTTATTTAAAGATATACATGATTTCCTCAGTAGTCCGCAAGAAAGCACACTCGGGAAAATCAGCCACAGAACGTTGTTTTAAACAAGGTCCATTTAGATCAACACTCTTCTTCTGCAGTTAATATAGTGCTGAGCATTGATATAACTATTTCAAAAGGGATTTTTATACAAACACTCCTTTTCCAACTGGTGTAATTTTATCATAAATACTTTTTCCAGGCAGGCCATGTTTGGTATCAGCCCTGACTACTTTTTTTTTCTTTTTTTTTTCTCCAAGTTTACATTAGACCGTTTAGTGCAGAAATATTCACTGCAGTGCCTCTGGTATGCAAAGGATACTCAGCTCTGTATTTCCCTCTCATCCCACACAGCTGCTGTAGTTAAACAGCTTAGCCAGTGCCTAAATATAGAGATGGGCTAGATGCAGGCTAGCTGTCTGATGATCTTTCAGGCTGCTAAGACTTTGCATGTAGAAAGCTAATTGGAAGACCTGGTAGAAGATTATTTAGCACCTTGGATGAGGAAAAAGGACCCAGCCGATTCACAGCCTGGAGGTCCTACTGAATGCACCAAGCGTGGAAGTGTCACCAGTGACCTAAATTGTTTTTTCTCCCATTTATACTTGGCTAGAAGATTCAACAATACCCTTCAGACACAGATCACTACAATCATTCGTATCTTTGCCACTCTGAAACTGAAGATCTTGAAAGACTGGGACATGCTCTGGCTGCCACTGTTCCAGAAGACCACGTGGACGCTTAACACACATCTTTCCGTGTTATTCCACCTCTGTTCCACATCACCTTCCAAATTACGTCCATCAGTTCAAAGGGCTCTTTTTTGACAAGGACTTGGCAGTTGTGGCCTGAGGAAGAACCTCCATTCCTACGCAGACACGTGAAGTCTTGCATATAAGAGGGGGAACTGGCAGCTAAGTGAGGCCCTGCATTGGCATTCTTGAGGATGAACCTTGCTTTTAGACCACATTACTTCTAGAGGCACATCACCGAAGGCAGCGATTTTTATACTTTCTCCAAAACAATTTCATTAAGAATAAAGGAAATGAATGAACACATTAGATTCGTTATCTGAATGATGTGGAGCTCACTTTAACTGATGTGTTTTCAGTCTTTCAAACAGGCATGCACTTGGAGCAGTAGGTAGACACTTTTAAATAATTAAGTACGAGGTTAAATCAAATGCAATTCAATCCATTTGCTTTAAAAGTCTCTGCTGAAAGATTAATGGTTACCACACTCATACATGTGAATATCAAATCACTCTGATACTTGCAGGATGTCATAAGCTTTCCCCACTTTTAAATTATCTTAAAATTGTATAGGACTGGCCAATGATACACCAATAAAATTCAATGATGCATCAAAGTCTCTGATAGAGCCATGCTGGAAAGGATTCTCTGGAGGAAGGAAAGCCTTCCACGGGGCTGCTGCTCATTCATGGTTCCCTTTCCAAGTCATTCAGGTCTACTTCAGTCCAGCCTGGTTTGCTTCTTTTTCCATTTCCTTTCGTCCTCTCTATACATACTGCATCCAACATTGTGAACTCAGACACTGCAGAAAGCATCAGAAGAAATCCTATTTCCCCCCGAATCTCATCTACTTCAAACATTAAAAAAGTATCAGAATTCCAGAATTTAGAATTAACATCAATACACAGAATTCCACTGTGTGTTGAATGTTAATTGCTTTTAAAAAACTTTGTAAGCCCACCTCACTTGCTCAGGTGTGTGCTTCATTTGTGTACGAGTGGACAAGTGGCAGAATACACCACAGGAGAAGGATCACCCTGATTTGAAGGGAAAAGCAGAATACAGACCAAAAAGATTTGTGACATTTCAATCTGCGTTTATGTTGCTGAGGCTTTTGCAAACTTCAAAAGGAAGAATATCTGTTCTTCTGGAAAGAAAAAATGCGTAACAACTTTCTAACACAGTAACGCAATACGAGATTTATTTCTGTCAATGCTAGTTAATCACTCATTTTGCCAGATCTCCATACACACTAAATACCTGTGGATACTGTCTTTCCAGCACAAGTTTCTTGTTTTGGCTGACCCAGCATACTTTGTTGGACACAATGTTTTTCTGCAGGATTAGCATGCAAAAAAACACCACCTGCAAAAGTGCTTCAGTCAGTTATAAATAGATGCCAGCAAGAAAGAAAGAAAAAAAAAAAAGACAATAAAAAACATCAACTTTCAGTTAATGCATTAAGAAAGCTACTGCTTCTTGCTCTTTGCCATTTTTCTATCCTCAAAAAAAATGTTTTAAAATCTAATATATTACATGCTGAATACAAGGCAATAGTTTAGTAAAGGAGTAAAGATGTTTGGTGTGGTAAATAGATGGGATGCTTTAGCTTGAGTGTCACGGCAAATAGTCAAAAGTATCAAAACAAAAAGCTCAGAAAAATGAAGTTTCTGTAACTTTACTGAGATTTTAAAACATAAAGGGCTAATATAACATAAATCCTACGCTGACTGACACTTTCCATAACCTCACACAAATCAGAAGTATTGCAGTCACTCTAGAAAACAGATTTTGGCCTTCATAGAGTCATAGAATCATTAAGGTTGGAAAAGACCTTCAATGATCATCTTTGATCATCTGGTCCAACCATCACGCTACACACCTGTAAGATAGGAGGTTGGTAGGAAAGCCCACAAGTCAGAAGTGTCCAACACAAAATTCTGTAAGAATCAATATTCGTTTTTTTCTCTTTGCCAAATATTGACCATTTGGGTAGAAAGTTCCATCATGTGTTTTTGCCTCAGATACTTTATTAAAATTCACTTTAACAGAAAACATCAGCCATCCCCACGTATGACAACATTTTTAAAAAAATCTAGTAATATTGTATTAGAGAAAGACCTTACATCTGACACAGCAATGTCTCATCTTTCTGAAAAGCTGCCCAAATTCAGCTCAAGTTGTTAAGCTCCTGACATAGGTTCAACAGATACTCCAAGCACCTAACTTCTCCGATCGCTGCCTTCTATTAAACGCAGTCCTGCTTCAGGCTGACGAGGGTTTTTCCTAGAACTATAGCTTTGGGTCCAAACCCCCAAGCTGGAAACAAAGAAATGGCCTCTCACTCATTAGCTTTTAATTGCTGGGCTCACACAGTGTGGAAGAAACTAGAATCTAGAGAAGGACAGCAGGAAAATGAGAAGGAACCTAGAAATAAGATTTGGAAGGCGTCTAGGGCAAGGAATCAGGCTGTGATAGGGAGGTCTCTTCCAACCTAGATGATTCCGTGATAAATGGGTAAGGAACATTACTGTTACATGCGATTTGGAGAGGAGAAGAATTAAAACCACAGGGATAATCTTGTATCTTCTATTTCTCATCTTTTAGTGCTTGATTTTTAATGAGTCATATAATTACGTCTACATAGGAGGCCTTTTATGCAATTTAAAATAAATTAGAAAAACAAACAACCTAAGTGTTCTAACGCAAGATTGGAAAACCTCGGTACATCATTCGCACAAAGACTAAGACACAGAATGTACAAATACATCCAGAAAACGTGTCCTGGCATACCATAGGAGGAGCAGGACGAAAAGAGCTTGTTATAATTCTGAAAGGGGAAATGAGACCTCTTAAGGCTATATACAATCATTTTTGATTTTGGCCTCAATATAGTTTGCTAGTTGTGCACTACGCATTTTGCCATTTAGAAAGGCCTTCTTTGCTTTAAACTCTGTAGAGTTTATTATTTTCCAAGATTAAGATTACAGTGGGACAGTGCCTGGATTCCTTATGTGGCCTGCAAAAGACTCTTCTGAGCAGAAGAGAGCGTTACGGCAATAAAGTTGCAAAATAAAAACGTATTCTGACATTAACTTCATTAAAGTGGACATTCAACATTTTTCAGATGTAGGAATAAGCTAAATTGATTTTTGGCATAAACAGTTGTAGTCATGTTGGTGAGAGTTCATCTAGTGATCCAAGAACATGGGTTCATATTTAGGGAAGTTCTTAGGTTTCCTACTTCTTTTTTTTTTCTCCTGACAGAGATCCTTGTTGCACTAACAGCCATATCTCAATAAATGCCAATGTTTATACCGATCTACTTCTCAATAAATTAGTACCTGACATAACTTACAAAAAAAAAAAAAGAAAAAAACAGTAATCCATTCTGTATTCCCAGAATTGTTTTCCTCTGCGTTTGAATGTACACTAGGAACTGCTTCATGATTTACGATTTCTTTCTGCCAATACAGCCTTGCCAGCATCTTGGCCCCTGTATCCCTGTCCTTAAAGAAAAGTGTAATGTGAAACAACAACCACACAGAGCAGATCTGTTAATCAAAAGTTAACACATCAAGAAATTATTGCATCTAGATGCTGTATTATCAGCATTAGCAACACTAATAATAAAATTGTTTTGGATTTCTCATAGATTGGGATTTCTCATTGTAGAGTTTAAATGTTCTGCAGCAGTCTCGAACATTTACCTCTTTGTATTATCCCAACACAGGTAACTTTTAAAATTTGCAAGAAATCCTATTTCTGTGGGGAACAGCAAATGGCCAACAACTTTAAGGAAAACTTTGGGTTTTAATGTAAATTGATAAGCCACATCTGGGTAAATCAATATTTAAAAGCAACATCTTATGCAAAACGTGGGCAAAGCAAGGCTTAACACGACCTCTTATAAAAAAGCCATTTATGTGCTACTGTACAAAGGCATGAAGTCTTGAAGTCTTTCCTAAATGTCAGAACATACACAAGAGATTTTTAAACACTCATTTGCAATTAATTTTAAACCCGTTTATTAACAGATCCATATGTTCTTTTAACACCTCTCATACTGTGTTTGGGAAATTCAAAAGTTTTCATTTATTTATTTATTTTTTGAAGGCACAGTCTTTCAGTTCATAAGTTACTGATTTCATACTAAGGTTAACATAATTAATAGATTTTAAACAGATCACAACATTTTTATATCAAGAAAGGAAAACTGCCATGAAGAGCTTGACATAAAGCATCTGTTATTTGTAATAACTTTCTCTACAGCTGACAAAATCACACATACCTTTTTCTAACACAATAAGCATGTGGAAATAATGCTTATGTGGATAAATCTATGCGCTGAGATGGTACCTGGCCTCCTCAACCACAAAAAAAAAATAAAGAAAATATTATTATTTCTCTGTTTAAGAACAGAACACCTCTGATAGATGCTGTTACATACGTGATCAGAGAGAGCGTGTTTCAGCTTCTATATGCCTCTAAACTAGTTCCAACAATCAACCACATCAAACCTAGAGTGTGTGTTATCCAGCAACCATGCTGCTCTGACATGGCTCAGTTAAGCAGAAAAGAAATGATTTTGGTAGCAATGCAGTTCCAGTGTTTTATCTTTGTTCTTTTTGTCCAGTCCTGACGTTCAATGCAGGATACCATCCCTGTACATCTGCAAAACCAGGCTTCAGCGATGCAACCACCTGGGGGAACTAATTGTTCAGAAAATAGATAAAGGGAAGGGATGCAATCACTGGTCATAAACTCATAATTCATAAACCTTCGATCGCATTGTCAATATTAATTAGGTACTCTAAGAGGCGGGGACAAACATAGTTTCAAAATACTAACTGGATTTTTAAAAAATATTTTCTGGGAGAACTGCCAGTTGAAATTTCTTTAAGTGAGCATCAAGAAAGATACAGACCTAAACTAACTCTCATTGTGAAGTTGATGTCAGATGTAAAATACTTTTTAAAACGACTATCAAGATGTTATCAACCTGGACAAAATCCCGATATGCCTAATATAAGTGGCAATTAATAGACTTATTTTTTCGTTAAGTGCAGGAAACAATAATGAGCAGGTCTGACTAAAAAAAAAAAAGACAGAACTCTTCAGAAACTACGCCGCACAAAAATGTCAAGTAAAACCATTTTATGAATAAGTCATGAAACATCTTCTGACTAGACTCTTGCTCCCCTTTCAAATAAGCTGAGAACAGAATCAATCTTCTTACCAGGAGTTCAACCCTTCTCCTTTCCCTCCATGGGACAGAAAACACCTACTTCTGATTTCAGTACAGGAATTAAGATTCTTATTCCACAAACTTTTTATTTTCCCCCCAAATACTGATGTTCAAATGGAGAGCACAGGAGTGAAATTCTTACTCGTTTTATAGAATATCCATTTTTATGTGAAAATCAAGAGCCTTTATTTCTGAACACAGCCTTATGTAAGACAATACAAATGATGAATTCATCACTTCATCTTATGGATTGTCCGTAGAGCAAATTTATATTACTTGAGACATTAAAAGCATCTATATGGTGACTTCTGTATTACAAATCTTGAAAAGCGATCCCCACTGAAGATGAAGAGAGGATCAGAAGATGATCAGACAGGGCCTGGTCTATTTTCAATCTTCCAGTACGAGCAGGTATGCCCCAAATTTATGACCAAATTATAGCACACTTCCTTAAACTTGGAGAGTAGATTGTGAAGGATTTTATAAAGAGTTCATTTCTTTTGAAAATAACCCAAGCCATTTAACTTTTTGAACGGAGAATCTCTATCTAAGGGTTTTATTTGGTCTAGGTGTTCTCTCTCTTCTTTTTTCACAATCAAAATTTCTTCAGAAGACGACTCTATGGCTTTGGCTGAAATATGCAAAACATTGCCACCTGTAGTCATTTCCACTAATATTTATTTTTGTTTTAATCTTTAGAGGATCTCCATGGTCCTTTAAACAGATATGGATTTATTTATTTTTTCAAAGACAAACAAATGAAACAAACATCTTCAGGAAGACAATGGTCCTCCTGACTAAGACACTGCTTTTCATAACACAAAATTATCACTTGCTGCAGAACCTGAATGTGGCTAGGCCTTTCTGGCAGTAGGATGTAGCAGAAAATATTTAAATTACAGCACCTGAATGGCCTTTTTTTTTGTTTTTTATCACCCACGTGCATAATTCAAATTGCAATGCTTATTGACATTACTATGCTTGCCCATCCTAGCTACTGTGTTACGTAAGGCAGCACTGGTTCTCAAAAGAACACACTGGTCATGCTGTAAAGGAATTGATTGAATACATTGCTAAGTGATAATGCATCAGCAAACGCTTGTGATGGGTGCCACCATGCAATGGAATTAAAATAGGAACGTAGTCACCAGGAATGTGGGCCAAAAATGACATCCTTAGTTTGCTGTGTGCAGAAATTTCAAATTAAATTCATGCTTAGCTGGAGTGCTCACTGTGCTGAAAGCAGCGCGACGGCTCTTGCGAACAAAAGGAGACCCTGGTTGTGCAAGTCCAGCAGAGGGAGTCGGACGTAACACAAAGCTGCCTCCATCCATCCCTGGAGCTGGGCAAGTCTGTCGTAAGCGCTTAAGTCTATCTGAGCCAGTGGGGTTTCATTTATTTATTTATTTAGATATGCAATTCATGTCAAGTAGCCTACGGTAATTTTCAAACCTGTATGCTGGCCTACAGGTATAATTATTTTGTGACACTAAATATGGCTTCTACTGAAAATCCCAAATGTCACAAAATCTTAACACATGGCCTTTAAATAACTTTCCAAAGTGCTATGTTAGTATGGCAAAATATTCTACTGTGCAAACCTTTCACCCAAAGTTTTGTATAATCTTGAGAATGTGTGAAAATCTTAACACAAAACTTTAAGGCTTCCTGTTAAAATTAAACTATCTTCTGTAGCTGTAGTAGAATTTTTCTGCAAAATTGTTTTTTAAAATAGTTCAGTGATTGTTTTAATCTAGTTAATACCCTAAATATGTCCGTGTTACTAAACACATCAGTAAATATAACAGATGCTCTTTTTTTTCCACAGACATCTGAAAATGAACCACGGTTACCAACACATTTTCTCATCCCAAGCACTACCCTGAAATCTTTGTCAAACTTCCTTGCTTTCATCATTACTCAGCTCATCACACAAACCATCTGCATAAATAAAGATGTAAGCATCTGCTGTATGGCAAATGGTCTCAGGGGCAGATGTTTTTATCCTTGCATTCATGTCACTGGCTTGGATACATTATTTGAACAGATGTACACAATCTGAAAGTGTCGTGTCCCACAGTGAAATGTCTCCAACTGCTTTCTATCAAAGTGCATAAATGCTATTTGCACCTGCATTTATGTTAATGATAAAAAGGCAGCAGGGGTTCCAGCAAAGTGAGAGTTGATGCTAAGAAAACACATTTACATGGTTAATTGAAGTTTGAGATCTTCTAGCACTAAAAGACCATACTAACACTGATATACGGTGTATTAAACTATACAATGACTTCTTGATATAATGATTTTTTTTATTAAAATAAACATATCTAAGGAGCAAAACTCTATCAACCTGTTAGTACACTTTTTCAATGTATACTAAAAAAACAAGTATTAAATCAGTTCCTAGATAAACCAGGACAGCCTTCATTTTGCATAATTGTACAATATACACAATTATTTCACATTAGAATCATTTAGCAGAAGTGTTTTATAAATCTGACTGTGCCACTCATCCAAAGGTATTTTAGACCTCTAAGACTCAATGGTATTGTGTCATTACAGAGCAATACAAAAAACCCCAGCACTTGCTCAAAAGCAAATATCAACATGGGTGTGAATGACAGAACACGTTTCCATGATGATCTAATTTTTTTCCTAGCAATTATGAGATCTCAGAAGTTAAATATTTATCATTACTCAGAAAAGTGCATCTCTTTGCACTGTGTTCAATCGATCATTGTATACACGATCATCACCTTATACAATTATTTTAAGCTGAGGAAAATCCACGTCCTGTAGGGGTGCGTATCAAATGACAGAACTCCTGCTATTACATGACAAATGGTAGCAGTGAAGGGTTTACGTTGTCACTCAAAGAACTTGCACTAACCATTACTTCCACACTCAACTGAAAAACAAAAAGCACTCACGGTACAGAAAGGCTGACAAAAACGCTATCCTGAATGTAACTAACTGATGGATAGGTTCTGCTTCCAATACCATTCATTTTCAAACCTTTTATTTGTAAGAAATGTACCAATGTTATTGTTGCACATAAATCATTATAAATTGTTAATAGCCTCAATATTTTCATTGTCATAACATTTAAAGAAGCAAGGGTTATGCTTCACACAAGAACAAAAAAGAGTGATAGTCACAGAATACAAAAAATATACTGAGATTAATACATTTGTAGACACCATAATTTCACAGTGATATAGCTCTTGGTTAGGATCTGGTTATGATTTCCAACATGACCCCCCACTTCCAAAGTTTAGAACATGGCTCTTATCATTCACTCTGGGTGAAAGTGGGTAACAGGATACTAGGTGGCCCGGATTTTTCTTTAAAAAATGATACATTTCTTTCTTTAAAAACCTTGGAGCATATAAGGCATCAGTTTCAAGTTTGCAAACAGCTTCACAGTCTATATTCTCCTCCTGTTATTCAGAAATTACGTCAACATATAGATAACATTCAATTTGACTACATGGGTCAAATTCCTTTTATTTAAAGGAACAATAAAGATTTTAAGTATTAGAATCAAGTATTTCAGTCACAAGGTTGTAGGCCCTGCACTGCAGGCTGGATGGCTTTATACGACAGTACATACTGCTTCCCTTGAAAGAATGGTCCCACTAGGCACAGGACTACATCAGCTGAGATCAATTCACATGGCATCCTCCTGGATTAGCTTCCTCAGAATTATTACAGTATCATAAAAACGCTCAGCCTTTGCAAAACAGGTAAAGTATTAGCATACATGGCAGCAAAAGCTCAAGCTTCCGGATAAGTAATATAGAGTGCTTGTCTTAATTAACGTTAAGTACTAACAATGGAAACCTAACTGACAGCCTAAAATGGTTCTGAAGGGTCCATTAGAGCTTATGTCATAAACATCAAACATTCACTTACATTTAGGAATTATCATAAAAATGACATCAAGTTAAAAATCATACTTAAACATTAGCACTGCAACAAAGAACAACAGGGAAAGGAGATTATAGTTATGGCCAAACATTTATTTAGAGGCTTGGGTATATACAGTTGCAGTGCAAATATCCTCATCAAAATAACAAGGGAAAAATTCAAGACGCTAACTCTACTGAAAAGTGTATCAACAGAAGATGACTTCTGAAGAGACAAAACACAGAAGAAATGTAGTTGAAAACAAGAAATAATATTAAGGATAGGAATGCTGGAGAAAATACATTTAGAATCTAAAAATAAGTTAATATTTTTTTGTGTATGTTAGTTTTAAAGCACAACTTGCACATAGATCTGAGCCCACACTGTATGAGGGTTAAATTTAACAATGATTTTCAAACATGCAAGGATAACAATAATTGTAATAAAACCCGAATAATTAATTCTGCTCAAACAAGAACCAGAGTTATATAAAGTTTCAACTAGAGGTGGTAACAGCAATTAGCAATGTCCTAAAGAATAAAACAATCTTAGTTACTGAAATTGTTTAAAGTGGTAAGTATTCTTTATAACAGCTTAGTCATAAGAGCTTTGGTTTTTGAAACCCAAATTACGGTAGAACAGTAGGCATCACTTATGCTTATTATTTAGGCATTTATTAATGAGGATATAATATTATTCTTCCACATTTTGAACCACAAACGTCTAATTTCTCAAAAAGAACAGAAAGTATACTATACCTGCAGAAAAAGTTAAAGGATTCTGCATTATGCCCTCTAATAGATACAGCAACGTTCCTGGAAAGAAGAAATAGAGATACTGAGAAGTTCCGACCCATTTTTAGAAACTAAAGAAAGTTACTAATATTAAAGTATGAGCAGACTTGCAAAAATAATCCATTTTGGAGGAAATTTGTTTCTGGTAATGCTCAAGTTTGAATACAGAGAGAACAAATCTCATATAAGGAGGTTACTTATTTTCATATACACAAGGGTTTTGTTTGTTTGTTTTTAATGTTATTTAAAGCACTTTTCTGTAGTGGTAAATAGATAAAGAAAACCTTGTGTTCTTACTTTGAGGTCTCAAACTAGTTTTAAAAGCACTGCATAAAGAAGAAAACTTATCACTGTAAGCAAAACTTTTTATGAAAGTAATGCATTCTTTTGCATTTTCATACTTTTTCTTAACTCAATTTAGTGCTTGTAGAAGGTGTCAATGACTCAAATTAATTCTGATACAGAGAGTACATTCATGGATCAATACAAAACCAAAAACCTCCTTGTATGCCCTAGCAATTATATTTTGAACTTGGTGTGAAAGGCCAATATTTGCAGGTGATAATTTAGCTTACTTTCCTTTCATTCACCTATGCATTGAAACGTTCAACGTTATACCAGGTGTTGTACTAGATCCAAGCCTTACAAAGCATAATCAAAGAAAACAGTGAAGAAAACACAAATCAATTGCATAACAACACTGAAAAGTAATTTGATTAATTCAGTATACATTTTTTTTCCTGACTGCTCTTTTGTCATGAAGATTGACAATTTTTTTGTTACTGTTAACATCCTGTAATACACAATGCAAATGTAATGCCATCACATATGCTATTTCAAGCAATAATGCTACATGTTTACCTTGCAGATTAAATATCTTAGAGTGATGAAACTTTATTCAGATGGTGGTAATTTCTGGGTATTAGCAGCTTCTGCTGAAGTGCAGGGATCACGAGCAATGACTCATTTCCACACTAATCTTTTGATTATCCAACTGAACAAAGTAAACTTAGAACGAGCGCATTCAGCACTTCTGTACTAATTCAGCCTTCAATTTAATTTTCAAAATATATTTAAGTCTATATATGTACTAAGACTGCATTTATGCACCATTAATACCTTTTTCTTCAACAATTCTGTTCTGTACTCTCAAAAAAATTAGCCCACTACTGCTATATAATAATACATTTTCAGATGTTAAGCTGGCTCATTCATAAAAACAGAAAGCAAAAACAAAAAGCTCCCTTAAAAAGAAATCAACATTTTTCACCCCTTAAGAAAGGCTGGGTTTCTGTAAAAACAGGACAACGGAATCAGCTTTCCAGAATTATGTTTCACTGTGTAACCAACGTGTGCCTATACCTCATGCAAACCACACCTGAATTTTAAACCAAGCGTTTCTCTGAACTATTTACATGCACTCTCCGTATTTCAATCCTGGGTACAGCTAACTGAGGTTTCTTGTAACTCAACACCCCTGTTAAAGCTGCAGAGGAGGCGCCATGAATTCCAACATTTAAACACATTCTGAAGATGCACAGACAACATAGGACTAACTAACTATTTTCCTTCAAATGTCATAGAGTGGCTTGGGTTGGAAGGGACATTAAAGCCCATCCACTTCCAACCCCCTGCCATGGGCAGGGACACCTCCCACCAGACCAGGTTGCCCAAAGCCCCATCCAGCCTGGCCTTGAACACCTCCAGGGACGGGGCATCCACAGCCTCTCTGGGCAGCCTGGGCTAGAGCCTCACCACCCTCTGAATAATATCTGACTGCAAGGATTCCCTATAACCGACTGATAAGCAGAATCTTCCATGGATGCTACAATGAATATTAGCTTGCATTTGCGAAGCAAATATTACACTGCCACCTCTCTTGAGCTTGACATTGGTTCTTATCACAATAATTGATACACAGTTTTTGACATAACAGAGCATTAGATCAAGCGACCACTCAGTCACTGAAGAGTTGGCTATTTCTTTCCAGTGTGATTTAACAGTCAAGAATGAAAGACATAATATAATTACAATGTAAAATTATGTTATTATCTGCTTAGATTTTCTTTGTCATAAAATGTTCTGGCTTTTGGAACAGCTGCATCATAGTTTGTTTTGGCTGAATACGACTAGCACATTAGAGACAGGAGTCACACACGGTAATACAACTCTAGTCCTCCTGATGCACTTGGAGGCTTTGGAAAGTTAACAGACAAGTCCACTGACACAGATGGAGCTCAAAAAGCTTTGGGGTTTGTTTGGATCAAGGACTTCCTACCAGCACATATCCCTACCATTTCCCGTGAGCAGACCCAGCTGCGAGAAGATGGAGTTTGTTTATTTTCGTGGCCAGTCTAACAGCCAGTACAATCCTACATGAAGAACTTTCCAGATGTGCACTCAAGAGCCCCCTTATGAGCATAAGTACAAAAAGGTTGTTTTGGGATAAATACAAAAATAAATACCAATTCTGAAGCAATTACCAACCACAAAAATAAGTCTTGATGATGCTTCCTTACTATCATGCAAACGGCAAAAAGCAACGTTGAGGTTCCCGGCAGGAGACGACGGCTCTGTGGGCAACGGCAAAGTACAGAAGAGGCAAAACCAAGGCTGTTTCTAGGAAGCTCAATACCAAAGCATGAAAGAAAACTGAATGTGGCTGCTCCGAGGAGACCTCTCACACAGCAAACAGGTGATGCTCTTTGGTACCCACATCTTCTGTGCTGAGGGACATGCAAAGAAGCTCCTGCCCGTCAGTCAGCATCTCCTGGCTCGGCTTTGCTGATGTGCGGGAGCAGGAGGAGCGGCTCAGCGGGCCTCTGTCCGTGGTGCTTAAGCAGCCAACTGCTCCTCGGGCAGATGCAGCACACGAAGGGTTCGGCTCAGCTGAACGCAGCTTGGTGCCCTGGTACCACAGACACAAGCTCCTCTGAACCTGCAGGAATGAACAGGCCACACCGATGGAATCTGGGAACGGGAAAACACTTCCAGGGACCAGCGTGGATTTCACATGATTACATTATTTTTTATTTTTTGAATCAACAGTGATCTTTCTGATCGCCGACTAACGCTAGCCTGGCAACCAGTCCCACCAGAACTGTACTATAAATACAACGATAAATGTTCCTCTCTCCTTGACAGTTTCTGACATTTTTCAGTCGGGCTGCAAAACGTTTAACAGCTACTCAATATCCAAACACATCTGGTGGTGCCCTACATGTATCCTGCTATCTGATCAAAATGCTCTGGAATTCTGAATGAACAGTACAGAAATTTAAGGGTACAACATCTATCCAGCTATCTATACCTAGCCTCAGCAGAACTTTATTTTCATCTGCTTCTAAGTTTAATTTGTCATGCCTACTTCCCTACAAAACATGCCAATGTTCAAAAAAGCCAACCTTAAACACAAACTTATTAACTGAATTTTGTACCTGTTTTACACTTGTACACCCAGAATAGGTTGTATGTTGGCCACCACTTGAGGATATCCCATTGTTTTTGTCAAATAATGAAACTGAAATCATTCTTACAGTCTTCCTTGTTTATTAACGGACTTTGCAGCACTCATACAATACCAATACCAGTTCTTTTCCAACACAAAAGATGATATTAAGTATTTCTGTGTGGCATTATCATTGATTTTACCCCACCTAACCCAACGATAAAACTTAAAATTCTATATAATCTTAAAATCTGTTTTGTTCAGCTTGTAACCCTGCAATAGGACAATAAAAAATAATCTAAATGCAGTACTCCAAAGCTCAAAATAGTTCCTTTGGAATCTGCTGTTGATGGGTCAGAGATAAAAATCTACTACCAAGATTTTCACGTAAGTGGAGTTAAAGTTGGACAGAATTGAAAAATGTAATGCCACAAAATAAGCTATCAAGCTACTACTCCTTACATTACCTTGGAATGAAAAGATAGATACCAGAAGAAACAAAAATATCAAATAAAGTGAAAAAAAATCTTAGAACTACCCTGTAAATTAGTCTTTAACAATCAAAGGAAACAGAGCGTGTAATAATTTAAAAGTAATCTTCACAGAAAGATACCCACAGGTCTTTTATATGAAATTGGTGTCCTGATAGACACACTGGCTCTGAATATCAGGTGAACCCAATTAACCTAATTTGATGCTTGTCCATTCTGGGACATTTATTTTAGATGTTACACAAAATCCTTTAGGATACTAGAGAGAAAATGATAAATAGGCTGTAAAGGTTATGACATTAATTTTACTGTCATTCTCATGCTTTAAGCAGGCATCAAAACTAAAAATCTCATCCTCTGGGAAGGGAGAACTATCTGAAAGTAATTACAGTACTTATTATCATAACAGTATTAAACTAAACCACTGTGACCCTAACTGAATTTATTTTTGGTACGTTTTGTTAAAAGAACAAAGCTTCTCGATGATGACTATACCTTCCAATGCAGTGAACATTAGTTCAGGTACCAGAAGAAAGCATTAACTCAGATCTTATAATTTCATATTAGGCTTAATTACATTCCTAGTTTTAAATTAAAACTTGTAAAGAAGCATTAGTTAAATAATATTAAGTAATTTCATTTCAGAAGGAAAACATTTAGCCAAAAAGAAAAAATTAAATATTTAACACAGTTTAGAAAATATGTTCTAACAGAAGCCTATGAAATGTCAAATTATATTTAAAAAGCAATTTCATTCACTTCATTTTTCACACCTGTTCTTTCCCATACTGTGCCATCTTGTAAATGACAGTTCCATTCAATCATTATTTCCCCAAATTTAGGAACTTTTTAAAAACCAAGTTCCCCGGAAAGTATGAATTAGTAATAGCTTCCAGGAAATTTAGCAACATCTGTAAGTATTTAAAGGTTGAGTTAGACCTGAAGTAGGATTAAACCATTGAAGCTATGAAATATGACAAAAACGCTGAGGAAATAAAAATGACACACACAAAAATTGACTAGTGTAACACACAAAGGTATTTGTTCAAGCAACTGGTTTTGCCAAAAGCCTACAGTGCTTGGCTACTTTATAAATCAAATGCAAGGCATCAAGCCAATTTGTTTAAAAAAAAGAAAAAAGGCCAAAATGACAATAGCTAGGCAATAGGCTATTTGCATTTCTGAAAACCTGCAAAAATATTCTGCATTTCACTATCCAAGTCTTCAGTCACATGTCTTATTTGTTCTTACTCAAAATTTTCTATTTTAATTGTATTTTCACAATAGGATTTCATCCTACATCAGTAGCTCCTCATCCTACAACTATATATCCGAAGAGATATACACACACTAAACCAGCAGCTTTCTTACAAGAGAAATTACACACTGCTTATGTTTCCATACCTAGGTAATTAATCAGGGAGAAATGTGTGTCTGTAGCAGAATTCTTTTGGCTGAGACCATTAGGTGACTTCAGCAGACAGCCAAAAAGAAACAGAAGCCTCACTGCAACTGGTGATTTTTCCCAGTACGAACCCATCAGAACTTAATCCCAGGCTATTTTTAAATTTTTGATCATCCTATGTGATGGGCCAGTCAGAGCACGTTTCCTGAACTTCAAGCCTTACATGCACCAAATGCCTGGACAAAAATTCTTCACTTCATACCCTGTTACATGATCTATATAATGGTTCTCTGGCACGCCTGCATTATGCCCATCTGTCAGAGTGGAACTGTGCCTACACAACAGGTTCCATGCTACTTTCAATAATATCACGTTGATAATAAAAGCTTACTTAAAAAACAATACAGCGCATCTTCAGCTTTCAGCTACATCTTTTGGCTTAAAAGAAAAACCAAAGGAAGGTGATTGTTTTCCTTGAGGAGAGAAATCTTTTCAAACCAACTTTTTTCAATTGCACGAATAAAGACTAGCACATACACTGCTAGCAACAAGGACACTCCATGATTTTATTTTATTTTATTTTTTACTGTTGCACACAGCTCAGGAGTCACAATAATTCTTATTTTACAATTATAACCACCTCCAAGAGAGCAAGCTCAAGGACCTGAGAAGAATTACACAGAAGTTTCTCGAAAGTGTGCATGGGAGAAGACAGCAATATCAATTGAATGAAGGAGCAATATCAGTTCATCATTTTATGAAATGTGGACAGGAGAAATCGTAGCTGAACAGTCTTTACGACTGTAAATTACCCTATTTTCCATTTGAAAAAAACAGCATTCTGAAAAATTAAAAAGAGCAAAGAACAGCAAGGTTGCTATTATGCCTAGCATTAGACAATTCATAGAACATCAAGAAATAATGCTTTGCTTTCCTCTAAATTTCCACAGATTGCCATTTCATATTTTCATTAGTAAATAGCTTCTCAGTAGTACTGCTTTGGACACCGTGAGCTGAAGTCTGGATGTAGAGAGACACCTTTGCTATAATGCTCTATTACAACGTTAAGGCTTCTGATTTTAAAGTAGCCCTGGATCTTACTGTTATGAAAGTAAACGTGAAGTGATGAATCAGTAAAAATTGCTACACTTTGTTCTTGATTTTGAGGGCAGCTGGAAACAAGTCTTGGAAAACAAACTCATTTTTGCAAGATAGAAATATTGACAGTGTACATTTCACGTACTAACAATTTACATTCAAATTATTATTTTTTTTTAAATCAAGAGAGACAAACATTTAACACTTATTTGGCCACGAGTACTCCAGAATTTACTTTGAAATTCAAACTGTGCAATTCTTTCTTCTACTGCTTCCCCCTGTGTTATCCTAGCCCTTAACTAAGTATTCATTTATTGTTTTGGTCCAAATCTCTAAGACGTTTTGCCACAGTTCTCAATAATGCAGTTTCACAAGACAGAATCTATATATCTTACTGTTCTGTTATTAATATGTAACGTCACTCACGGTGGAACTGCAGTACACCATTACGGTTTTCAGCCACAATACAGTTTGCCATGCCTGATTAAATTGTGAGACTTTTTGACTTTATTGATGTTCACAATTAATGACTGTTTTGGCCAAATAAGCACAGAACACATCATTTATTTTCCACTACGTTATTTGTTGCAGTACCTTTGCTTTGTTTTCAGTTAAACGATATCACAAGTACTAAACAGTGACTGCATTACGGTCAGAGCACAGCTTACTTAGGGTCAGACAAGCACCTGTCGTTGTGCACACCGGTACTCACAGGATCATCCGGGCTGGCAGGGCCCCGGCAGGTCATCCAGTCCAAGTCCCCTGCTCAAGGCAGGGTCAGCACTGAGCTTAGGGCTTTGTCCAGATGAGGCTTGAAAATCTCCAGCTCAACAGATGCCTTTCAGAAACCAAATGACATTTACCGCTTGACCACAAAGGATGACCTGAAAACCACAGTAACGTTGAGCCTATGCCTATAGGACAGATTGTTCCAGCAATTCCTGCTCCAAGGCTTTCACCACGCTTCAGAATTAGCTGTAAAGGTACTCAAAAATTCCTGCATTTCACTCTATGCTGAAGGATTAAATAGAATTTGACTTTATGAGAAGCAGAGAGAAAAGAAACTTTGTAATAGTGCCACATCTACTTTTTTTTATTTGCTCTTACGCTAAAGACAAACAGGTTATTTCAAAGAGCAGAATGAGGTTAATGTGTGACGAAAGTACTAACAAAAATAATTAAAGATTACTAAAGGAAAGAACAAGAAAACAGAACTTGCATACTACTTGCTCACCCCAGCCCTGCCATCTTCCTCAGCTTTGACAGCAGAGGAATAAACTATTACTGGTAACTTAATAAGACTTTTCTGGTGAAAATTAAGTTTTAGGACGCTGTTAATTATCAGTTTAGATTACAGAAATAACCAACTTATCAGTTTAGAATACAGAAATAACCAACCAGGGCTGTAATTTTCAGCATTACAGAGCAAGGAGAGCAAGTGTTTTGTTTCCTTAATTTGGAAGTCCTGACATATTTTGGAGATATTTGATACCTCACAACGGACTCACACAGTCAAAACATATTTGAATGTCTCCGATAACAAAGCCATAAAATTCCATTAATATTCTATGGATTAAGACATGAGCATAGCACATTCACCTGCACAATCCCTGACTGAAGCTTGAAACATGACATGAAAGTCTTAGCAGAAACGTAGCTGGTGCTCAAATCAGGCGAGGACCCAATGAGAAACAATCAATCCCTAATCACTTCTTCTATTTGCACTGGGGTATTTTGTGTCCTTTGGACACTGCCCTGAATATAACTTGTTGTGCCCTTCCGGAAGGATTCTGTACAGGGGTTTTGTTATTTACAGTCTGGAGATGTTGTTAATGCTCTCCTTAGAGGACAGATAACCAACAGCTGACAAAAATTCAGCAAGCAAAACACCACTCCGAACTTTGCAAGGTGAATTGCCTTTGCGATTCTGACTCAAATAATGGAGCTATTTCTGACTTTACAGCTCCGGAGCTGAGTAGTACTAAGTTTTGCAATGGTATTACCTGTATGTAAAGTGAGCATCGTTTACAGTTGTTTCTGTAAGAATTTCCATTATGGAGTTTCTTAAAAAAAAGTCAGCTAGACAGCTTCAGTCAGAAATGTACTTTCTCTACCTGACAAAAACATTTATAATGCTTATGCAGCAACATCCCTCACACAGAAAATATAGTACATTTTTTAAAAGCAATTTCAATGTGTCCTATACAAAACAAGCGTTCCAGAACTAGAAAAAAAAAGAAAGAAAAATAGAAGGAGCATACCATTATATGGAAAAGACGACAAATTGAGAAGGCAAACCTGTGTCTGATCTAGCAACAGAGTACCTAGGCCAAGGTGGTATATATCACCAGTATGTTAAAATTCGAATTGCCTATCAACTAATCACTTTTAGGAGGTTTGGTTGTTCAAGATCCACAAAAAAGGGCTCACCTTATCACCAAGCACACTACATCCTACACACTACTAGGCCTTATAGTTTCCCTCAACAAAAAAGCTCTTCGTAAAAGTTATGTACTGGAGCATTTGGTTTCTTATTTTGAAGGAGGCACAGCTGGTCCTTGCAGATTGCACTGCACTGAAAAATGCAGTGCAGGTAACTGATCAGGTGTTGTACTAAGAACTGCTTCAACTGCTTTCATGCTATGCTGATTCCACCTCCAAATTTTGTATACAACATTGCTAACCTGGACTGTGCTTCAGGGTTAAGGACCTTTTCTCTGGAGAGCTGAGTGCCTACTACACTTTAACAGCACATACTTTCAAAACCAGAGATGCAAATATATAATAGTTGGATTTTCTTAATGATGCAGAACATTAAAAACATTGTCCAACTAGGAATTATAACCTATGTTTCCTAAACACAGTCCTATCACCATTCACCAGAAAGAGGGACTTAACAGACCACTCTTGGTGACTGGCCTAAGCAACTCAATCCTATACGAATTCCACCTTTTCTGCTTCCTCAGCATATAATAAGCTATTCTGCATTGGAAGAATCCAACATTAAGTTTACAAATTAGAACAATCTCACTGAAACACCCTCTCAAAACTCACAGTTCCAAATTTAATGCAAAATTAAAAGGTTAGGTTGTATATAAATTCCGTGATAAGCACCTGTTGTGGGTTAATCCCAGTAGACACTCACTTCCTCCTCAACTAGTAGGACCAAGTAAGAGGAAAAGAAGAATAAAAGCAAGAAAACTTGAGGGTTGGGATAAAAAATGTTTAATAGGTGAAGAAGTGGAATGAGAAGAACACAGAGCAACACAAGTGACGCAAAGGCAACCACTCGCCACCTCCCACGGGTAGATGGACACCCAGCCAGTTCCTGAGCAGAAGATGGCAGCCTCCCTGAGCTCCCCTTCTTCCCCCTCTTCATTGCTCAGCATGATGTTACATGGCATGGAATATCTCTCTGGCCAGCTTGGGTCACCTGCCCAGTTGTGTCCCCTCCCAACCCTGCGTACCCCCAACTCTACTCACTGGGAGGGCAGTGTGAGAAGCAGAGAAGGCCTTGATGCTCTGCAAACTGCTCAGCCACAGCAAAAACACGGCTCTGTTGGCAGCATTGTTTTGGTCGCAGATCTAAACCACAGCCCCATGCAGGCTGCTCTGAAGAAACTTAACTCCATCCCAGCTGGATCCAGTATAGCATTAAAGAGCACTGCATAACTTCTGTTGTTGTAGACAAAAAATCCCCAACACACAATAGATTTATTCAAACTTATTTTGCAAATTTAAGACCAGTTCAACTTCCACAGCTGCAGAACCCTGGTGAAGATCGCTGCAAGAGAAGCGACCACCCAGCCGTGTGCTGAGCACATGCAGAGGCAGCAGCACCTTCCCTCCCTGCTGCTGTACCCAAACTGTTACATACAGACCCCAGCAGAGCAGTTCAGCTGTTGTGCCTGCATTCTTTGCTCAAACAGTCACATCCATCTCCTCTTCTGGGAAAGGATGCATCGCTTTGAAGCGTTCTCCCGCCTGGAACGCCCCAATTCCCTCGTTTCAAGCTCCCAGAGGTCTAATCCGACTGACAAAGCAACGGCTGGGCCAAAGGGTCTGATATTTATTTTAAAAGCATGAAACAGTATATTTTTTTAGACAACCTGGTATAAACACATTTCCTAATACCAACTGGAAAATGTAGAGAGACAAAAATATTCCACAGGCTTATCCAGGTTTGGTGATATTGCGTGATTGACTAGCATCCAGGAGCAGCACAGAACAGCATCTGTTGTTCAAACTGGTGAGCCACTCGCCATGTAGTGTGCTGGACAAGATTTGCAGACAAAGCATCAGCATGTTCTATGAATTACTTAAATATCTTTTTTTGTAGAATTTATAACCGTCTGTCAGCACGTTACTTACTGATGAAACATACCTGCTCATTACAAAAAACCTTCACGCAGATAAACACGCAAAAGAATAAATTGAATTCTAACCTGTCCTACTTCACTGCCTTCATTCACTTATCTTATGTTGATTTTATTGTGCAAATAGTCCTTGCCAATATCATTTTCATTTCTGTATCCGCCACCCTGCTTGTTGATTGAAAAACGTTAAAGGCACAAAGCTTCAAAGGCAATGGGACATCCTTAATGAAGTATCCCCCAAACATGCTCATGGAGGGGAAAAAAAAAGGAAATAAACATGTCAAAATTATTCCTGGCCACTGTCCAACAACCAGCTGTGGTGCTCAGACGATGCTAACCCTGGGAACATTCTTCTTTCTCTACGGGCCTCCAGCTTTGCCTTCTGTTCCTAAGGATATTTGTATTCCTAACTCACTCAGTTTAATCTCAAACTAAGCAAGACCAAGCTGAATTAGTACTTCAAGAGAAAAACAATTAAGCATGACCAAGATTTTAAAGCAACTAGGCTTTTGTGGCGTGACAACCAGTACATTTTCAACCATTTCTCACAAAAATCATGCTATTTGTGGAACACCTATGCTGCCTAAATCATTTCAATCCTTCAAGTTCTGAAACTGAACTTCCACCTGCTTAGGGTAATTAAATATATATATTTTTTTGATAGTGGGACTAATTCCCATATTATGGCCAAATTCAAACTTTGATAGTGATGTTCAGTGGCTCTAGGTTTCATCAGAGTTTAAAGTATCATACAGATACTTTATAGATACAATCATAGGAAGGGTTGGGTTGGAAGGGACCATGAAAGATCATCCAGTTCCACCCACGCACCCCCCATCATCCCTGGAGGTGTTCAAGGCCAGGCTGGATGGGGCTTTGAGCTACCTGGTCTGGTGGGAGGTGTCCCTGCCCATGGCAGGGGGGTTGGAATTACATTATCTTTAAGGTCCCTCCCTTCCCACCCAAACCATTCCACGATTCTCTGAAAGACAGTTGTGTTCTGATTTTTTTTTCAGTGACAAACAGCACGTATTCTGAGATTTTCCCATCAGGCGTCTTCTGATCTAGGGTAAATCCAAGAGAACAGGAAAAGTCTATCTATTTTGAGCACCAGTGGCAAATAACCCAAGTCTATCAGAATGCTAGTCAACATTTTAGCAGTACTTGAATTATACATAATAAAATATCAAGTCACTCAAAAAAGCAACATAAAAATTGCCCTTACAAATCTAGTCAGGAGGCACTCCGTAACTAAACTTCAGCCTGTGAACGTTGAAAGTGAGAAACCACTGCACCTAAAACCAAAACGTGTGCAGTTCTGGAAAGCATGCCATTACACCTGCTGTGGTATGTTTGTTTACACATTACTTTTTATAGCCTGTTCCAAACTGAGGCACGTAATATTGCCTTAGATAAGTCAAAGGAATTAATTACTATCAAACCCTAGACGTATTTATGCATTTTGTCATAACAGTAATTTACGTGTCTACTCAAGGACAGAACTTGCAGAACTCTAAATAATAACACAGTTGACTACATTGTCTGAAAGGTTAAAAACCCACCTAATTCCAATTATTCCTTGATTTTATTATAAATTGTTAAAACCAAACACATCTTTTCTCCTCAATAAGCACACTGAGATTAGGCCCAGTTCTTCCCTGCATCACAACCACGTGCATCACTTGGCCTCCAGCACACTGGAGACATCTAAATCAAAGTTTTCTTTAAGTTAAACCACTAGAAGATCAACATGCACACACACAGAGGACCACACAAGATCAACATCAAGTGTACATCCTTTAACTTGTCTTCTGCACAAAAAGCAGGATGTAATTTGCATAGGACTCTGAAACCACATTCTTTTCAAAGAAAATTCATCACTACTGAGGGAATTTTCTACTGCAAAAGGTGAAATTTCTAATGGAGAGCCACGTCCATTACAATCTCAGCACTTCACAAAGTAAATTCAAAACAGGTTACCTTTAATTACAATACAACATGCAATTCCTCACTGTCTTCATCTGAGTAGGAGTGAAATTAAACAGGAAAAAGGAAAGAAGGTCTCTACATCCTATTAGACGGCAAGCAGGCTTGCTTCACTACAGTCGTACTCACTTTCAACTGAGTTCACCGTTTTTTTCATAACATGAAATCAAAAGCAAGCTGTTTTGAAAAAAATCTTTAACCAAAAGCACCACCTTGCTGCACAGGACGCCCAGAACTCCTGCCATGTGTTTAACACATACCCAAGCGCACGTGTTAAGCAAGCACTCTTCAGATGAAGTTTCCTATGAAATCTCAGGCACCTGGAGATCAAAAAAAGGCAATGATAAATGGGAAAAGGTTTAATTTCAAGATATCAGCAGTATCTTTGACCTGTTTAGTTATATTCACTTGGTGCTGCATGGTCCCCACCCCTGTATAATACAGTAGTCATATATATGACTACTGTATCAATACTCAAACACAGATTCCAGCATAAAGTAATACGTGGGTAAGAACCTCTGAGCTCCACAACAAAAATATGCACATCTGATAGCCACGTTACCAACTACCTGACAAAGCAGTTAAGAATTGGGCGGCATGCTGACTGCATTCCAGTTATAACTACAACATCATACTCATGAGAACTTCCCAATAAAAATTAAAGGAGACATTTCCATTAAAATACACTCATCTTAAACTTCACTAGCAGAGCAGCACAGTTAACATGAACACCAACTGGTCTAACTTCTATTTATATAGAAAAGCCCAGGCTTTGGTATGTATGAGAAAAACTAAGAAAAGGGCTGGAACTGCTAGCATTTATTACCTTTATTTATTTCTTCCAAGTATAACTGCACTGAGCTCAAACACAGTTATGCATCCACCATACTTGTCAGTCACTCAGTTACTGGGAAAACTTCTGATTATCTGAGTTACAAGCATAATACTGCATCTAAATTAAGCAGAATTACGTTGCAGCCTGAGAATTTCACACAGCAGCCAATTAAATGCATGAAATAATACAACAAGGATTATAACAAAAAAATGCCTGTAGCAGGGAAATAAGCTAGCGCTCTTGAATGAAGTATCAGAACTTGGGTTTATCATCAACCCAAGGGTGCACAGAACCTCCAGCTACCATCTCTGACATTGTTATTAAAGAAGTTTCTGTATCAGCACATTATAACTCCTCACACCCTAAAACACCACTTGCATCTTGCTGGACACTGTGAGAAAATGGCATAAAGGTGATGGACAGCAAGCTTCACTCGCATTCTGACAGGTGCCTCCTCCAGGTGAAAGCTGAAGAGCAGCTTGAATGTAGCACACAGAAACTTTCAGTGCCTTTGCAGACCAGATCACTTCAGATCCCACACGTCTGAAGCCATCATTTCTCAGCAGTACGCAGTTACTTGTATTAAAAAGAAAAAGAAAACCTTGCGTTTACTGTTTATTTACCTCAAATTGAAAATCAGAAAGAAAATCGGAAGAAATATGGGATAATTGAACTACATGTCAACGACAGAACTGAGTAATATCCTCTAGATTTTTTTTTATAAGATATGCAACTACAGCAAAGAAATCAAAAGCAAAAAATAATCCTGAAAGCTCAACTAAGTAGTTCTACATTTAAGCAAGCTTAAAATGATTTGCCAATTACATGGTCAGAAGTGAGACGCTACAGTCAAAATCTGTCTTTTTAATATCATAACCTATTTTCCAAATGAATTAAGAAAAGAATATTTAATGTGAACTAGAAGTCATTCAACGAAGATTCAGCAAATTCTAAACCCACACACTTCATTTGTCATGTATTTGGCTGCTAAATCTGACTCTGAAAGACTGATGTGTTACCTTATTATTATTTTTTAAAAGGATTTCTCTTGGGATTGCACAGCAAAGGAATGAGTGTGTAGCCTATCTTACACAGGAAGGAGAGATTTTTATCCTTAAAAACAGGAGGTTCGCCCACATGATCACCTGGGACAGACTTGGCCAGTGCAAGCAGGCTAGGAGGTTATAGGAGCCTGGGAATGTTTAACATCAAGAAAGTAATTACAGCCCAGCAAGATCAGAAGGAATTACACAGGAAATGTGAACAGTAACCCTTTCATGCCAAAAAAAATCATGAAAAACGGAGCTCTCTGCTGCCAAACTACAAGGCTGTACAAACCCATTGCAAAATGCAGGAATGGAAAAAACACTACATATTACTAGGCTATAAATTCCCAACGATGTGATAAAGCTATACTTCCAAGAACAGAAGAAAACCTCTGGCCTTTCCTGTTGCCATGCACATGCTCTGTAATTAAAGCTCAGAAGAAACATGAAAACATTTCCAGCACCACGTAAGAATGGTACGCTGCCTCTTCTAAATTTTTTCTTTTAATTTGATGCTGACCAAACAGCCTCCTCCCTAGAAGGTGGTCAAACATCTTGTTCTTATTTAGTCATGGGAAACTGCCTTCCAAAACAAATAGCACATTATCCAAGCAAGAATACAAACTCTCTCAGTTATCTATTTTGTAAAACTCAATCTCCCAAATTCTGAAATGCACCCCATAGCTCAACGCAATGGGTTCAACTTATCCTATGCATTTGATGGTAGAAGGATTTCTATTCTCTAGAGACACAAATGGAATTTGAGTAGTCTGAGTGTAACGCAATCCACTTACAAAGCCTTAACGTGCCAGTTTGGAAACGGAACAAGATCATACATATGAGCTCTTCAAACAGACCTGCAAAACATTTTTATTAAGGAAGAGACTTTTTTTTTTTTTTAAGCTCTCCACTAAAGAAAATTGTACTACTTTGGATCTATTAATAGATAATGCTACAAAGTATCAGCAAATAACCCTGATCAGACAAGAGACAAACAATAGATCACCCAAGCATTTGTGAGGTTTTTTTTTTATGAATTTGCTGATTAAAAGTTATGAATATATTTTCATTATATTAAACAAAAATAAGATCCCCTACAGTGAGTATGAATGTATAACAGATCTCCCAAAAAATGGGATATAAAAATACTTTTCTTTTAAAAAAGATTTTAAAAAAAAAAATCTATTTATCTTATTCACACAACATGCTTCTTTGTCATTTCAGTTATGAATCCAGAACAGCACTACCACTGTGATCACAAACTACATTTGCAGTGTATCTCCATACCAGCACTTTAGCTTTTCCTCCATCTTGTCACTCGGATAATCCCCTCTAGTTCCACTTATTACAGAAGTCTTTCTTCATCTATTCTACTTTATTCTCATTTTGTTTCCTCTTCCTTGCCTTCAACTCTAAGATGTGTCTTTGTCATCACAAAGTGCATGAAGAACCAACTCCTGCATGACTGATACGTATCTTCAGCTGCCCATTCAGTGGAACCACTAACTAAATAAACACAGCTTATGGAAACACCAAAATATTAAAAATAAATACACAAGTACATGAGAATTTTGAATTGTGGGCATGCGAACAGGGCAGATATGGTGTAAGGAAGAACTAAATCAAAGCCAAAAAGTCATTGCACATCATGGTTTGCACACGTAGTTAACTGCCATCCTTTAGGAGACAAAACTGAAATATGAAACAATTATTTCCTATTTTACTGAGATGGAGGCTGAAAAACCGGCAAGCACCATGGCCTCATTTTGGAGGCAAAGGACACTACAATAAAGTTCCACTTTCTCCTGTGCAAAACCTAATCCCACTTCTAAGGGTTGGTGATTTGCAAAACCAAGCCAAGCTCTCCCCAGTCAATACACGTTCTTCTGAGATTACAGTCACTGCTCCTAAACGTCTGCCTCCACAGAAGATTAATTTGTCAGCAGTACAATGTCTGTACAATATATTATCCGAAAAAGTGCAACCGTAGATGCAGCTACACTAAATTTTCCATAGCTACAAACTCAATCCAAATCTGTCCACAACAGATTACACTGCCGATCAGTCAGAAAAGTATTTCCGTATTGCGGCAAGACGCTCTGTCTTCAAAAGGACTTGTACACGTCACGTACAAATATTTCCAGCGATGCTGCCATCACTTTTTCAGCTGAACTACGACAGTGCCAACCTGGATAAAACCTCTCGGTAGTCCAGCAAGGTTAGCTGACCAGGCTGAAGGTCTGCTTGCTGGAAGCCAAGAGCCAACTTGTAGGCCTCTCACCATGCAGATGAACTGATGGCAACAGCGCTGGGAAACGTTTCCTGGACCTCCCTCGTGCAGGCAACACAGCAGAAGCTGAGGATTCCCTTCAATACACACATCTTTAACTGACTCTTCTCTGGACTCTGAAGCTGCGTTGTGGCTCACCAGCATGCACTGCTAACAGGAAATTCTTCTGCAAATCAACCCAATTTTCCTCCTGACCTCTTTAGAGGACCTCTTTAGAATTTTTATCTGAAAAACGGTAATTTACCACTGTAAATGGAGAGGTTACCGACATTTGTTTTTATTTCCAGAAAGAAATACAGCTAATTTTAAGTGAGGACAGTAAGGAATGTCCTATTCTGGGCCTGTGAACCCAGTTTATAATGAAAAAGGGAATTCCAAAGATACTGGTTTTGAAATGTATTAGGCTTCTAAATTTGCTTAGAGATTTCAATACGTTTAAAACTTTTGCTTTTGGTGGCACCTACAGACAGTCAACTCCACGTGTCAGCCTTCCTATGTAGCCTGGTCCGTATTGCAAGACGCTAAATATTTTCTCCATCTCAGTATAAAACAGTTCGCTAAATATAATTACCAAAGACTGAATTGCTTCCCTCAGATATCTGCACCATATATAAATAAGTAACAGACAGAGACTGCTAAAGAAAACCTGTAACCGTTTTTTGTAAATACCCTCCAAGAACGTATGTATGGTTATTCTGTGCCAATCGAGTCTCAAAAATTTGCACAGGTTAGTATTATCTATTAACATTTAATTCCTAATAAGTATTTTGGAAATGGTCTCTCTCGTGTCTGATGTCTGAATGTTGTAAGGTCACAACTCAAGTAAATTGTTTTCATTAATGAACAGCACTCATTTTTAAAAATTTAACTCCAGTTAGACAAGAAAAGGCTTACACTGCCCAGAATAACTATTTCTGCCATTACTGAAGTGTCCCAGGGTTAAGAAGGACACAGGACACTTAGCCTGCTCTATTTCCTTGACAAAGCAGGGCAGTTCCAACAGTAAATAGATGTCACATTATGACATTATTCTGATTTCATGCATTTCCCATGCTCCGATCAAAGCCCATTATTCCAAAACTTCTGTAGATCAATGTTGTTGTTGTTGTCTTTTTTTTCCTCCTGTTTTCTGAAATGAACAGCTTCCTGAAACTGGAATAGATGTATACAGAACAAATAATTGTATAGTGAAGAGTTTCCATCAACTTACTTAGTAGTCTTCTTAGTCTAAAGAATTCTCCCGCTTCTGAAAAGTTGATCAGATAAATCTCTCAAAAATTCCCAAATTCTATAAATGCTGTTTGATTAAAAAAAAAAAGTAGCTGTTCTATTTTAGCCTTGCAGAGGCAAATAAGCTTATGTGTACTGAAATTAGAAAAAAGTCACATTCCAATGAGCACCAATATTACATAATTTGAAGATTTTTTTATACACAAAATGCCTCCGAAAAGGTTTTAAAACTATTACCATTGGATCAATTACATATCACCAACCAAAGGCTTTTATGAGAAATAGAGTGTGCCTGAAAACCAGCTTACTTTTATGCCAAAGGCTACTGCTAGTGGTACAGTGCACTGTTTAAAGATACGGTCAGTTCCTGCTTCTACTGCTATGCACAGATCAGATATAAAACAGAATTGTAAGCTATTTTCCCTTCTGTGACCTATCAGCATCAGAAACAAATTATTTGCATATTTCAAATGTTACCAACTGTTAAATGCATGAAAGATACAGGAATGTCACAAAGTGAAAACTCTACTTACTCACTAGTGTACATTTTTTTTTTTCAAGGAAATGTGTTTTTCTGCTTGCCTGAAGCAAGACCACAGAACTACCAAGGGGCTGCTCTCAGCATTCTAGTAGGTCCTACCCACTGTCTGTAAGGGCCAAAACCAGACCTCAAAACTGTACACAGGCACCCAGACCTCACATTATTACATGCGTGTAAATGTATTACATTTACCTATTCCTGTAAATTTAAGGAATTTTTACCCTAAATTTGTCAACTCTTCAAAAGGTCTCAGAAAAGCTGCATTTTGCTCTCCCAGCATACCACCAAGTTTGAGCAGAAATTATGAATTAATGTGTTCCAAATAGAATAATTATTATTGTTTTATAAAGAACATGACAATTATTCTGAATAATTAACAGTATATAAAAGCATTATCACAGGTACCTAAGCTTCACTTAAGAGACTATGACAGTTATGGTTTAAAAAATAATTTCAGTTTCTTAATACGATCCCTGGCAACTGAAAAAATGCTCAGCTGCCCAGCACTTGTTCCATAAGTAATAAGAAGCCTCTCGGTAGCTGTACCTAGACCCCATTTGGCTTCAGCTGACAGAGAAGATACAGAAACCAGCTCCCCTTGCAACAGACAGCTATCTTCACAGGACACTAGTATATAAAGGCAAGTTTAACACTTACGTAGCATTCTGAAAAATAAACACGGGTGTGATCCTTGCAGGTCTTGATCTAGCCTAAAAGGAATCTATGGTTTCATGCTTCCTGTATAGTGAAATTTCATCAGGTAATAGAAATCTTTAAAAAAAATTGTGATTAAATGATCAAGAATAAAGTCTTTAAATACAGAATCTGTAATCTATAGTTTTTCTGCAGTGTCTGCAGTAAACAAAGGGATTTGACAGCCAGGTGAAAAATACCCAGCAGAAATTAGGTACAGGACAGACATAAATGATGCTAATCAAATTGTGTTAGTTTCAGCATCTCATCTTAAGCAGAAGAGCATTCCCTCAACTGGTCAGAACTGTAAAATCAGGCACTCGACAGGATTTACCTGCAGTCTGGATAAACATCACAGCAGTTGTTGACAAAAACTTGGCTTCCTTTTAGGGAATCAGAAAGACTTCACTCAATCCTCTTGGACCAGATGTGACCACAGTTATTTAAGGGCTTGTCACTTTGTCACTGAAATTGACAACCTAGCCAAGAAACTCAAAATGCTACAGCTAAAAAGCAAGCTGGTTTGTCCCGTTTCCTTTTAGCGTGACATCTGCATTGTTCATCAGCAAAAAATAAGGAAGACTTGTTCCTAAATGTGAACTGCATATTCCAATCATGACCTTATAAGCCCCAAGAACTGAGCAAGTACACTACATACCTTACAGATATGAAGCTTCTGACAACTCATTCCACTGGCCTATTTGCCTTTAAAAAAAGTCAGACTTTTTCATTATATTCTGATTAAGCGCACAATACTATATATATTCCTTCTATTTCAAATTTCATCTCTCCTGAAAATGACAACAGCTGCTACAATCACCCCATTAGAACCAAAAGACCCAAAGCAGGACGCATCATGTTTTTTATAAAGCACAAGATTAAGGAGCATTATCTCAAGGAAAATCAGAAGATTTATTACTATCCTCCTCTTCAGATTACTGTATAAGCAACGCTTTTTCATCACAAGGAAAAAAAAAAATCCCTCAGGCTCCACAAAGTATTAAGTACATCATTATCCATGTAAGACAACAGAGTTGGCACAACTCTCAAATATAGCACCCTGTGATCAAAACCACTGCAAATTAGTCTGTGCTTATGTTCTCATAGTCTACAAACTGTACTGCTGCAACAGATAACAGTTATTCTTGAAGTGCACATAGGTGATGAGCAAAAAAAAAAAAAGATAAGAGAAAGATAAACAAGCAACCATTCCACTAACAAGTTACACAGTGTTTTCAGAATTGTCTCTATCAAGAGAAGGATAAAATACTTCCAGTCCAAAAAATAAAAATAAAAAAGGCAGTAACTTTTGAAGCGTTCTTCTCATTACAAAAGCAAAAAGAAAGAAACCAAGGCAACAACCTTCCCCAGGATCCCACATACATCTGGCACCCACTTGCTTATGAAAAGACTGGCAACACGTAGCAGTGGCTTTTAAATGCATATTTTTGAAAAAGTGATGATCCCTGAAAAGTAAAGCTTACTATTTAGATGTTCTGACCATAAGTAACAGTTAAAGTTGACCATTATTTTAGGCTTATCATCCTGACAGAGTACCTCTTAATTACTGAAGCTTTTTCCTGTCTTGACAGGGGAATTCTGTGTTTCAGAATCACACAGAGAAAACATTTCAGTATAAATCTTGGCTACTCTAAACCAGAAAAATATCCCACAGGTCACTGAGCTACCATCTCTAAGATGAGTTCCCCATAATTAAGGCATCAATTATAATTTCACAGGCATGAGCTGTTTTATAAATAAACTCCACAACATGAGCTAGAGGAAAGAATGCCTGTGTCAACGCACCAAGCCTTGCAACATGGCAAGGTTTGAACTGAATGCCAACTCTGAATGTTATAGCATGGATTCTAGCACGGAAAAAAATAGGAGGAAGTCTTCCCCCTTACTGCCTTCCCACCCAGATTCCCACAAGCTTTCTGAATCGTTTTATTCCTGTCACAGCATCTCCCTGACATCTGCTCTTTGCTACTCTAGAGCCAAATACAACAAGTTTAAGTCAGACTGTTGCTAAATACACACAAAAAAGTAAGAACTGCAGCCTCCATTAAATGGATTGAAAAGGACATGGCAGTGGGAATGAGCAAACGCTGATCCTATAGTCTTTTCCTGCTGAACACTGCTTTTTAAGCTTTTGTTTATCACTGGGGTTTGTATTTGAGCTTGTAAGAGACTGTAAATGTAGTTTCTAGGACTTGAACCATACCAAGAGAGAAAACTGGCACAGAGACAAGCACGTTCATTTAATAAGGATACCCCCACTGCTATCTTTTATGATTTTTTACATAGTTGCTAGAAGTTGGCTGGATGACACCAAAAGCCAGTGTTAGCTCATCTCACCCTCCCGAAAACCTCCATCACTCTAGGTACTGAATAAACTCGCGAACTGACTTGGATTAAAGCACTTCAGGAACACCTACTCAAGGCGTGAGTCCAGGCAACAGAAAAATCAACGCCGGATAGAACAATGTCTCACAGAAGCATTAGGGTTGGAAAAAGCCTCCAAGATCATCCGGTCCAACCATCCCCCTACACCAACGTCACCCACTAAACCATGTCCCTAAGCACCATGTCCAACCTTTCCTTGAACACCCCCAGGGACGGTGACTCCACCACCTCCCTGGGCAACCCGTCCCAGTGCCTAGCTAGTCTCACTAGTGGCAAGTGACAAGAACAACTGCCCTAAATAATGTCTGTCCAACTTGCTGAGGACCCCAACGTTACTGCCTAGAAGTTCTTCCCCAACGTCCCCACCGACAAGACGGTTAAAACAAACCAGCAGATATTCCCAAGAGAACACCCCTGTGTCCTAACACAGGGGAAGAGAGCAAAGGAATCATTAAGATGCTACAATCTTTTTTCCTGTAAACAAACTAGGAGCAAACTGAATTCCTTGACTCCCGCCAGCAATACATGGTTTTTGGGTGAGCTTTAGCAGAAAAGATCCCAATGAAAAAAATGTCTCAAATAATAAAAAAAACTCAAGGTTTATATTCTCCCAGGGAAAAAAATAACCTGAATCTGTGTCATTAAATATTCTTGCACTCTAAATTATCCCATTTCTGTAAGAAAAATCCTAAATTAAAATCATCCCTGGAATGTAGAGCTCACTGTTTTATCAACATTAATATATCCTTTCTCCATTTGCCAGCCTAATTTCCCAGAATGTTCCCGTACTCTTGTATCGTGAACCAACAGAATAAAAGCTCCTGAATTACTTTTTTCAAACCATTCATCATTCTGGGTATTTGTGTTACATTTCATCTTTTTTTTTGCCTTTGAAAGGTTAAACAACCTAACTTTTTTCAATTTCTCTTCATACAAGCAATTTTCCACCCCCATACACACCACTCCTTTAGCTTTTTCCCTCAATCTCCTCTCCTCCACACCTCCCTTTTTCCAGGAGGTATCCAGCACCACATGCTATACGACAGCATGATACTGATTTTTCCCATAGTTTTTCATTTTCTACACTATTTTCCACCACACGTTTTACCTAAGCTAATGTTTGTTTACTCTGATTTCAAGTATAAAGACAACTCAGAAGTTAACCAAACTCTCAGGAACAAGATTCTTCACTCACAGTCCCCTGCTTTGAAAACGTGCTATCACGAATGTTTGAAGTCCCATTATTTCAGGCCAGGTAGCTTTGCTCTCCTCTTCTTCAGCATAATTCCTTGCTCGTTTCTAACCCATTACAGTCCCCAAATCTCTGTTATACGCTTATTAGGATACCTTTCCAGAAAGAAAATCACTGATTTATGAGAAGATAAAGACAAAATAAGCAAAGGTAACTACGGAATTGCAGACTTTTCACCATCAGGACTTCCATTAGGCAGTAACTGTGCTTCTGCATAAGAACAACTCCATAATGCGACACAGCAGACTTGCCCTTTGAAAAATTAAGATTTTAATAGACAACGTAACACGTGTATATATGAAAGAGAACATTCTACATCCCACTAACCTTACAAGAACTACAGTAAACACCCCTGAGTTACCTTAATAAAACATCATAGATACTATATTGTCCGTTAAAGGGAAAATATCCAGTCAAAATTAGGCAAAACTTTCCAAGAAAAAGGCACATCTGAAGCTGTGAAGTCACAACTGCCTATGGCTACTTTTCTCTGAAAGCTAAAAATAAAAAATAAAAATAAAAGTCAAAACATCTCAACTGTTTTTCCTCTGACAGGAACAGTATTGTAAAGTTTGTTTAATATTGCCATTTAGGGAAAAACATAATAGTGATTGACCCAACTCTCTGTTCCTAAACACTTTACTAGAAAGAACAAACCATTTTTGAAAATAACAGAAAACAGCTGAAGGCATTTGGGTGGTCTCAGTTTCAGTCCTGAAATGCAGATCAGTACTTCCTTTCCAAATCCAGTAACAATTCATCTTCCTTCTTCAGTAAAGCCTCCAAATTGCTTATGACAACAGCAACAAATCCCACTAAATATCCATATTACTAATTTAGGAGATTTTACTGACAGATTGGTAACTTAAAAGTGCTTGGTTCATCATACACAGAGCATATCTGCACAACAAGCTATGCAGCTTTTTATAGACTGGTCCTTTTGGATTCTCTAACAGTATTTTGGGGGGTTCACGTACTTTTAAGAGAGTGCATGTCATTAACAGAGACACTGAACTTTGGATTGAACACTGATATTTAAACTCTACTGTCTCACTTCTAAAAATATGAATCTACCTTATTTCTTCACCACCTGCTCTGTTTTAACTGAGCTAACAAAGACCAAGAACTGTCAGAATCTCATGTCTTCGTGTATGTAGTGGTACTTTACTGAAACAGCAGCCTGATACAAACCTGAGATTACAGGCACTCACAGAAAACTGACAGACTGTAACCTCACTTAAGGAGGTAAAACCACTCAGGGAAGGCCAAAAAAAGCCTGAGATTAAGTTTTGTACTGCTGCTATTTAAAATCAATGACACGTAGAATTCTGAAACAACTTACAAATCAGTAACAAGAAAAACCCTGCTTTCTATTTCTCATCCAAAAGAATCACAAACGTACACATCAGAAAAGCAAAGTGGCCAAGAAGCATTACTACAGCAAAAATCACATCGGTTTAAACTGTAATCTGTCACCATACATAATTTATGAGAATGTTCTTCCTAAGCAACAGTCCTCAGAAAAGCAGAGTTCCTTTCAGTTGTCACTTGCAATGGTCAAGTAACAAACCAAGTAGTCAGAAGATGCACCCTTGGGGCTTTATTTGGTTTGGTTTCTGCTGTTTTAAAGAGGGCAAGTGAACCCATTAAGTAATTCCTACAGATATTCCAACCTTCACTTACTGGTAACATCCGACTTCGTACGGGAGACCGAGTAAGGAAAAGTTTGTGGCTGACCTGCCAAATTCAACCAAACAGCAAAAATCCTCTATGAACTTAGAAGCCACCTATCATCCCAAACCAATTCCACGGAGAGGTCCAGGTAAGCCTTTCAGGTGTGGTGTCATTCTCCCGACAACCCTTGCACCATTTAAATCAAACATTTTCTGAGCTGCTTTTCCATCTCAACGCACCTGCCTTTCTCAGCAAGAAGCCAAGCAGGCCACAAGAACGCTCCTGTTCTTTCCACCTTCCTGCCTCCCCACAGACTTACTGTGACATGGGCATTTTAGCAGGACTGGGACACTGCAGCTCAAAAGCTTGTCTGAGCACGTGACCCTTCTCTGGCATTAAACACGATCATGTTTTCTAAACCAACAGTCTTGCTCTTGGCCTTTCTGAAAAATAACACAGGACTAAGCCACAGAACGAAACTACAGGACACATACAGAGACGTTAACATCCCATCACATCCACTAAAAGTTACGCTTAGAAAAAAAAAAGTAAGTAGAGATATAAACATTACTCACAGTACTCAATACTGCAGAATTTTACACTTTACATAATCCCATGAAAAAAGCTTAACCACAAACGAAGTGACCACAATGCATCACAGCTCCGAAAGATGCACTGAGCTATGTATTATTTCCTTTCCATTTGTGCACTGCTTGTAAGCATATTGACAGCTCAATGCTAAGCCTGTTTCAGTGTCAGGACTCTGGCCAGCCTGCCCTCAGGCAGGACTTTCAGTACAGTACACCCTTCAATAAAATGGCAAAAAAGAACCAAGAATAGAAAGAATATTTCACAAGCTTACGTGAGGAAATGGTTCTTTCCTAAAGCAGTAAAAAGACTGAAGTGACAAACCAAAACCAGCCTCTACTTGTTTAATGCACAGCACAGTTGTACCACTGTTAGATGTATGGTGTTTTGATTACACTTTTGGTATTAATTAGTAAGAATTATCAAATTATGATGTATCGCTACACAAACTGTGATAACGTTTCCTAAAACATTTAATTACGTTATAAATACCCAGGAAATCAGTCCTTTAATAAAAAAAATGCTTGAATACCACTCCCACTGAGTTTAATCAGCTTATTAAGGACAAACCAATACCTGCAAACATTGTGCTATAGGAATTCAAAGACACAATTAACAAACATCATGTGAGGAATAGGATGGTTTCTACCCAGCTGTTCTGTGCGTTTTCATGAAGTAATATAGAGAAAATAAAAGATGACATGATTCTACAAATACCATTTTAAGTTAACAGTAAGAACCCGTTTGCTATGCCAACAAGAGAAAGCAGGGAAGGAAAAAGTGACTGTAAGTTTTTATTTCCAAAATTTTTTAAAAAAATCATTAAAGCTGTACACCATAGGTATTTTTAATATTTACACTGTACAGTAGTTTACACTTCATTCAACTCTGGTAATAACAATATGCAAATATACTTCATAAGTGCTCAAGTATTATCCAAGCATAACTGTTCTGTTATTTGTTGATATTTGTCTTGTAAAACCATATGTTCATATTTTATCTTTTTTTTTTTTAAAGTAAAAAACGTGTTCTGGTTCTCCATAAGTCAATGTTTCATTTTTATCGTTATAATTAAGTCTATGCAAATAAGGACAAAATCTTAACTTGACTGCAGATAAGGATAAGCGTTACAAAATCTTTTAGTGCTGCTGAACCATTATTTTTTATGGAAATTTTGAACACAGTTCCATTGGAATATACCGATATACCTTGACGACACTATAGAAATGATTCAAACAAACTCAACACCGTCATGTAAAGCATGGAAACAACAACTGTCTATGTAAAGAGGAAATTGCATAAATTGAGTGAATTTTTCTTTGACCCCATTTGAACAGAACATAGAACACAAGATTCTGAAAGACTTTGAGGTATTTTCTCAGTCCACTTTTACAATAGCATAGAAGCACACAAACCATAGGAACAGGACACATTCTAAAATTTCCATTCAAAGAATGCAGAACTAAAATGCATCAGCTACGTAAGGCTGTCTTCATCTAATCTTTTAACCTAAGCTAAACACACAGTAGCTTACTAGAATTGAAAGGAGGTAAGCTACCTAGATCTACCATTAGAAAGAGGTGCTTCTTATGAAGTGTCTGAATACTGAATTCAAACCGTACCTTACAATATGCAATCTCTTTGTGCTCAGACAAATACAGATTAAAAAAAATAGAATATTCTGCAAGGATATTAAGTGTATTCTTTCAGAGTACCCACCTTTCACATCCTGTTCCTGCTACAGCCAATAAAATACTTCATCCATCTTAATCCCTGTTTTGAAGAAAGCAAAAAACAGAAAGTCCCAGTATCTCAGGAAATGTATTTAGCAAAGGATAGAAAATCATATTAAATAAGAAAACAGAGGCATAAATTTTAGAGAGCAGTAAATAAACAAGAATTCTGCTAAAACATATTTCTTCTCAATAGATCAAATAGAATGACATATTCTTTGAGGCTTACCATATGTTTACAGGGATTTGAATTAGAAATTACAGTAATAAATACTTCAATCAATATTGTTAAAGTAACTGATGGAAGTTAACACATTCCTGATTTGACCATTTATTTTTTTTAAACTGTAAGTTTCTATAATTGTAACTGTACTAATGTTTTCAGCAAGCTTCAGATTGAAGTTGTACTTCTGTCACTTGACCATGCATTTCATTCTGACCTGACAACATCCAACTCATTAGGTACAAATAAATGCATGAAACTATCACCATTTTCATATAAAGATTTAAAACATTAAACCACTTCCATAAACAATATTACCTCTTCACATAAAAATACTGGTAACACCCCAAGTCACTGATGAAGAACATTCTGTTGGTCTAACGCAGCATGATCATTGAACCTGTACATTAAAAACATGTATATATATATCAGTTACTAAGTATATCTGAGGTTTCATATGAGAAAGTCAAAAATACCTCATCATACACTGTCTTCGCTATTTCCAACATTCTCACAAATGAGAAACTGATGCATAGGAAACCAGTGTTTCCTTCTTGAATACTTTGAAAAACACCTTAGTTACAGAATATCTGGTTACCTCAAAGTTTATTACTTTAACAGCTCGGGCAAAGGTTAAAAACATTTGCATACATTGTTAGTTTTATTCTGATGCCCCAGCTACGTTTCAAGAAAACCTTATACTGGATCATTACAAAAAATATTAAAAACTTGCACCATAGCTACTATAAGATTTTTCCTTCCTTTTCCTTTCTGATTTTTAAGAAACTTTAACTTTGAAAAAAGTCAGATTCTTTTAGCAAGTGAGGCAGAAAAAAGATATGCTCTCATCCCTTAAATGTACACTTAGTTTTGCATAAAAATAGCTTTAAAAAAGTTAACTACACATAAAACACTAGTACTAGAAATACATTGGTAGGGTAAGATTAGACTAAAAAAACAGACAGCTCAGTATCTTGGTTGCCGAACGGCCTTGTGAAAAACAAGCCGTGCACAAGAGCTACTGAGATTCGAGGGAGCTGTGAATTTACCTCATCTTATCCTTCTATTTGGTCTTTTATTATGGAATAATGGCACGAAGGACCATTATTAACGGCATGTTACAGGTTCAAATAAATGAATACAAGCGAATTTAGGACTGTAATTCCTGAACTACGCCAGGTACGCTGCGCAGCAGCGAAGGACTGACAGCTGCCTCTGACTTGAGGTTATTAAATAGCTCCAGATACAGCTAAAGAGGATAAACTAAAGCAGCTGAGCACCCAGCAGCGACGTGAGGCGCACCGGACTGCCCTGAGAGGCAAAATTTGGCACCCAGGTTGCAATGCGGGCACGGAACCGGGCAAGCCTCTGGCCAGGGGGTGCCTTTGGGTCCAAGCTCCCTCAGAGGAGGCTCCATCCCACCCGGCGGGGCGCCCGCCGGCCCCGCCGCCCCCCCTCAGGCGCGGGCCCCCCCCGCCCCGTCCCGTCCCGCCGCGGGGGGCAGGGAACTCACGCGCGCGCCCCCTCCGCCTGCTGCGTCACGCCTCCGCGACGTCACGGCGGCGGCGCGCGGTGGCGTCACCCGCCGAGGGAGTCCCGGCGCGGCGCAGGCGCGGTGGTGGCGCCTCGCGGCTGGGTGGGGGGGGAGGGGAGGGGGTTGGCGGGAAAGGCGCTGAGGGGGCGGGAGGGAGCGGGGGGGGGGGGGGGGGGGGGGGGGGGGGCATGGGGTTGGCGGCAGCAGGTGGCGTGTGGCGGGGCGCTGCCGGGGGGCCGCCGCCACCGGGGGGCATTGACGGCAGTTCGTGCCTCTCCTTCTACATCAGCCATTGCTTATGGGGAGGCTGAGGGCAGCATGCATCTACCTGACACAGTGCCTCAACTTCCCGCATACCTGACATGGCACCTCGCCTTTCCCACACACCTGACATGGCGTCTTGCCTTCCCACTTACCTGACATGGCGCTTCGCCTTCCCCATGCCCGAGGTGGTGCCTCGCCATCCCACATACCTGACATGATGCCTCCCTCACCTTCCCACAGACCTGACATGGCACCTTGTCTTCCCACATACCTGACATGGTGCCTCACCTTCCTCATGCCTGACATGGCGCCTTGCTTCCCCCACGCGCCTGACATGGTGCCTCGCCCCCCACACACACCTGACATGGCGCTCCTCATTCCCACACCTGACACAGTGCCTCACCTTTCCACATACCTGACATGGCACCTCACCTTCCTCGCTCCTGATGCGGCCACACACCTGACACGGTGCCTCGCCTTCCCACACACCTGCCATGGCGCCTCGCCTTCTCACATACCTGATGTGGCACCCCACCTTCCCACATACCTGACATGGCGCCTCGCCTTCCTCACACCACTGGGGATGTGGAGGGAGCCCGGCTGCCAGCTGGCCCCGGAGCTGAGGGGCTTCAAAGGGGCGGTTGGTAAAAGGAGGCTGTGGAAAGCACAGGGGTTGTTCTGGGAAGCGGGCAGGAGGGACCTGCAAACGCTGGGTCGGAGGGAAAGAGGGGAATAAAAGTGTCACGGAAATAGGGCACCGTGGAATTTAAGGGGAGGCTGAAGGGAGGGATGAGTTAGGTAGGAGGGAGATCAGGAAGTGCAAATGGAGGAAGTGTAGGATATGTAGATGAGCAAAAAACACTCGGGGAAAAAAGATTTTTTTTCTTATTATTCCTCTAACCTTCTGTTCTTCAACAAAGCCGATTCTTGCAGGGGGAAATAAATGACTTCTACCTGCAGGATTTCAAAGATTAATGGAGCCACCTGCTTTCCCAGAACCATCCTGTGATACAGGGCTGCCTCCATCATCGCAGCCTGCTCTCTTGTACGTGCTCTGCCAGGACGCCCTGACCTCCTGTGAGCCCACACCTAGCACAGCTGTTTTGTCGTGCCGTAGTGGTTGCTGGAAAGGGGGATGACAAGGACCCAGCAGCCACTGCTGGAACAACGAGTATGGGAATTTGAACTGTCACAGCTCCTGGGAAGTAGGAGCGGGAGAAATGGGGTTGGGCTAAACATTTAATTCTGCTCTCTTTAGCTATCGTGTGCTTAGAATTACGCCGCTGCTGTGGTGTTTAAGTCCAAGAGCATCAGAAATGGCAAAAATAGGGGTCAGAGTAGAAGAGGATACAAGGAACAATGGAATTCTTTCCAAATTTCCACATCTCTCCACATGTACCTGGGGCTGAAATTTGAACTTTGCCTTTCCAAACCACAAATGAGGCATAATTAGCATATGATGGTTGCTGATATATTGCATGCCACCTGGAGAGACATAAAACATTCATTCTGGTGTGCAAATGTGTTTGTGCCTTTAGTAGCTATTAATTTTCATTAAAAAATATAATAAAATACTACAATGGACTTACCTGTTGCCAGTGAAAGAAAAAAAAGATACTTGATGATGATGGTGAGACAGTACAAACTTCCAGCGTGGACTGTTTTATTCACAGAAAAGATCAGTTACTTCTAGTAGAGCACATTCATTTTCCTAAAACCACATTTCACCATAAACTATAAGAACTTTGTAGCAGTGGTAATATTTCTTAATCTGGAATATCACGTTTTAAAACAATACTGGGAAAAAATCATTTTAACTCTTGTTGAAGGTAACATTTTGAGTGGAGTAGCACGTCAGCATCATAGTTTATGATACTCTGAACTACTGCTTTTTGAATATTTTATGGAGAAGTGTGCCAGGGATCTCAATTCCACTTTATAAGTTTGTTTTGAGAATGACATTTTCTTAGAAGCAATATAAGTTTATATTTACCATTGAAGTTAAATAGAACTTGGTAACCAATGTACAATCAATACAACAGAAAAAAATATTAAATCAGTAGTACCTGATGAAGTTATTACTTTCTCTTTTAACAAACTATGATGGACAGAGATGATAATTGTTTTAAAGATTGCATTGGTAATCATTTAGAATAAATAAATGTAAAGAAATTTCTCCTCCATCCTTTGTATAAATTATAAGAATGGTAATGGACTATCACGTACAATAAACTAAAAAGTGTGCCTACATAATTAAGAATTTTATGATCATATGAGAAACTTTCGTATAGTATAAACTTTCACTGCTTAGAAGTGTATTAGTAACTTAGGGTTATAAACTGGCTAAAAAATTAATGGTACTAAATCTCACATTCTTTTTTCATGCTTAGCAATGTAGTATGGTTTCATTAAATCAATAGATATGTTTGCACAGTAATGCTTTTGCCATATATCAACACAAATAGGAATGCCAATACATTGTAATAAAAAGTGAACCACTGTGTTCTGTAGTGCTGTGAAATGAAGCCTTTATGGGGAGAGTAACTTGCACAGACAACTCTAATACCTCCCTCCCTCCATAAACTGTGAAGGTTTAGAACATTAGCTTGCTAAATTTAGTGTACATGGAGGAATTTTATACCATATTTAGGGAAAATCCCAAACACTCACAGTAAGGGTTTACTGCACAGAATTAGGTTGGTTTAGACCAGGTAGAGAATAGTTTGGGTTAGTTCGGGGTTCGATAATTAAGCGTGGAGTACTGCAGCAGCCTTTGACAACACCGTTTTTGTAAAGATTAAGGTATTTCAATTCACTGCAGTTGAGCACAGGCTCATAGAGTTTGGGGAGCTTGGGCCACACCAAACACAAGCACTGAAAAACCTCTAAGTACCAGGCTTCTCCTGCATCCCTCAGATTAGGCTTTCTGGTGACTATTTGTACCCCTTAAATACCTAAGACTGTTAGACTTTAATGTCTCCACTGCAGTTCCCCTAGTTTTGAAAAAGCAGTGATAATTCTGACTTAAATATGGTGAAGATGCATTAATAAATATGAGGAAAAGTCTTTGAAGTTGAAAAATATAATGAGGTTTAAGTCTATTCCTTTTTGTCATCATTAGCCTGTCAAACTTATAAATGCTGAAACACTGCTCTTGGGAGTGAGGGGAGAAATGCTACTTAAGATAATAAAGAAGGCAGGATCCAGATCAACTAAGGAGAACAAACAAGTAAGATAAATGGGGGGGGGGGGGGGGGGGGGGGAGGATACCCAGAAAGAGTATATCTAAAAAGATGCAACTCGGTAAAATGAGAAGAAAGAAAGAAATGCTTGGAATTGGAATTCCCAGTAACTGGAAGGGCAGTTACCAAGAAAGACCTTCTCATAAAGTTCAAAGTCAATGGGTGTTAAGAGAATACGTCAGAGATGTCTGGTCTGCAGTTTATCTCCTGACGTCTCAAATGGATCAATGGTGCACTGTGAGTTTCTGTTTCTTCTCCTCGACTGTAAGAGGGACCTGTGGCAACTCACTCAGATAGGTGAATCCCACCTCTGCAGCCTTCCGATACCGCCGGTGTAAGGGGATGGCTGAATGAGGGTTTTCAGATCGTGATCTAATCTTAAAACCGACTGCACAAGAAGACTGGGACTGGGCAAAGATCCAGACGTGAATTAGATGATAGACTTCAGTCTGCTGAAGTGGAAGAAGATGGACTTGCAGGAGTAGGAAGGGTCAAATTTAGGGACCGTAAGCAGTCTTGCACACAAAAGCCCATCCCATTCCAAATTCTGGAATTGATCCAAAATACTTAATTTTCATATTTCGCCTTTTGTAACTATATATTTCCAGACTAAAGGTCAACATTTTTTTTGTTATTATATTCATTTGCACAGAAGCTGAGAATCCATCGCTGCTAGCGGGTAGCCCAGTAGCCAAAATGACAATGGTCATAAGTGGTGGATCACCCACCTAACAATAAAAAGAAAGCAAACACATGGCAATTGCTCATTTAGTGAACCTTTTGTTCTGTTAAAGAAAAAAAAAAAAAGATGGGGACACATAAATGAGAACTGTATCATAATACGTAAGTGCATAAAAGCTAAAATAATATTACTTGACATTTCCTAACTTCTCAGGATGTGATTTCTCAACCTCTAATATTCTTTCAACATAGCTTTTATGTTGTGATATGTGGAAGGCCAGAATTTATGTCCATTATTATTGCTTCATACAAGAGAGTAGGAACATATTTTAAGTATTTATTATTCTTCTTTTGAGGTGACACTTTCAAAAGCTTCTAAGAAATCATAAAGTAAGAAAAATCTCTCTTTGAACTGATTTTTTACCAGCTTAGAATGACTGATTTTTCAAAGACAGCAATAGATTTCAGCAACATGAAAGGTTTGACTGGTGATGCCAAATAAAAATTATTTTTTTAAAAAAAACAACAAGCTGGTTGTTCTAAAGTTTTCATTTTATGCCCAACAAGTTGATCTCTGTCCTTCAAGGTAATAAAATACTGTGACAAGCCAAGAACACATAGTTCTTGTCTCTTTTTTTTTGTTGTTTTTCTAAATGAGAAGCCAAGGAAACCCACATGACTGAGATGAAACCTGCAGGCTTGCAAGCAGGAGGAAGTAAGCTCAATTCTCTCAGCATCACAGTCTTCTCTCTTCTCTTCTCTTCTCTTCTCTTCTCTTCTCTTCTCTTCTCTTCTCTTCTCTTCTCTTCTCTTCTCTTCTCTTCTCTTCTCTTCTCTTCTCTTCTCTTCTCTTCTCTTCTCTTCTCTTCTCTTCTCTTCTCTTCTCTTCTTTCTCTTCTCTTCTTCTCATTACAGCTGTGGACTAAGAAGGTTCTACAAATAATTATATCAATGGGAAGTAAAAAAAAAAAGCAGAACATTTTGGAAACAGAAAAATAAGAGTCAGATGTAAGTATGTAAAGAAAATAAAAAATACAAAAAATGAGAAATGAACTAATACTTAAAATATGGGGAAAATAAATTTTTGTAAGCAGAATAAAGAGAAGAAAAGGGAAACTGAAAATAGGCACAAGAAATTGGTGGAAAAGAGAAACTGAAAATAGGCACTGAAAATAGTTAAATGAGAAGGACAGAAATGAATGATTCAGCAGTAGCAATGAGAATGTTTTGTATCCATTTGGAAAGCAATTTCCATAAAGGCTGGACAACTTAGAAGTACCAAAAGGTTAATAAAAATGGTTGCTCCTAAAAAGTAGTTAAAGAAACATTTGAAAAATGCGTAGAGTCAGAAGTCAGTCGGACAGTCCAGCTGCTATACATCCCAAGGGATAAAGGGTATTTGTTAAAAAACTTCCTGTAGCACTTGTCAATGAAGCCTGAAAAGAGGGATGCAAATAGTAGAAGACTGAAAAAAATCCCAATATGGTATCTTTTTTCCAAAGAAAGAGTAGAAATTACATTGTAATTGCAATCCAATAAATAATACTTCATATATCTTATTCTAGAAATGCAGGATACTAATAGATAATACTGTACTTTAGAGTCTGAAGTATTACATTCTTATTTAATTTAGGAGGAAATTCTCCACTCAGAGGGAGCTGAGGCACTGGCCCAGGCTGCCCAGAGAAGCTGTGGCTGCCCCATCCCTGGAGGTGTCAAGGCCAGGCTGGATGGGGCTTTGGGCAACCTGGCCTGGTGGGAGGTGTCCCTGCCCATGGCACGGGGTTGGGACTGGATGGGCTTTAAGGTCCCTCCTAACCCAAACCATCCTGTGATTCTTTTGGCTTAGAATTTTGAGTTAGTTCATGAAGTCAACACATTGATAGTGAAGAGATGCTTCAATAAAACATGAAAACAGACCCCTTGGGATGAAGAATACAGCTCAGAAAGAGACATGTCAAGGCAGTGGCTAGAGCAGGAATCCTGCATGGATACCTCTCCTTCGAACACCTGGTGATCCATGGTGATGATGCACTACTAGCTTTCTAGACTCTGTATTATATGTTCTCAGAAAAAGTTTCATTTGTGTGTGTTTTTGCAGCATGTTTGGGCTGTAGTACAAGGATATGCCTCTGTCTGTTTCAGTATAAGAATGCAGAAGACCTGCTCTTTAGGTCTTCACTTCTTGCAGGTACTTGTCCCAAGATACAGGCTGCAGGGCACGTACTGGAAGTACGAAGGTAGCATACATACAGCTCTGTCTAGCAGAGCTTCAGTATTCAGGGTAAGGGAATTGCTCTTGAATCACAAGACTCAAGGAATTGCTCTTGAATCACAAGATAAACCATGTAATGGTCTATCTTGTAATGAAAATGACATCTCCTGGGTTGCTTCTGGACTTGATTCACAGCATCCTACATCATCCTATCTGTCTCTGCAAAATGTGTGGGCGCTGTATGTGTGGGAGACTCTACTGAGAGGAATTTTTTTCTGTTTTGTTTTAACCTCAAGAAATTTAAAGTATTTCATTAATACCTCTTCAAGTAGTTCTTACATAATATTTCTTTTCTCTCATTGTAAAGAAATCATTCAAGTACTTTCTCTGTACGGTACCCAGTGAGCAAGAAAACTACGTTTTCCTTTTCCACTGAGGCGAGGAAGCCCTGATGTTATTGCAGGGATTTGCAGAGGACCCCGGCCAATCTGTTCTGCTCAGACTGTTAAATAAGATGGAGACTCCTCTTAGAAGCAAACCAGGTAGGGGAGGGGTCCTGGTACGGAACAGCTGAGTGTCACTGACCTGTGGGCAGTCTTATTTGGAAAGTTTTTTTTCTTGTCCGCTCTACATAATGTGTATTTAAAGTTGTGTTTATTGTTGTTTTCTTTTACCATTACTGGCAATCCGTAACTTCTACATCCCTTGATTCTGTGTACTTCACTACACAAGAGAGTTATAAATACAGCTAAATTTATTTGGTTGACTTCTGTGTTTATACAGCTCCCAGTGAAGTGAGGCCACTGAACTAGAGAACCGACTCTCCAACCGGTTCTCAAACACTGCAGCATCGCACTGTCATTCTTGGCACACGAAGCATGACCTCTTGTCCCGCAGTGGCCAGGCATATTACCAAGAGCTTTTATCATAGCCGAATACTCCACATTTAATTAGTAATATTTTTTCACAGCCATGCTTCTACAGGGCATTTTTATTTTTTGTTTCCATGAGTACATCTATGGCCCACAAATAGAAGACAGAAATCAAAGGTCCTCATAAAAGTTTGCATTTGTGGAAAAATATAACATGGGATAAAAGTCTGAAAAGGATATTCAGGTTTTACATACTCCCCAGATGAATTAAAAAATCATGGGAACCGGCTTCGGTCACTATGGAGTATCATGCGCTGAAACCTCATCACATCAACACATCACCAGCTAAGTTTAGAGTGAACTTCTGGATGAAATCAAGTGACCCGTGACCTTGGCAGAGATCTAGCTTGGAGATTCATAGGGAAATAATTTCTGGCTCTTAATTTAAGACAAGTCCAAAGGAATTGAGCCCTAGAAGTCCTACGGTTAAAACCCCGAAATCCCATTTTGATTTGAATAGTGAGCTTCTCTTTTGCTAGCAGGTGTGTGTGTAAGAGTTAGTGAGGCACAGATCTCCTGCTATTTTGCCCTTAATGTGGAAAAATCAATCACCGGTTTTATACGGCAGGCTTCAGATAAAACACACAGTACCTCGGTGGTTATGAAAAGGCTTTCTTTTTCCAAAACTTTGATAAGAAGAGGAAGTTAAACAGAATTTTAACCTTTTTTCTGTGAACACATTTGAAGTGGCTGAGGTCCTGATTTTCATTTACATCAAGGCTTCTGCATTAAGTTTAAAGAACCTTAAATGGGCATACGCTGTAATTAGAGCCTAGTCCCCTGTCTCTCCTAGCTTAAGGTATGTAAGGACTCTGAATCTTTAATGTCTATAGATGCAGCTTCAGGGGAAAACCTCTGATGTCCACAGATTCAGCTCTAGGGAATAGTGACAGCCTGGCAGCAGCCCAGAAATACAATTAAACAGAAGTCTGTCCTCTGAAACCCCCTAAAATCACTATGTTTAAAAGCATTCAAGGTTTATTTTATTCTTTATATTTGCTCTTTTCAGGATTAATAACATGCATACAAGTGAAACCAACTATTTTAGTGTTTAATGAATGGTAAAGAAGCATAATAATTTTCATAGTTTATTATCTGAGCATTTTACACAGTTAACACATTTAATAACATTTTATTTTTCATGTGTATTATTTGTATATAGGTATATTAAAAAGGTATTAGTGAATAATGTCCATCAGGAAAAACCTTAAGCTGAACTTTAAAAAAGTAAAAAGCAAAAGTAAAAAGCAAAAAGCAAAGCTGGTTTACATGTTTTATTAATAAGGCAAATGCTTAATTTCAGAAGGTGGGTGTGTAAAAATGATACAATACTCATATAGTACGTCGTGATCCTCAAATAGAAAAGTTATACAAAGCCAAAACCTGATTTTAGTTTTAAAACCAAACAGCATGTTCGCTAAAGGACAGCATAAGGCAAGAAAATAAATTGTTCCAGTAGGAGCAAAATTCATGAACCTTGATTTCTGATATGTTTTCCCACCTCTGTCCCATTCAGGACCACTGTGGTACTCCCTGTTTTGCAGGGAACACCAGTACCATGGTTGGGACAGCGTGGTGTTTGGCTAGCCTCTGTGAGCTTCCTTACTGGCCAGCCAGCTGCTGCCACCTAAAATATGTACAAAATTATGTTTGCAAATCCCCCAAGAGATTAGATATTAGATCTCTTTTCTCCCCCTGCCTGTTTATTTCTGCAAAACCATTAGGAATGTGATTTTCTTTGAGGTTCTGCCCATTTTAGATGTAGGTGAAGTTTTCCAGTGGATTCCTGTGTTACTAGCAGGGCACCGACAGGCAGGAAAAGAAAAAAAAAAAGAGAGAGAAATGAAAAGCAGTATTGCAAATGTCTCATTTCCTTGGGCAGCCAGGTTAAGAAAAGAAGCTTATAGGGCCTGTGACCAGCCAGCTCCTGGCCGTGAGCAGTCTAGCAATGAGAGGAAGGAAAAGACTGCTAACACCGAACTGTGATTCTTCAGTGAAAATCCTGTGCCAAGACATCTGTGTCCTGAAGGGGAAGAAATGAAACCACTCTGGTAATTTGTCTCCTGGGTTAAGGGCAAAATATGTCACCAGGAGGATGCAGGATATCCTAGGGAATTCCTACCAGTTGCAGTCCACATAGTAACAGGAACACAAATGGACGGAGATTTAATACACTCACTGAGTGACTTAGCAGATGTAGGAGAGAGGGAAGGAGATGCCTGGTCCCAGGAACTTTGTCGTATCTCAGGTACAAGGAACGGCAAAGGAGGAGGACGGATCCTGGCTATTGTGCCAGAGGTGCACCGGTGCTGCTGGGAGGATCCGTTTTGTTTGAAAGCCATTGGGATCGTTTCCTTGATGCCGTCCTACTGGGACTTGAAATCTGCTGCTTCTGCTTGCCACCACACTGGATCCAGGGCAGCAGGGCCTGCTGGGCGCTCTTGAACAGAGGAGGGAACTGGGTGAGAAGGGGGCTTTCGCTTGGCACAAGCAGTCTAGCTAGAATTTCCAGCTTGTGGAGTAAGGGAAAAGATAGATGTTAACCTGAACCAAGTGGTAAATAACATCGTTTGTTTTAAAGCTGTAACTATAGCTAAATTTATCTGGAGAAAAATATGGATTAAGAAAAATGGACAAGAACGGAGTACTGAGCAGATCTAAAAGCTGATGTATTTCACTGCTAACAGTATATATTTCAACAGGAAAGTGTACAGAGGCAACCTTCTTTCAGTCAGCATGCAAAGAGGCATGGAAAACAGCATCAGGTAAGTACTTCAATTAACGTGGAAAGCAATCTTACACACAGCATTAAATGGGCTGCCAGTTCATTTGGCTCACTGTACGTCTTATGTTGGTTTTACTTTCAGATGCATTCAGATATTTACTTGGTTTCAAAGAGCAAGTGGAAAAAATTGTGGAGGAAATGAGCTCTTGGTTAGGCAGTGCCAGGGCCACCAATTATGAAAGGTGGTAGATTATTCTGAAGTACTGAAATACGTTTTTCCTGTAATACCCTTCCCTGTGTATCTGCTAGGAAGTAGGGTATTGGAATAGATGAAACTTTGATCAGATCAATTTTATACGTCCTTTTGTTCATACTTGAGTTACTGGGATACTGGTATTTAAAGTTGTGTGTGTTTCATACTGTAGTCAAAGGAATAATTTAGTAAAGCTCTCCCTGATATCAATAAAAACAGCCTACTGTTTGTTTGATTAAAAAAAAAAAAGGCAAAAAATATCTTTTCATTCATGATCACTCATATTACACAATTTAAATCCCATGAAAATGATAGTCAGAGCATCGTACCTAGAGATGAAAAGTAACAGAAAGTAAGGCTGAGAGTAAGGGAGTCAGAGCTGAGTTCACACCTGGAAGGAACAAAGAGACAGTGTAAGTTTTGGTATCTCCATTTTTTTTCCCAAATGTCACACCAAAAGGTTATTTAAATCATCAATGATTAATTGATATTGACACTCAGTGCAAGATTTTCAAGCCTTTAAGATGTGACTTTTTCTGTTCTAGCTGCAATTGGTCAAAGTGGTATTTGTTTGTGAAATATTTTGATTTTCATGAGCAGCATCATGAAAGAAATCAGTACCTAGTGGCATCCCTTTTTTTTTCAAAATACATTGTATAGCATACACGTGTATTTTAAAATAAAAGGAGAAGAGGACAGAATAATGATTTTGCTATTTCAGTTGTATTCCTGGATGACTTTGAGAAGAAAACAAAATTTCTAATGTATGTGAGTATCTTCATAATATTTTTATGAATTTTTTTATGAATTTTTATTATTTAGACTTGAAAATGTAGTCAGAACTATGTTGAAATTAAAAAAAAAAAGTTTACTTCTTTTTCAGAAGAAGTTACAGTTTCAGAAGTTACAGTTACTAAACTGAAGTTTACTAAACTGAAGTTTAGTAACTGTAATTAATGAGTCTAGATCTGATGCTTTCATGCACAGTGTAGTAAGCCGACTGATTGTGCACAATGAAACGTCACTGAAATAAGAATTATTTTTTCAGATATTTTTGAGGTGATAGTTCTCTCTTTTTTTTTTTTTTTTAATATGTATTTATGCAGGAAGACATAGCGTGTTCTATGTTATATATAAATAACTACATCATTCCTCCATGCGGAGAGATCATGTCTCTGAATTTGCAGTGGTAAAATTCAAGATGCCACAATACACACAGCACAAAACCAGTGTATGGGAGAAGGGTTGTTCTGATATTTAATGTAAAAGTTGTTATCTCCACAGAAGAGAGAACGAAACAAAGTTGTTGCAGGGATACTCCTAATTGGAACAGGCTAACAAAGAAAGTACACAAAATTAGAAGTCCTTTTTACTAAACAATAGACAGGAAAGATGCAAAGATTGGGTATGCCACGGGGGACACCGATGGGAAATTCCTGGATAAGTCTGCTTGGGGTTGTTATATTGGACTAATTTATTCATTCATTAAAAGTGCAACAATTTAACAATATTAAATAGAAGTGCACCCCTACCACCTTTTTTCCCCCAGACTCAAGGTGCTTTTCTTGTTAACCATACCATCTCCACTGCTCTATATGAATAAATCCTTCAGTACTCCATGAAGCTATTTTGTAGGGGGTTTTCTACAAATAAATTTGAGGATGTCTACCAGAAACTACAGGAATTTGTAGACTGGACTTAAAACTATCAACTCCCAGGATTCTTCTGCTGGCATCTGAGCATTTTGCCGGTGTGGCTTTGACCTGCTGACGGGCAGCGCGGGGGATGCTGCTGAGTGCCACAGTCGTGTCTGTCAGAGTGTGTATGCATTGGCAGGCGTGCAGGCAGACAGATTTGGCAGCATAGCTTCACAGGGCTTCTGAGGACATGGGAATACACTTAATGGAGAAGGGGCAGGAAGACGAAGTCTGTAGGGCTGTTTTTTCTGGAGTCACCGCACAGGATAGGAGAGATGCCTGTGGACGCAGGGCCGCTGGATAGGTGGCGAAGCAAAACTCAGGTGACAAACTCACTGCACGTTGTCAGACAGAGGACACTTCCTAGAAATCTGCCTTCAGAAGTCAGAGAGCTGCAGCATCAGAGCAGCCGTGTGCCCAGTGCAGAAGAAATCTTCTGCCCTCGCTCCTCAGGAAGCGCCCGCTTACTGCCCGCTACCAGTTAACCAGGCTGGGGCTGGCGGAGCAGCTTCTGGGCTTGTTGCCACAGAAGATTGAGATGTTCCTTTGAACGGTGCTGCTCTGCCAGGTGTATACACAGGAGGAACTGGCATCTCGTCAGAAAGCGGAGAGGAGGTATTTGTCTCTGCTGATTTTTGGGAGCACCTCTTCTGCTTCATTTGCTCTGACAGTGCCTTTTAGATGCCTGCGTTCAGTGACTCCTGGATGGGACTAAACGGACTGCTTCTCAAGGACCAGGCTGAGCCCAGGACTTCCACAGCAGTCCACACGCATGCATGGCAGGGCATTAATGGTTGCTGCCTGGCACCTGTGACTCAATCTGCCTCAGGCAGCAGCAGAGGTTAAAAAAAAAAAAAAAAGAAAAGGAGTTCCCACACAGCTCTCTTACACAGATGCCACTTATAAGCATCAAAATGTCACCGGTCCTTTCAAGAGCCAAAAATGAGTCTAAAACTTGTTTGTTGATATTCTAGGTGAGCAAGGTAACAGTTCTTTTGTAAAGGAAAGGTAAGGATGGCATGTAACTATGCAGGCTCTGGACACTGGCAACAGAATTTGCTCTGAAGCAGGCTGAACACTTTAGAGAACTTTACTGTTAATCCTCCCTTCTCTGCACATCTTCTCTTGTTTTTACATCCTTATTCAGCCCTAAATAAGAACCTTTAATTTCACTTCTTACACTTATACGAATGAAAAAAAAAAATCTTTGGGACAAACTCTGATCCCCATCCCACACAAGTAAAACAAGATTAACTGGGTTTACTTTAATGGCATCAGTAGGGACTTACGTTACTGGAATTCATCAACAGTTAGATCACTTGGCTTAAGTCAAATGTATAAATAACAAAGGTATTTCCAATGCTTTCTCTGTAAGCTGATTTCATTTGGCTGTCCTTGGAGTCTAGCTTTGCCACGGAGTTCAAAAAGACCTGGATTTCACCCCGAGGTGTTCCATCAGCGTAAATCTAGTTTAAATGACACAAGAATAAGCCCTACCGGCTTCTGGTGAACTATGAAAGCATCCCTTATATTGCAAGTTTGGGGACTTCAGTACACCTGTCCAGTTCTCTGCCGTGGCTGAAAGGGAACACATTTCATCAGTGAGGGGAAAACAAGAGAAGGAAAAAATATTTGTAATTCCGAAGAACAAAATTGCAAAGCGTTACTTAGAAAACACACACACGCATCCTTGCATAAATATCCTTGTCTGTGGGTCAGGGCTAACTTATACTGTACTCTTTGATGTGGGATTTTATTTTCATACCACTACAGACAGACTTTTTCAAAGCAACGACTAGTATTTACTGCATGCCACAGCCATTTTTAGAAAGAATTACCACAAAGCACAATTTTAAAAGAGCTTTCATGCGAGACCCATGAACATCTAGAATCTACTTACTGAATAGTACACATTTCTATCAAATATTAAGCTATATTTCATTTTTCTCATTTAATAATATCAAGTTATTACATATTTATTTTCCTTAGTAGACATCAAAGCTCCATACTTTTACTGCATGTTATGGGAGGGAACAAAAGATCGCTTGATTCTGCACTACCTTGGCTTTATGTGTTGCTCTTACCCTGCAGAGTAGATGCAGGCTACTATCAGGTACTTGAGCAGCTTTCTATGCATGACTTGCAACTGGTTTGCCCAAGACAGCTGCATGTGAAGCAATCTGTAGGAGAATCAGGGTTTCACACTCAGATGAAGACACTCGTAGAGCGAGGACCATGCCTGTACCTGGCAGAAGTCAGCATCGTTCTGTTCTTAACGGAACCAATTTTCATTAGGTAAGGATGTGGTCATAGGGGTCCTCAAACTGGTAAAACTGAGAATTTGCAGATGGAAACTACCAGGGGGAAAAAGAGTTTAATATCCAACTTCATTTGATTATGCTGAAAATCAATTGTCTCCCTTCATTAAATCTGATTCTAAAAGGTAGAAGACAGATACAGCAATGTAAAAGAGTAATTGCATCCCTTTGTTCCTAGTCATGAGCATCACTCTCTCCTCAGTCCTGGGCTAGAAATCTGTCTTCAAATAAAGTTTCAAATAACACATACTGACCCCCTCTCGTTGCAAATCCACCCTGCTCTCTCAACATGCACAAAATATGTTTCTTAGTCTTTGTTTTGGCTGCAAGTTAAAAAAAAAAAAAAAAAAAAGATGCATTCAGATATACAACATCCAATTTGACCCCCATTTAACTGGAAGCCCTGTTTGCTCAATAACCTCATACATGTGCGTAGGCCTTCTAATAGGCAAATTTATAACACTGTCATGTAGCACAGCACTGCTTTACTCAGATGTATAGCTATGCCAATTTCCAGCAGTGGAAAGGATAGCCTTTGAAGTCAACCATTTGCAGCGTCTCCCTGTCTGGGATGCCCAGAACTATAGCCTTTCTAACATGATTTCCAAAGCATGGACAAGCCACCGAGTGTAACAAAGTCCCCTAATTTTGTTCTTCAACTCTGTGGTATCCATCCTAGTGACAAAACACAGAGCACTGGAGCTGAGCCGGATACCTGTGCCCCTAGCTGCTTAGAGCTCTACTGTAGAGCTGTACTGGCTTTGCAAAAGGTAGAAGGGACTTCAGCATCTTGTCTTCATCTCATTTTGTGCAGCTATCCTCACCATCCTTTTATTTTATTTATGTGGGGGGGAGGAGGCAGATTGGTATGGGCAAATGTGTGTACATATTATCCACAGTGTTATTTTATATAACTCAAGCCCTACCTGCTATTTATATACTGTATATAGGGACAAGACACTTTCTAGCAGAAAATTGAAGATGACAACTGAAAAACCACTTCTAGGAGAAATGCATGTTTTCAGAAATGTGAAAGCGCTATCTGTTGAGGAGCAAAGCTCTAAGCAATGCATGTCATTTTCTCCCAGACCCTTTCCCTTTTGTATTCCCTCCTCTGCTTTTATTAATGCTACTTCATTACCAAAGAAAAAAAAAAAAAAAAAAAAAAGCAGTGCTTCAGGGTAGACCTGAGAGCCACAGTTTCTACCAGCCTCTTCCTTCCTTATTCTCAGTAGCAGAAGCTACTGCAAGGCTGCTTTGTACTCGAGAAGTTTGTACAATGCCCCAACTCTGCAGCTTTCAACTGTTCCTCATTTTTCTAGATTAGTGCCTTAATTAAGTCCAAATGTTTTTCATTTTCTCCCTTATGGTCCCTACTCTGAAACCTGATGCTGGCAATGGACACTGTCCTCCCGTGACCTTTTCTCTTCCTGTTGCTGCTGCTGCCGCCTGACTTTTAAATGGTGAACAATTGTGAAATGGTGAGGGTTGCACACTCTGTCAGTCTCCGCACACACCTGCAGGGCTGTTAGCTGTGGGACCGAAGTTGACACTGGTCAGAAATCTAGTTTGCTCTTTTCTCTCTCCGCAAGGCAAAAGAGAACACGTTTTTAGCTGGTGGATGAAGCACTTCATGCCATCCACCTGAGTCACTCTCAGTATAAACTCCTAATACAGTGCAACGGTAATTTATCACATCGCATAAAATGTATAAACCAGGTTTCTTAAAACCAGCCATTGATTTTGAGGCGGTTATTTTTAGGCACCAATCTTGATAATTGGGCCCATAATTTCGCACAAATTATTTTAGCAAATCACATGGGTGCCTGTGAAGGCAGAAAGAGAGCTCAAAACGTTCAACCCAGAGGGAAGACTTAAGTAAAACTGAACAGCAGAAATATACAAAGACTCATTTAAATGTTAACTTGGAAAGATGAAGGGCGAATTTTGAAAAGTCAGTAAATCAACAGAACCGCACTGAAGACAACAGAGAAAATATAAATCAGCTGAGAATCTGGACCAAGAACTTTAGGAAAGAAAACTAAAGAAAACAAATAAGAGCTTGATCCTCATCTTATGGCGTGAGTAGCCTCGGTTACTGGAACTACACTCATATAAAATTGGTTTATGTAGTAGAAAAATCAAATCATATGTCAATTGGAATTGCATGACTGATGCCAAACATAAAAATTAAGCATGAAAACCATGGTCAGTGTAGAAACTGTTACAATGTGAAAAAGATGGCAGTAATGTCTTGAAAAACGTTTGCATGGCATCACAAATAAGTTTCTTTATATCTGCAGAAAATAAAAGAGAAAACTTGTAGCACTTTTATATTTTATCTTAATAGAGATGAGCAGTGCGTTCTGCCTCTCAAATAAAACTTTGTATCACTAATCTTATTTCTGTCTATGAGGTGTAATAGGATTTGTAGGAATCATGCAGATGTGTCCATAACAATTGTAAGTACCAGAAGAAGAATGATGTACAGGAAAGGTAATAGTTTATTTTTTTCCATGCACGGTCTGTTCATTGTTTCCCTCTGGGAGACAGATATACAGATTGTATGAACAGAGTGAAATTAGTACCCTTTCCTCTTTGACACCTTTAAAATTATTGGAATTAAATCTATACTTTACTAAGTGAAATGTTTCAATTTAATCAAACTGTGCTGTCATGACTATACTTACATTAAGAGTTTAAGAGCCCTACTTTGCCCTCAGCTAATCCCTCACATATGAGGTTTTCATGGTTAAATTGTCTCCTGTGTAAGTAATCAAGTACATATGAACTCTGCTGCTAGGGAAATCGAGCATAAGTCAAAATCTCTAAGAAAGAAGTGCTAAAAAGAGGGGAGTTAAAGAAAAGAGGAGGAACTGGCCTCAGCCACCATGTTCTCCTGATTGGCTTTCTTACATTGCAATTCTCCCCAGTGAAAATGTTATAGAGGAACACAATCTCCCACTGTAGCGTGAATTTACATTCAAGCCATGTGCTCCTGCCACCACCCTTCATTCTTCTAATCATTCTCTTCTTTATATTTTGAAGGGCAAACACCTGTCATCTTAAAATTTTGAATGCACGTATCATTAATCTAGTCTCCAAATACTCTTTCTATGTGCCAGTTCAATATCGTCCCTCTAGCAACTATAGTATTTCTCTTACAAGGAATAGAAGCAGTGATCCAGTTGATCCTTTCTAAGTTTATTTACTACAGTTAGAATAGGTTTGACCATGTAAAAGCATAGTGTGGACTGATGTTAAGAATTAGTGACCCTCAGAACACTGTGAAGCTGTGCTCTGTGTAGACAACATAAGGAAATTAATGCTGATCTGTGGAATAAGGTGCAGGACCTAAAAGATTGCATCACCGTGTAAGAGTCTGCAAGTGTCAGGAAACTGTGCACAGCAGGAATAAAAAGGGTCAAAACAGCATTAGCAGTCCATATTTATTTATTTATTTATGGTAGGACCAGTAGAAAATGTTGTCACCAAAAATGCATAGAACATAAAATTGAAAGCAAAAGTGTCAACTACAAGTTTTAAGGAGGATGGAGGCATACTAGCCAAAGCAGTACCATCACAAATTCCAACATTAAAAAAGCCACAGAAAGGATGTGATAAATAAGTAAAATTTAGGCCTCTTAGTAATGAACTCCTACCTAAGGGAGGATGTGAACAAATTGCAAAATTGAATGATAAATGGAGCAGTTTCATAAAGTTGTGTCATAGAATCATAGAATCATTGAGGTTTGTAAAGATCTCTTAGATGATCTAATCCAACCTATAACCTAGTGCTAAAGTCCACCACTAAACCATGCGCCTAAGTTCCAAACAGCCCACCTCTTAACTCACTAATAGGAAAAACTATTTCTAGGTGAATTTTGACAGTTTTTTGTCTCCTGTTCCTAAAAATCTTCAGTGATGGAAATACTGTGGCTTCCCCAGCCCCACCAATCGAATTTAGTTCTCCTCTATTTTTACCAGTAGGAAGTTTTACCTAAAGCTGAAAAACAAAAAGATACAATCGAAGATTTTTATTTATTTATTTTTATTTTTAATGTGGTCTTTCATGTATTTGAGAAGTTATCACATTCCTTTTGCCTGTATCTTCCCTCTGTTTAGGCTTTCAAGCATGTTTTCCCCAGTTTTCCTCCCAGGTTGTGCTTCCTAGTGCTAATCATTCCTGTTGGTTTCCTTTGGATTGTTCTGAATTTGTTTACACGCTTTTTGAAGGACATTGGCTAAAACTGGGTATAATGCTCCAGCTGATGCCCTAGCAATGCTGAGCAGAGCAAGACAAAACCTTCCTGTGCAAATTTATACACCTGTTTACATGACCCACTACAACTCCAAACTCCTTTTTGAAGAGCTGGCAAGTAGCCAGGCGCCCCCACAACCCGTATTTGTGATCACACGTGCCCAAGCGCAGGGCTTTGCACTTGTCCCCGTTCATTTTCATTCTGCCTTTTTGCAGACCATTTCTTGAAGAAATTTCTTCAAGACCGTTTTGAATTCCAATCCTGTCTTGCAGCCTACCTGCAGTCCCTCCACTTCCATGTTATCTGCAAATATGTTAAATATATTTCCTTATTCACATCCTCAGGGTAGATATCAAGCAGAACGTGATCCACAATAGATTCCCATTGAACCCTTCCAAAAATATACCTGTACTGAAACTACAGATACATTTTTTTCTGAATACAGTTTTCTAACCAAGGCTTGTTCCATGCCGTAGCAGTTGAAACCACAGATGAAGTTTTTCAGCAGGTGCAACTGGTCTGAAAACACCTAACCTGTGCGGCAATTCCTTAACTTATTCTCTGTTCTAAGCTCAAATCATACCTTAATCCTTAAATAATACCTAAGTCCTTAGTCAGTGATGTCTGGTTAGAGCTGATCACCTGAGTGAAAACTGATGCAAAATGATCTAATTCATCCCTCTTGGCTTTATAGCTTCCCTTCATTTTTAAGAAACTGTCACTTTCCCTACATTCGCCCTCATTACTGATGAACTTGTTAGCCTCATGTCTTTTGCTACTCTTTGCATCTAATTTTGGATCTGAAAAAAACAGAATCAGAAAAAAAAAAAAAAAGCAAAATTCTGGACCTACACAGTCAGGTTACTTTTTTTCAGTGTCCCAAGTAGTCTGACTTGGTTTCATTTTACTTCCTTTAGGCTTATATAATGAACGACCACAGCTTAACCAGTTTGATCTCTGTTACATTTTTTATAGTTCCTCTGATGTGGAATAATATATACTACTGTCCTTAGAAATATTTCTTTGAGGAATTTACAGCTGTCTTTAATGCTTATGTTCACTTAGCTACCAGCTCTCTAGTAGCCTATTGAAGTCCCTGCGCTTCTAGTCCATTACTGTCCTTTGTTCTTCTTCATTTCCTTTCCAGGGATCACATGCCCTTTGACTCCAAGGTTACTCTAACACATGCTGTCTTTCACCTTCGCACTCTCATATAATTCTTTACTGCTTAGCATCAAACCCCAGAAAGTCCGATTTCTGATTCCTTCCCCCACTTTTATAAAAAAACATTGCCAGTAATTCCAGGACCTCACTGGACAGTCGGTGTTCTGCGGCATTCTTTCACCAATGAATACTTGGATTGTTAAAATCCCCCATTAGTATAAAATCCTGTCCTTGGGCTGAGTCTGCTTTTTGCACATAAAAAGACTCAGATCTTCCTTGTTTGATATTTAGCAATCCCTGCAATCAAAACCCTCTTACTCTTTTCCCCTTTTATCTTCCCAGAGAGTTTGACTTCCTCCCCATCCTGGATCTCACAGCACACATACGTACCCGTGACTGCAGAGCTGTACATCTCATTCCATCTGATCTTGCTTGAGCGAGCTAATGCTTTGTTTATTAATATTCTATCACAGTTTGTGAGTACACCAGTGAAAACAGTACCCATTATTCAAAACATCCTTGTGCCATTAAGAAGATGCATTTGTTGGGAAGTCCAAGGACTTAAAAAATGAAAAAGAAGGAGAGGATGCCTTCTGGGGAAGAAGGAGACTCTCAGAAGCACAAGCCAGAGCACAGCAGCAAGGTGGGTTCACACCACTTACTTCAAGGCAGGAGCTAAAATGGGACTGGATAAGTGCTCTGAGAGATCTGAGAAACCAAGTGTGGCTGCGCTTATTGGACACAGCGGCAGGGAAAGCCAGAAGCATTCACTTACACAGAGAGAACCAAAAAAAATAAAATGAATGTATTTAAAAAGGAATATTTTCCACTACCTACAAGGAGAGAAATCTTTGGAGACGTGGTTTGTGCCAAATATTTTCCTGTGCTTGGTGCATCAGCAGGATTCTGGCAGGTGTCCTTAGGAAAACAGAGCACATGTTTGTGCACATTCTGCACCTCCTTTGGGAGACGCTGCTTCTGCAGCCGGCTGGTTGGGTTGTGTTTGGCACCCACACCGTTTCACAGGAAAATACAGAAAAAAGGCAATGATGGTGGTGTGGGTACGAAAGTAGAAGGTGATATTTTTACCTGGGAAAACAGTAGAGGAGCATGACCAGAAGCTCTGAGCATCAAGAGCCAGAGCTGCTGGGCTTTACCTAAAAGCCAGCAATCGGTTCTGTCCAACAGCAAGAGCGCATCTGGGAGAAATATTAGGCAGGGTGCGGATGGGCCACTGCAAGGCCATCCCCAGCACATTTACCACAGCAGACAAGAAGGGTTAAAACTGGGTTCCCTGGCTGTGCCTGGAAGGCAGGGAAAGCGCTGGCTGTCTGAGCCATCCCACCCCAAACCCACAGGGTGCTATGGGGCAGATGTCCTATGGCGATGTCCTGTGCACTGCGGGCAGCCCTCGGTGGCTTACCAGTAGCAGTGGCAGCTGGCAGAGCAGCTGGGTGCTGTAGGGACGTGGCTTTGGTTGGAGTGCAGTTCTCCTCCAGCATATCCAAAGCCAGAGACCAGCAACTTACACAACGGGTACAAACAGGAGCAGTGCCACTGTGCTCACCTAGAGAACGGGGCTTCAGCCTGAAATCCTGGGAGAAAAATAACTGCGTTCAGCAGAAAGCCGAGGCTGTGTTGTGTGACCATAAGCCCTTATCTGGAAGAGCCTAGTAAACTTCCTATAAAAATTTGGAACTTATTTTTACAGCTACAGATATCTGATTTTAAAACCAAGTGCAAAGCTGGGAAAGATTTATAGGTGCAAATACATTTCCTATACCACAGAAATGCAGAGAGCAAAATCCAAAAGTAAATTTCTCACGGGTCAGCCTGATAAAACAAAACAACGCAGCCTTGGCCACAGTGATTGCCAGAAGTGCCAGCACACGTTAGGCAGAGCACCACCATCCTTTTTCCACGCTCTTCTCTAAGTCATCACAACTGATCTTTGTCGGTGACAAGGTACTTGGCTAGGTGGACCTCTGGCAGTTATTTTGTTCTTCTGAACTACTCATGAGAACAGGGTGTACAGAAGGTAGTGAAATATATGAGCAATAGTGCAGCTGCTGCAGCACTTCTCCTTGCCCTGCTAAGATGGGGTCCTCGTTGCCTGGAAATATTTCGTGTAAAGGCACCAAGAAATGATTCCAAAGGCACCACAAAAAATGTGCTTAAAAGGACACGTGAAAGTCCACCGAGGGACTGAAAAATCTAAGAGAAGGGCCAGGGATGTTTTATATTGGCCTTAAGTAAACAGTGCCATTGTGGGAAGTTAAATATGGTAGCATCTGCCAAAAATACTATTCAAGCAAAAGAGCCTATGTTGGTAGCGAAAGAAATATCATCCACTTCTCTCCTTCCCTGGCATGAAGCAGGCATAGGTTTGTTTATGCTGGCTATATAAACTTTGTTTCTCCAAGAGAATTACTCCCAATTCCTGAAATAGCCTCATTTGAGGATATTAGAACAAAAAATATGATCCCGTGTAGCGACTTTATTTCAGTGCAGCCGACTTTTCTCCATGCCCGGGCGTTACGGATAAGCTGATCGCGATTTGGATGTGTGACTGACACAGAACCAAGACGGATCAGTCAGCTTTTTCAAGAGAGCCTCATACAGGCAGGGACCACAGGAGGGTGAGAAATCTGAGTCCCAGAGCATAGTGTAAGCATAACAAAAAGGTTTACAACCAACCTGAGAATATGAAATCTGTGGAGCATGATTTGCCCCTCAACTGAGTAAACACAGTAGCTGTGCTTTACAGCTCTGAATTCAAGAGGTCATTCCTGCCTGAAAAAGGACCAGCGTGTGCTTAATGTCCATCGAAAACCACTGTGTTCTGAGCTTCAGCCAGTCCAACAAGCAGGTCGCTAAGGAAAAATATCTTTAAAACACACAGAGATTTACATGCAGAGCAACAGCACTCCTGTGCCTAGAGAACTACAAAGGGGCAGAAAAGGCACAAAAAGTTTGCCCAATACGACTGCATCTGAACGATGACTGTGAATGTGCTTCTTACATAAAATAGATATATAAATAAATAAATAAAATTGCACAAACCACAATTTCTTCTGTCTGGGAACTAACGCAGCAGCTGAACCAACCTCCTGCATGCATCCGAGTTAGCCACTTCGCAACGAGAACATTACCTTTAATCCAACGGGGAGATCCCCACTCAGTTCTTTTCTGAAAGCTGTCCTCAGTTTAATGTTTCATGATTCAAGCTGCCCTCGTACCTTTATGAATATAATATGAAAGGGCTGGGAATGAACTATTTGCCTCTAAGATTCATTGCTATCAGATAAAACCATGATATTTATGTGGTGTATGATACTAAAGAAAATTATTCTAGTGGGACACAGCTCAACACTGGCACAAAGCATGAAAGAGACAATTTCTGGAACTGCTGTGAAAGACTGAATAAATTTATTATTTTAGTATCGTAATAAACAATGTATACATTTGAATTTTATTCTGTAAAAGACCATATGCTAGCATTCATTATATAAGATTTTTTTTTTCTTTCCTCCCAAGCATTTTATTCAGGTAACGGCTCAGAAATGAACAATGGGGACATAAAATTTAAACTTTTACAGTAAGTTACACAAGAGCTGAATAGAGTGAGTGCATGTGGAGAAAAATGCAAAAGACCTTATTTTCTCCACTTAATCATTCTGGTTACATTTTCCTATTGTTCTGACTTGGAGATATGCAGGAAGCAAACAGTATTTATAGCATAAACTAAATTTCACTTGCCATCCTTTATGCTTTCAAATGGAAGACGTGAAAATACCACAGGCTGAGATTTTTATTCATGTAAATATGTACTGTTATGTTTCAAGTGTTTTTCATGCCAGGAGAATATAAAGAATTGAATTTGACAGCTAATTTCTAATCAGGTCCTTTATCATACATTGCAGTGCGGTAATAAATCCTACTCCACCTCTCCCTTGCACTCTTTTCATTCTGGTCACTGCTTCCCGTGGCTGTTTTCATGCCTTAGCCTCCTGGTCTAGGCTCTAATGTGTGCTTCAGTATCCATCCTCAGAGCTCTACCATCTTGCAAAGCCCACAAGCATCTAACATTTAGAAATATTACATTAAAGAAGGCAAAGAGGTTTGTAATTGGATTTTTCTCAATGTAGTTCGTACATTTGGTGATGTATATCCTTTTAGCGTGTCTTCTGGAATGATTCACATGAGAAAATGATTAGCAACTAACAAAACAAGTTGGTGAGACCCTATCTGGAATACCATGTCCAGCAAGAGCCCTCTGGTTCAAAGATGACCTGGGAACAAGTGGGGATGATGGAGAATGGAAGTCCTGCATACGAGGAGGTCAGAAGAGCCTGACTTCTTTACTGTGGCAAAACAAAAGTTGATATGGAATTTCATTGCTCTCTGTAAATACATCATGAGGTTAAACATAAGGAAGGAAAAGATCTTTTGAAGATGAAGTACAGCGTTGGCACAAGAACAAATGGGCATAAGCTGCCCATGAATGTGTTTTGACTGGAAGCTGAAAGGCAGTTTTCTAGCCAGTTGAGCAATCGACGCTGGACTTCCAACGCAAGTATGGAGGCACAGAAGGGGCTGTACGACGGAGAGCGAACAACTGATGAAAGGCATTGTGTGATGTGGCCTGGGGCTGGCGGGGGACTGGGCTCAGAGACACAGGGGGTCCCTTCCAGCCCTCTGTTCCTTTGTTTTAATTTTCCTCAAAGGTATTTGGAGATTCCGCATGGTGATGTCTCACAGCTGGGAAAGGATACGGCTCTGAGAAGAAAAAGAAATAAGCAACGTCTTAGCTCGCCAGATGTATGTTATTACTTTATTCCCAATTCGCAGGAAATGAACAATCATTTAGTACTGACAGGTACATACTGAAACTTGCTATCTTTCCTTTAAACCTTAAAATAATGTGCTACAGAAGTTTAGCATTAACCTTAAAGAAGACTGCACATTTTTGCCAAGGTTACTGTGATATCTTGTGAAACCTTTTGGGGAAAACAGAAGAAGAAGGAGGCAGCAGGCAGAAACTATATAAATTGCTGCCAGCAAGGCTGAAATGTTAGTAAGGTTAAGAAAAAAAAATCATCCAAAGCTCATAGAGATACCTTAGTGAAAGGTCTTCTGGGAGCCACAGCAGGTTAGGTATGTCTGACTTTAATTGGGGTGTAACCCAAATCACCTTGTTAATAGACAATTAGACCTAACACAAAAGTAATGGTAAAAGCAGCAAGTGCCTCGCTGAATCAAAGCACTCCGGATTGTTAACTGCATGAAATAAAGAGGGTTACAGCTATGCAAGGGGAGGTCATCGCAAGATCTAAGAAGAGGTCAGTATGTTTTGCATTTGTTTTGCATTTGTTTACGGGGATGATTCATTCTGGCTTTGCATATAACTTTGTAGCGTTCGCCTCGGAAGAGGTGAAGGTTATGTATGATATCGACTACACAAAAAGTCAGGCCAATACCTTACAGTGTTGCTAGAGAGTTCAGCGTGCCTCTCTTTAAAAACAGGGAAGGCTGGACTCCCCTCAGGAGCAGGCAAGTATCCAGCTCCACCAGCACTGTTTGTCTAAAGAAGGAATCTGAACGGCATCTGAAACCCAGCAGACCAGAGTACCACCGCCTCAAACTGGACACTTTATTTCACACAAGGTCCCACTAGGGCCACGCAGAGGGGAATAGTCAATTCTTTTGACCCGATGGCTGTACTCTTCCTAATGCAACCCCGTATGCCGATGGGCACGCTGCCAATGCTTGTTCAACGTGTTGTTCACCAGGGATGCCAGCTCCTGTCCTGCCAAGCCACCACCTACCCAGTCGAATCCATCCTGTCTTGCTGCATGGAGTTATTTCAGCCCCGGGGCAGGACTTGCATCTCCTTCTGTTGAACTTCATGAGTTTCCTCATAGCCCTTTTCTCTCTCTCCCCAGTTTGACTACAAGTACGCTGTGGTAGAAAATCTTCAAAATCATGCTAAAAGTTCAACTGAATGACATCAGTTGCGCTCCGTTCATCTACAGAGCCAGTCATCTCCTCAAAGAAAATGATGTTTTAGCACATTTTATCCTTAAACAGTATAACTTCTTTTTCATTCTGAACTTCACGATTAAGTTCTGAGATTATTTTACCACCTTTTTAACACCATCCCTCCAACACTATCACTATATATAATTTCCAGTATATCACTAACATGACTGGTTTTCATTTTTTGAGACAGGTTCAGCTACCCAAGACTTTCAGATCTCAGAAGGTGTCCTGAAAAATCATCCTGATCTTACGTGGTTCACAACTGCCTGCAAACACCTTTAAAAAGAAGGTAAGCAGAGGCCATAGCCCTTCTTTATTAATTCATTTTAGGTGAGCTAGACTAACAAGATACAGGTAAGAAAGCCAATTTTGCTTTTCGCTTTCCTTCCTTGTACTTGTCCCCTGTGTGTACTTACATTTGTTTCACTAGAATCTGTAGTCTATATTCCTCTTTTTATGCTGTGCTAGGAGGAATATAAATGGACTAGCACCTTTTTTTAAGCTTATGCACATTCTCATTTTCTTTTCAGGACTTTTTTTAATGGATATTCACGTGGCTTTAACCAAAATGCAGTCTTGCAAATAACTGTAAGGCTGAACTACCTGCAGGTAATTTTTAGTACCCTCAGAGGAATGCAGTTAACTTCAACGCATCTCCAGTCTGAGTTGGTGCTTTTTGAAGTAGGTCTTCATGGGGTGAACAGGAAGACTATGAGGGTTTTATTATAGTTGGCTTCCTTTACTGCATTAGCGTTTATATTTTCCCAGTAGAAATCCCCAAATTGAAAATATAGAGGTGTCAGCTAGCACCACTTTAGTTAAGGTTGTGTCAACATTTCCTATAAACGTTGTTTTTCTAGGGTTTATAACTAGACCGTAAAAATGTGCTCAGCACTGAAACTTGGCGCAGAACAGTTCAGCCTGGGAGAGAATTTTCACAATTAAAAAATTAAAAAAGTTGGTTCAGCTGTTTTTAACTAATATCCATGTAATTAAATAGAAATTAGTTGATTTAGAGATGCATTATTCTTCAGCATAATTCAAAGCCAGCTTTTATTTAAAAAATAAATTCATCATTGGATTATTCTATTGATGTTGTCTTGTTGTACTTGGTAATTTTGAAAAAGTCAGAATTACTGAGCTATTGCACACTAGGAAATGGTGACTACATCTGCAAATACTGGTTTGTATAAAATTCTGTGCTACACATAAGGAAATATTTTTAATAGGCGGAGCTAATACGGCATAATATGAAGTTTGCCCAATATTTCCTATTATAAAACCACATTTTCAGACATTGCCAAACTTTAACATTTGTGGATGAAACTTTATATTCCAGGTGTATGCCTAGGGCTGAATTTTTGGAAAAATTTTAGTCAAAACTCTTTACCAGATTCTGAGAACTGGAATCAAGAAAATGTTTTGTTTTGTTCCTATTACAAAAAAAAAAAAAAAAGCTAACAAACTGCTTTTCAGAGAAGTCTAATTTCCTGGGGTTTTGTACCAGTGACTCAAAATGCTTGAGCAGAGGCAAAGTGATGTCTTCAGTTGTGAGATGCCTCTTGTTTTCTTGTAGAAGACTGTCTTATTTAAGCCAAGTCAGAAACTTGTGAAATAAAACCACGTTTTTCCCATGCTCAGTAGAGACGTTTTTATTTGAGCAACTAACATCTCCATACATCCCGTCTTTCAGGAGCATATGCAGGTTTCTCAATGCTTCTGGAGCCAAGCAGAGAAAATGTTGATCATCCCCAAAGAGTGAGGGCACACGCTCTGTCCCCTCACAGCTCCTCCTGGGACCAAGCTAATGTGTCCATCTTCACCATGGGCTGAACATACTAAAGCCAAAGGCAAAAAAAAAAAGTGGATTGCTCCAGTAATGGTCGCTCCAGGTAGAAGTAGGGGATGGGTGCTTGCTCTCAAAGCAGCACTTCCAGTAATGTCCTTGCTGGCATCTGGGCAGGGTAAACAAGGAATTATTCATAGAAACTGGAAAAGACATAAAAACTTGACTGAGATAAAGAAAAAACACAAATAGATGGTGGGAGAAAGAAGCAGCAGAAACTGGTTGTGAATGGGGATTCACTGGCCAAAAACAAAGGGAGGGAGGTGATCATGAGAGCGTCAGGGCTGTTCCATTAAGAAGACTAAGGCTGGGAGCCAGGATCTTGTACTATACTGAATGTTGCATTACTTTCAAGAAGCCAAAACTTCATTAGAGCATACTATTAGTGTCATTTTTACATATGCAATTGATGTAACTGAAGTAAAGATATTCAGCCAACACTGAAGAAGAATTTCTCCACACCTGTGAGGAGACAAAGATGGTCTTCTGAGTGCAAGCAGAGGACGAATGCTCATAGGGCAGCCTCATATAAAGCTTAAGTCCAAGCTATGGATTGTCCTAGAATCTTCATTCCAGGTGAAACACCAGAATTCGGTGTCCTAAATGTCTTTCTTTTTTTCTGAGCAAATAGCAGAACAATAGCAGAGTGAAAGATCTAACAGAAACCTTCTTTGGTGTTGAGCTGTGTGAGTTGGAAATACTGTATATCCCAATTAAATACAGCCAGGCTGTTTGAACTGCTCTGTTTCAGTAAGCAAGCGATGTATCACAGCAACACCTGAGGGTACTGCTTTGATCACAGCCTGTCAGCATTTCCACTGTGAACTTTGTTTATTAGAGGTTGGCTGCAAAAAATCCCTATATCCTGAAATTTCAGTGCAAAGCCTGTGACAGTAACCAGTTAAGGGAATCAGGATGACAGCGGCTCACCCAACAGTATTCCTCTATGGTATTTTTGTTTTAAAATCTGAGGGTTTTTTCTCTTCTGAAAACTAAAGTTTCTATTTCATCCCAGAAGTGCATTAATCCTTACTGCATACTGACGAAGAAAATCAAACATCTGAATTATTAAGAGAAGTGCTTGAATGGATGAAAAAACTCCTCATCAAATTTTCATTCATTCATTTTGTACAGTTTTCAGGACACAAACGAAGCATTCCTCATCCTGTCTTCATACTGGACTCTAAGGTGGTTAAACCACATCTAACCAGCATAAAAGACCGGGTGGGGGAGAGAAGAGAAAGGAAGTGTCACATCCTCCGCTGTGAATAGCTAACACGCTAGCAGCCGTGCTGTGATGAATGCTTAAATCCTTCCTCTGCCTGCTTTGGAGCAGGGCCCTGGGATCAGGTCCTTCTGCTGAGTACCTTAATCAGTGGGTCTCACTGCCTGGGTCTCTCTCAGCCTTCCCTGCTGAAACTGCTCTGCTTTGTATGAACTAATTAAATATTCAGAGGATTGGAGTGAAAAGGGATCTGCGGCTTGGGGTGGGGGTGCTCATCCAAGAGGCCTGCTTCTAGTCCCTGTTCCCATGAATATTTAATCACTTTATACAAAGTGGAAGAGTTTCAAAAGGAATCCCTGAAATTCGTGGCTCAGCAGCTTGGGTATTTAACACAGGAGAACCTTGGGTTCGAGCCCCTTTTCGGTATTATGCAGGAGAAGGGATTTACAAGTAAAACCCTGAGAAGTGCTTTGACCACTACGCTCTTCTGGACACAGCTTCAGAGCCCATGTGTGAGATGTGCCATTCATCTGGCTTAGGTACCCAGCTGAGTGGAAGGAGGGATGTCATGCTCACCTCGAATCAGCCGTGCAGCATGTCTCCTGCAGGCCTGTGCAGGCGCTGCCAGGCTTCCTTTGCTGGTGCCCAGCACTGTGATACAGCATGAGGAAAGCAAGGTACCCACCCAGGCTGTGCATTGCAAAAGGGACAGAAGGGAGCTAAAATTTCAGAACTGCAGTACTGCTACAGCTAGGTCTGTCTGAGACTTCTGCGTTGGGGCTGTCATTTAGTGACGTAGTTTTGCACCTACCTGATGAGAGTTCAGCTTTTTCCCTCGACAGCAGTGATGTTGTTTGCTTGCTTCTAGTAATGCACTACTTGAGGAGAAGACAGGGTCGGAGTGGATCCCCTTGGATTGCATGGGAACATTGCACCGGGCAGCTGGTATTGCAGTATGCTCTGTACTGTATTTATCCTTAAGGGACTTTAGAGAGCCTGGGATCTTTTGTCACTGTAATATTCATGGAAAAATAAAGAAATATAGCTGTAGGTGTTTGGCCTCCTGTTCTGGGATTGCAGCAACCTTCCCAATATATTTTTATAACTGCACAGGAAAAGGTAACCATGTTATAGGCTGAGTCAATTCTACCTATACCTTAATCTGTATAGAATGTAGATACAAACATGTTATATATGTACCTGTATCAATGAAAATCTAGTGTTTACACAGTCTAGAAATGATCATGCCTTGACATAATAAAGCTTTCCTCCCTGGCTTCCTGCCAAAGATTGTTTATCCTATCACTTCAGCAATTAAAGAAGAAATTCATTATGGATGGAACTGTAGCCTGGATTCAGAGAAATACTTACAGATGTGCTTAACTTTCTATGAGTGAAATCCCGCCCCTTTTCAATAACATGCTCGATTTCAGCAAGTTTCTGAACCAGGACCCATATCTTGATGCTGGTGGTTTGCTGAAGCAGTCAGGGCACACCAGTATTACCTGGGGATTACTGGTTTTGTACCGGAGCTTGATAAAAGCGGACTATGGTTTTCTGCTGTGGGAGGCAGAGGCAGCCAGGATGGTGTAGGGGGCCCAGACGGGCTCCCCCACCCCGCAGTGCCCTGCCCTGCCATGGCACGATCCCTTCGGGCCATGCTGGGCAGCGCTCACAGCCCTGCCCAGCTGCAGGGCACGGCCTCTGTGCCACTCTGCAGACCCCCAAAATCTGGCCCTCGGGGAGCATCGTCGCCAGCCCTCACTCCTCCTCTGCCGGCTGCAAGTTTCTGTGTGAGAAAGTCATCGTGTTATCGGGTGAAACCGGACCCGTCGCGCCAAACGGAGGTGACCAGATGTCGCGGTCGTGCCAGGCAGCGCAGGCCTCAGAGGGGACTCGCCGGGACACCACCATGGCGCCCCGAGCCACCGGTCCCCCCTTGCGCAGATGGCCCACTTGGAAATCCCGCCCCGCCGCCGCCGCATGGGAGATGCCGGTCGCGAAATCTGCTGCAATCAGCAGAAGACAAAACCTCTCGCAAGCCGTGCGACCGGCGATAAAAGGGAGAGGGAGCGGGAGCGGCCCCACGGAGGCCCCTCAGGAACAATGGCAATCCTTCAGGGAGCCCGCGGCCAAGCGCCTGACAAAGGCGCTCGCTGCCCCCAGACCCCAGCTGCTGCCTCGCCACAAAACAAGGGAGCGCAAATTTGGTTACTTTCATCTAAATCCTCTTAGGCGGCGTGAATGTGAGGAGTGGGTGAGCACCCTCGCGCTTTGCACGCCCTCCCTCCGCCATCGGCGCGGGCAGCCCGGAGGTCTGGGTGACCATTTACTGAAGGTTTGTTCGACCATTTCACGCTGCAGCTTGGTAGAAACGAGGCCCTTTCTATACGCTGCAGCGGGCACAGAGCGGGGAGACAGGCAGCAGAGGGGCACGGAGAGAAATCTTGCTCGCTATGTGCTGTTTTGCCGGGAAGACGCTGAACTTTTCGTGTGCTGAGGAGCCAGATGAGCAGCACAAGTCATTAGTCACCCAGGTATTTACAGTGTTTTTCCTATTTCCTTTCTCCCATGGCCTCTGTGGTCAGCAGTATAAAATTCCTAGGCACTCCCACCTAAACACAAGTTTCCTGTTTATGCTCTCAGTGGCTTTTATGTTTAGCTGTTAAAACCCGTTGTCTAAAGTACCATAAAACAATATGAACAGAGTCTGCAGGTGAGCAAGTAAAAAGAAAAAAAAAGAAGGAAAAAAAGAAAAGCCACCATGACCAAGCTGCACAGACGCTCGCCCTGACAGGGAAGCCAGGGCCACGGAGAACAAAGGAACAAAGGCCGCACAGGCCGGGGCGAGCGCGCTGCCCGAGTGCTGCGGGACGTGGTGGCAGCAGGGCTCTGCCAAAGGGCTGGGGTGGCCGGGCTTCGGCGCCCCCGACAAGGTGGAAGTGCCTGATAAGAAAAACTAGAAGTATCAATGGCTAGCAAAAGTTAATCGATATTTGTGTTAACAACCAGTGGAGTTATTACACAGATCTTTAAGCATTACGTATGTAAGTCCCTCTTTATTTTTCCCAAATCTAGGCTTAAAGCTGCCAGTGAGAACAACGCTGAGATTCTCTGGACCTGGAGCAAGGGAGAAGCCCCAGCTAATCATCAAAGTTGTCCTAGGAGCCAGTGGATATTCCTCTTCTGCTGCAGATTTTTGTACAGCTTGGTCAGTCTGCAAGAACATTTTCATGTTGTGCTGACATCAGAACAGCCAGTTAAAGGCAGTTTGTTGTGATCGCACGTGGCCGATATCACTGAATACGCAAAATTTGGTAGCAGTCACACTACATGTTTAGGCAGCTCTTCTCAGAGACTTCAGGTAAATGGTATCAGAATATATATACATATATCATATTGTATATATAAAACAAGGTGATATTACACATTGATAGACGCATTTTTATTTTCCCCCGAATATGCCAACTGTTCAATAATAACATTCTCATTGGCTTTTATTGCCATAGAATTAAAAATAAATAATCATAAAAAAAATCAAAATAAACCCTAATCTACCAAAAATATCGTAATTAAGACTTACATGATTTCTGTGACAAACTTTTATTCATGACAGTGTGATGTAAGGGCAAAGTGTCAATATTGTCTTTGAATTTTTGGTTGATTTGGCTTGCCAGACACTTACAGCTATTTAAACATAGCTCTGTGTATTTAATTATATCATACATGATGTCATTTTTTACTACAGACACACTTGACATTTAATTTATTTCAGCCAGTAATTACTAAACAATAATTAAGCTTTTACAACTATAACTGCTTTTCACTATCCTTGTATCCTGTAGAGCAAGTTACAGCAGAAGCAGCAAAGTTTATGTTTCAGATATCAAGATTTATTTGCCTTCAGGTTATACATCAGTAATTTTATGGAGTTTCTATATACAAAGGAAGGACTGGGACCAAAACAACACGTTAAAGAATCTGTGTAATCCCTTACAGAGATTAGAGGGAGTAAAGAATAGACTGACTGTGTTAAAAATAATGACATACATAGGGAGGCTGTTTTATTATATATATGTGAAATGCATATTAGCTGTGTATTACATGTATATTATCTATGTATCAAATATAAATTTATATATATGTGCAGAGTCTAATGGGGTTCTGAGATGCCTAAGAGGGCTTCATATGCAATAAGGTTAGCATCTTTTGGACATCTCTGTAAGGGTAACTCATATAAGTGGTATCTCACATCACAATTTTATTTTCTTTTTTCTAAACGCAATTGTAGACAACAGATGATCTTTTTTTTCCCAAACATTATTAGGTTTTCTATGTATGGTGCGTAGTGGAGCAGTGGCTGTTCTTAGTTCATGTTGAATGCTTGATTTTTCCCTATGCTAAGCCTAAAATTGTGCCCCTCAGACACTGCCCTATGGAAATGGCGTGCTATCTGAGGCGTGGCATGGACTAAATACCCGTCTGTGGCTGGAGTGCACCAGGTGGGCTCCTGGAGCGTGTTTTCAAGCATGTGTTTCATCTGAAAGGCGTTGGGTTCATCTCTTCCAGAGCTGCTCCGCAATTCGGAACAAAGCACGGTCAGTGGGAACTACTGGGAGATTTGCTTTGAAAGTTGGTTCCTGATCCAAACTAAGTAATGCTGATGCACCAAAGTGTTCCAGCTTGGATCTTAGTGTCACAGTGGTTTGGGATCTTCCATTTAAGAACACTGACGTCACAACAGTTTCCAAACCTCAACTTTTGATAACTTCTTCATAGCCATAATCACATGAGTTCCTTCCCTGTCTTCCACACAGCGGTCCTCTGGTCCCCAGCTGGCATCGCACTCTCTAAGAGAGAAAAAAGTCTATTTGAAAGCACGTCTCTGGCCTGGCCATCAATGGAAAACAAACACAGACTCTGCAGACCAAGCTAATTTGTAGATGTGATGAATCATTACAAAAAGTGAGGGAGGAAAAGAAAAAGAGACAGGAAATTTTTAAAAAAGTCAACAGAAAGGAAATGCTTGAACACAGTCTTGATTCAGCAAATCCCTTTGGTTTCGTGCTCAACATCACAGCGAAGCCGTCGGCACCTCGGCTCTGCGTAGGCAGAAGGTAGCTGGGAAGTGACTCACGGGCACAGGAATACTGAGGGGAAGCCACTGAGCAGCGGGTGTGGGAAATTTTGCAGGGAAAAGAAAGTCTCTCGGCTCGCAAAAGGCTACAAAGCTCCATGCCTGTTGAAGGGACAGTTCTGGATATTTTCAAGCTAATAAGAAGCAGCTCCGCGTGCAGTGCTGTGCACATCTGAGCAGCAGCACCATTCTAACAGCAGCTGAGAAAGTAGGCAGGGAAAAGGCTACTTTAAGGAGAGCAATCAGAAAGCTATACTGAATTCTACAGGCAATAAAACTTTTTCCTGTGCTGAGCCAAAAGCAGACCTGACAGACAGCCTTGCCTTACTGCTAGTTCTCCAGAGAAAGCAAACAGGAGTTTCCAGCAGAGTGCATTTTGTTTCCTCTACGGTTTACAGGGCTGCTTTGTGGTGAGTGAGGACCCTTCTGGTGGCTCTCCCACTGGTACCAGTGACAATATGTGAGCACGTCCTTCACTCCTCAGCCCTTTAGAAAGCACGACCTGTCACAGAACTCCTAGTGCCAGTAAAAATACAAACCGGGAATAGCCAATCTGTCGTTTCTCTGTCAGGTCCCTAACGTGCTGCACTCTGGGGAGTCAGAAGGCCCCCTGCAACGTCGGGTGGTCTCCAGGTGGGCAATGCCAACGTGTGAGTTGGGGCAGAGGAAGGCAGACCCTGGATTACCCTGTAACCTAGGGTCCCACCTGGTTTACAGTGTCCCTGCTGTGGCCATGCTCCCCACCCATCCCATTTTCTAGGAGGGTTTCCTACCTCTCAGCGTGCTGCGAGGGCCCATGTCTCTCTTCTGTGCTCTGGGATGGCACTTCCATGTCCATCTCAGCCCCAGAGGTGCAGCAGCACCAGCTTGAAGGGTCCAGCCGTGGCCTCCCTGGAAAGCAAGCAGTTTAGAGGGAGAGCAACATCTTTTCCCCATCCCATATTCCCTGACGGTCTAGAGGCTCATCCCAGGTGAGGGGTTTGTGTGGGCAGGCAGGAAGGAGGTGAGGGGCAGCTCCAGCTAACGCTGCAGCAGACAGCCGCTGCACCCACAGAGGGGAAGCCGTGCTCCCCCGTGCGCAGGCACCTCTACAAAGAGGGCATTCATTCATCCACTTCCTCCCCAGGCGGCATGATCATCCACGGCAGCTCACGAGACTTCCTCCCTCTTCTCTTGCTCACCACAGAGCTGCTTCTCACAGCACCACGGCTGGCAGTTTCAAAGAAGAACATTGTTTTCGGTTCCACTGACACGGGAAAATGGAACACCAAGAGGGGTTTGGAGACAGATTGGATCTCCCCTAGAGGTGCTTGGCCTGGGCCCATTTTTTAACTGTAAAAAGTGAAATGAGTAAATACACATCCCCTCCTTCATATAGACACACTACCCTTTCATCCCTGAACTTCGCAGATAAAGAGGAAAACACAGAATTTCCACTATTCCCTATGATTATGACTATTATTTTCACATTTTGACTCAACTGATATTGCGGGTGGTCCAGCTCATACACGATGCTTGTCTTGTTCTACCCCTGAGCTACAGCTGGGAGGATCTTCTGCAATGAGACATGAAGCCAGGTGGACACCGATATGGAGCCAAGTTTGACTCAAGTTTGTAGAGTCACAAACCTTTCAGCAGACATGAAACAATTTCTGCTTCCAGGTGGGAGTCAGACAAAACTCTGTGGCTTTGTCTATTTTTCTGAAAATCCCCAAACAAGGCATAGCTCAGCAGTTTGAGAGAAGCTTGGCTCCATCCTGGTGAATTTAATAGGGAACAAATCCGTGCAACCCAAAACTTCACAAAATAGCTTCAAGAACCCCTGAAGCTAGGACTGCTGAGATTAATTTAGTGTCCCAGATTACTTCCCTAGTCTAAGCGCACAGTGGTGTCTGCCGGCCAGCTCCCATGAAGTCAATAGGAGTTTTGTAACACGTTCCATTGCTACTTTCCATTATCCATGGGTGGCTTCTCCGTTGGCAGATAAGCTGCATCCCAGGCCTGCGCCAGCTGAGCTGGCTCCAAGCAGCTCAGCGGAGCCGGGGCTCGCAGCTCAGCCCTGACCCACACTGCTCCGGGCAACCACGGCGCAGACACTGGAGCTGGCTGCTCCGCTCTGCTGTGAAGCCCAGGGAAGCTTTCAGAGGATTGGGAAAGGGGAAGGGAGGGTGACAGAAAGCAGTTTGATGAGAGATGGGCATGGGAGAATTCACTCTTCACTCAATTCACAATCGGCTGCATTTATTTTTAAACTGGAAGGAAAGGATGAAATGCAAAAAACATCTGTTGGCCAAGCTCAAGCTGATGCTGAACGGCTCTAATGTATACGGTCCTGCCTTGATAAAGGATACCACATACACTGTATATACATTTATACATACACAGCCACATGTTGCATGGCAGGTTATCTGTGGGATGGTGTCTTGGAGCTCTGTCAAGTCAAGGAGGAAAGCAACTGCACAGATCCTGTGGCAATTCAAGAAGAGATTTTATTGATAACGAATCCAAAGGAAAGAGTGCTAACAAATACTTGGAGTAAAGTGAAGGATAAAAAATAGTAAGCACAGAAAAGAGAGGAGCTCAACATGTCAAAGACATATGAAATAGATCCCTTTAATCATGTATTTTTATTTCCAAGCAGTGAAGCTCATGGAGCTCTGCACCTCCCAGCCTCCAGTCTCCTTGCTTTCCATGAGTTTGCATGACAAGAGAGCTGTCTCTACCAGTATTGCACAGACCTATTTTTCATGAGTGGCACTAGCAGCCTTACTCCAGTCCCCCAACTGCAGCAGTATAATGTTTTTTTCCCTCTAGACTTTTATATCATACAAGATTTTCCAAAGATGCATAACTGCTCTAAAAATATCAACCCACAGCTAGCCAACTTTCAAATGAGACAGACACCAAAAATTGCCTGGGCTAAGATATCCTGGCTTTTGCTGCATTTTACTGAGCATGCAGGAGCTCTGAATTGTTCCCCGCTGAATTCAGAGCCGAAGTGCCAGATCTGCACAGAGGTCCATTTTAGGGCCAGATCTGGCACCTTCTGTCTCTCAGAGATGTACAGCTGCCGACACTGGTGCCTTCTCAAACCAAATTGTGGGATAAAAGAGAAAGGCACCAGTGAAAGCAGGTCTCCCCTTCCAGCACGGTGCAGGGTTCACACCCTGGGGATGTTGTGGGGCAGGAGGAAGGGTTGGGAACTGCCCTGCGCCTGTGGGCAGCGGTGACCCTCAAAAGGGCTCCTCTTGTCATTGCTCCAGGCTTCAATCCACAAAGCTGCAAGAAAGCTCAGTAAAAATTCTGAAATTGCCTGTGAGGGAGCAGCTCACGATCCCAATCACAGACACCCAGGAGAAGACAGAGAAGGTGACTTGGGGCTCTGTAGCAATTTCACCAGCAGGTCCTGGGAGCGTGTTCTGCAAAGTGCTATTGAGCTACAATTGCTTTCTGCTTTCTGTGTGGGATGGGGCACGCTAAATCCTAAGAACAAGGGTGAGCCAAAAGTGTCCCCAGACTGCAGCAGCGAAAGATCATCCTAACAAAACCACTCCAAACTGAGTGAGCCCACAGGAGAAAGCTGTAACCCTTCAGTAACCTCACGTGCACAACTTATGTCAGATTTTTTGAACAGAAAGACTTAAATCACCTCGAGCTGAAAACTTAATTCAGGGTCAAGCAACAGACAGAATCCCTCTTCTGTCCCTGTTCTCTCCTCCCAAACAAGTTTCTCCTTAATACATGGCTCCCAAAGTATCAAGAGCAAGAGGGAGCACAAGTAACCATCGGCTCTAGGTGTGTGGGACAAGAGGAAAAAGAGCCTCAGCCACAGACGCTGCCAGAGAGCTGGCGGTGAGTCCTGTCAAGCAGAGTGAAAATTTCAGACATCAGCAGTTTGGTCTAAACCCACTGTTTTGCATGTGGGTTTTACAAACCCAAGCTTGTACAACAGATGTCACAAATAGTCCCCAGACATGTCTGAGAGACAATTCGCAGGCAGCTCCTGCCTTCCTACACATTTTATGGATTAAATCCATAATCCGAGAGTTTGATCTCAGTCGTGTAAATGTTTGAACTAAATGCTTGATTTGGACCTGGCTCCCCATCCTGTCTTATTTCTGCTTGGGTTTGTTGGGAATACAAACCTTCAGACTGTGGATGTGTCATCTATTTTGTTTCTGCTGACTTTGGCATGTGAACGTATCCTGCTTGTAAAGATGACAAGGCCGGCCCCCGCTGTGGCCAGCTGGATGTATCTCATAAGGGACTACCTCCTGTTGAAGTAAATTGTTTTTTTTCTTCAACAGAAGCCAGGAGACTTCTACAATAAATGGCCCGAAATATCGGAATGCCTGAAATCTCAAAGAAAATAAGTTGTCAGAGCAGTACACGTTGGGTCTGGGGAGTGAGCAGTGGCCTGCTGAATTAGGCCTCCCTAATTATGGAGGACCCATAATTTTGGACTGTGGGTTCATACTAACTGTTAGGGATAATTTTGACAAAACCCCCAATAAGTAAATAAGTAGAGTAAATAAAAAGTAAATAAAAGTAAATAAAAAGTAAATAAACCATCTGTATGTATGGACGTACTGCAAGGTGCTGGACCTACATAGATGCCTTGCAGAATGAAGAGCATGCTGAGAACCAAACTGTTGTGTTGGGTGTGGTAAATGGCTCCTGCATCCCAGCAGTCCTGCTCAAACCCTGTGTGCCTGGGAATAGCAGTGGCCATAGTACATTAATTAGTATAATTTCTAAATGTATAGCTACCATTTTATCTTAACAGAAACCACGACTGTGCACTCCTCGCTTGTATGTCGGACACCTCTCCGTAAGGGCAGTGTCTCTACATCTCAGGGCAAACAGCCCTGCTTTTGAGTGAGGTTTTGGGGAGGGAGCGGTGTGATCGTTCTACATGAGAAGTGGGGCCAGGCTGCTTCAAGCGAAATGGGAAGCGGCTGAAGCTCTGGCAGAGCTAGGTACTGCTGGTTCTCAAAGGACTCATACTCACAGAGGAAGACTGCATGGTCTCCTATGCACTGTAACCTGGCTGACCTTTTCTTCTTTGAAACCCACAGGGGCACATCAACCAGATATGCATCCCTGACCATGTCACAGCTCCAGGTAGGCCTGTCCTATACGAGTTTATATGGCTCTGAAAGCAGAGAAAGATGTTCTGCCTTGGTGGGACTTCCAGGAGTCTGGAAGAGAGCTAATGTAGCTACTGTAACAGAGATGAGCACCATAGCTCACCGTGCCTCAACTTCCCCAAGTCAAAAGCAGTACAGCCACCCACCAAATCAACAGTATGTTCAATACGTTCACATTTTCTCCTCTTCTGTTTTTTTTTTTGTGTGTGCTAGATACAAAATGCAAATGGCTCCAAGAGTAATGGCCCGGATAAGAGGCAGATGTTTAAGCCCATGTGCACATCCCTCTCATCCTCACTCTGTTTCATGGTGGCTATGTTACCAGTTAGAGGAGCTCAAGGAAGGTCTGAGAGAGTGCAAAGGATCCAGATGAAATTGTACTTAACGCATATTTGAGTAATTATTTCTGCAGTGACATGATTCACTTTTCATTCTTTGTAAATTCCTCCATGATGTACTCCTAGGAGTCCACTATCTGTTCCAGAAGCTTTTGCATCCTCTCTTTAATGAGGATCAGATGCATCCTTGTAATTTGGACCAGCTCATTCAAGTTTGGTCTGCTGCAACCCAACTCTTAGAAATATGTTCTACATTCATTTGGGAAGAAAACGACACAGTAATCGAAAGCACAAAGAGGACTTGGCCCATTGGGCCAGTGCCGCGTTGAACCTAGAAGCAGCTGAACAAAAAACCTAAAAGTTTTTTTTTATGTAAAGGGTGAAGGTACCTGCCCGAGTCACCTGTGTTTCAGCATGTGTCTGTACCCTGAATTAGTCCCGTCACTTTCTAAGCTGAGCTGGATCCCAGCTTCTCTTTCTCCTCTCTTTTCCTCTCCCTGGCGTGGAGCGGTCAGCCCCACGGACTCAGGCCCTGGAAGCCCTGATTTGTCTGGAAACAAACCAACCCTTCTTTTCTGCCATTTTGCCTCTAAATTTCCCTTCTGCATTGACGACCCGCTGTGAATACAGACATATGTTTTTAAAGAGACACAGTTTTGTTTTGCTGATCGCAATGTAATTAGAAAGCTATTTGGCACATACAGGAACTTCTGTACTAATTTGGCACTGTCCCATCCTGCTACTGGCAGCATTGGTTCTGCTCCCCGTTGGCGAGTCTCCTAGATGTCTTACAGCTCCTGGAAACATCAGCCATGCCTATTCAGGGAATAAGTCTGGCAGGATGCTGACACCTTGTGCAGTACATCCAGCAGCAATGTGTCTGTGTGATGTTGGCTCATTATCAGACTCCACCACTGTATCTTCTGACGGGGTATAGCAGCATAGAGACAGGTGCATGGCTTGCATTATGAAAGCCAGCGTGACATTTCCCATTGACTCAGCTTCAATTACAGTGCTTTATCTGAGTTATGCTTCAAAACGGGGTCCTATTTCAATTCCTCGTTATGTTTTTGCTAAGGAACTTCCAGGAGAAAGGCAGGATTTTCCCCTTGGTCCTTACTTGATTTAGTGGGACAGGACACGTCCAGCTCCTGTCTTATGATGTTTCAGATTTCAAAGGTCTCAGACCTTCATTGATGACCCATGGGGACATGGGTCCCTCTAACCTAATGCAGTCTCTGGCGGCCCCCTATCACTTAAACTAGCAATGAAAAACCATGCGTTGCTGTTTCCTGTGTGGCAATTCTGGAAGAGAAGAGCACATAACCTTCACAGGATAATGCTCATATCACGATAACTTGGACAATTGCTATTTTCTTCCTGCTATTTGGATATTCTAGCTGTCCCACTAATTCAAAGAGTCAATGCTCTCCATGTGAGCGCACATTCAACACATGAACTAATCCAGTGTGCTGAAGTCTTTGCCTGCTCTTCTGCAGGACCGAACCCTCCTTCTTGGGGTTTTTGAGTTTCACTGTCAACAGTCCCTTGATATCCATCTTCCCTGGTTGTCTGCTGGGTTATTTGAGCTTCTTCCAGAGAGTCCTCACTGCCTTCTTCAGAGAATTTTGGAACAAGGACATTTTGAGCTATTTTCTCTTTCCCAGCCCTTCCCTCCATTTTCCCAGTCTCAACTTGCTGTGATCACCTATTTGTGCCGCCTCGTGCCCACTGAAACACTCTTCTTGCAGCTCCCATCAGCTGCAGGAGCTTTTCTCAGTACTACCGACACCAACCACTCACATATCAAGATCTATCAAAACCAAACACATGCAGATTTCATTAGATATGTTCCTTTTGCCTTTTTTTTTTTGAGACTTTAGCAGTCAGATTTTCAAGCTTCTTTCAACAGGTATGAAAACAAACAATTTACTTCCTTCTTTTAATGAACTTTGATTTTCACACAGGATTACTGTCAATGGTAAGTGCCACAGCAACCAATACTGGGATAAGGTTGCTAATAAATGAGGAAGGTCACACAGTGGAGTTTAACTCCTAGCACCCCCCAGCTCAATCTAAGCCCAAACCCCTGGGCCGGGCCAGGCCTGTGCTTCTTCCAAGGGAAAGCACCAGTAACTTTCATCACCCAATTCTACAGGTTTGCTCTACCCTATATAATTCATGATTCTCTCTATCTGCTTTAAATGCACTGCCTTTTAAATGCAGGCGTCCCCTTGTTTGCCAGGACAGGCGGAACAGGAGTGTCTGACTTGCTAAGATGTTGATCCCCTGTGCTCATGGAAATGTGGGAGGAATTAGGTCCTTCCTGCAGATTTGACTGCCTTCTCCAGGAACCTAAGCTTTCATTTAAAAAGCTAATGAAGTGTTTAGCCCTTCTGGTTGCAAAGATAACCATGCTGCAGTTTGCGTTGTGAGGTGGTTATCTTGTTGCGTCAAAGCCAGGGAGACTGCAACAAAACCACAGAGTTATGAGCTTCCCCTATTCATCTTAAAAGCTGTAAAACGATGCATCGGGGATGCTGGCGCACCACAGACCTGGAGACGGAGGAAAACTTTGCAGAGGAGAGGCTGTCTGAGCGGTTGACACAGCCCGGAAGGGGCGTCCCATGCAGTTGTGCTCTCTCCTGCCTCCTCTCCGCTCCTTGCTCCTCGCCGGCACCACTCTCCTGCAGCTTCGTCCCTCAGCCCTTCCTCACATGGCTCCTTTATGAGGCCTGGCTGACACCGCTTCACACATGGGTTTATGAATCCAGACCATAAATATGGCAGCAATTAATAAATAGGAGAGGGAAGGTAGGCCATGACCCTGGTTGGAAAATGACAGAGGGGGAAACTTTGGCAGAAGCAATTGGAAATATCCTGAAAAGGGGAAACGGGGCCAATGCTAATGAAGAGTCTGAGTGCTCAGACACCCCTTATGCCAACCCAAATCTTTCCAGGCTCCCAGCTCCTGGTGCACCGCCAGAGAGACTGGCGGGCTCCTAGATGCAAGTGACCAATTTCATCATCCTCATCTCATCTACTCACTTTGGAAAGGTGAACTACTCAAATATCCTTTTGTCGCGCTCACATTTTACAAGCAGTATCCGAAGCCACGTGCAGTACCACGGCTGAGAAGTGCACGTGTGGCTACGCACGCAGCCACCTCTGCGCACCAGGGTAGGCGCACTCTGCTTCTCTTCTCAGCGTGTCTCTCCTCTTCAGCATCTCAGGCACATTTGCTGCTGCTGCTGCTTAGTATCTTCACCGAGCTGCTCACAATAATGCTCGGCTCTTTTCCCCAGAGATTACAGTTAATTCAGAAGCCATCAGTGTGTCAGAGTAGTTTAAATTATTTCTTTCAAATGCATTACCTTTTATTTCAAGTTCATCTGCCATCATGTTAGGACAACCACCGGTGGTATTAGAGTTGCCTGGTGTTTCAGACAATCCTTTGCAGCTTTTCCTTCTCTGATCAAGCTTTTATCAGCAGCATACTTTGACATTTCATCGTTCATCTAATTCTTAGCACTATTAGTAAATGCAGTGCTTAAACAAATGCACTGAAACTATGATCACAGTCTTGAGACATAGGAAATAATTCTAAAAATCTCTTTTTAAAAAAGCAAATTTGCATATTCCTTATCTGAAAGTCTTTACTTGCCTCCTCTTGGTTGTAAACAGATCTCAGAGTAACCAGGAAATTACTGCAATGTATGTAAAACATAGTCACCCGCATATGGATTGATACAAAATAGTCCTTATAGACTTCCTTAGGGCACTTCACTCCTAATGTTTTTCAGCCTCAGGCTTCAGACATTTATTCCCACTGCCAGCTTGTCTCTTCAGCAGTTGTTAATCCAGGACAAGACTTTACCTCACCTTCTTGTTACCAGACTTCTCACGTAGTCTCATGGGCAGAATCCTATTGAAGGCTTTTCAACACCCTAAATAAATTATATCCATCATCTTGCCTTAATGCACTTTTTTTTTTTTTAATTCAGAGAATTCTAGTTTAGAAGAAGCATAATTTACTTCTGTATATACTGATATTTTTCTATCAAATTATAAGGATTCTTCTGCTTACAGTTTTCTCAGTTTTCTATGTGCTGAAGAATTTGATTCAAAAATTATCCTTAGCTCCTTTTTTAAACATGGGCTTCCATCAGTAGCTCAGCTTCTACTTTGTGTGAAGCAAAATTCTTCCAGCTTTTTAATCCCTGCCTTCAGATATTACTGTAGCCTGGTCAGCTTTTGGAACCGACTACTGCGGGGAAAGATACATAAATTGAACTGAGGGCTTTCGATATTTTTTTTAACAAAAGATCATTTACAGATGACTATTATACTTCAAACGTTCTCCACAGTTTTAACAAATCTTGTTATAATAATTCACTGGGTGTTATGCACAAGCTGCTGTGGCACAGTCGTTTTTGTAAATGGCTTTATTGGGAACATTACTGCAAACTGAGGAAAACAAAAGCTCTGTGGGAACTTTAACTATACCAGGTAGAGTACTGTTCTTAGCTATGAGGACTATTATTAACCCAGTTACAGAAGCAGTTACTTGAATAATGAATGAGCTATTACTGCATGCTGTAGGCTGTGAGATTTGAAAAGAGAAGTTGAAAGTGTTCACTCAGAGCAGTGGAGGAAAAACAAGGAAAAGGGAAGGCTGGCGTTTTCTTTTGTCAAATATTTAAATTGTCTTTTAGGTTAGTTTTGGAAGGGTATTGATCACCATCTGAGGACAGTGATCTTCTTCCCAAAGACTATGATAAAAACTACTCCATGTGGGGAGCTGCACCACTGAGAGGCTAGGATATAGGTGGTTAGCAATCAAACATAAAACTCCTAAATTCTTCTTCCCTGCAGAAATGGACCCTCTCTCCTCTCCTTCACTTTTATCCCACACAAAACAATTTTTTATCCAACCCCAGGAATGCCACAGTCAGGCTGTGCCAAGGCAATCACTGGGCAGTCTGGAATTAGAGCTGGGTCTGAGCCCCACTGCCTAGAAAGATGCCCAACAGCACCAAAGTGTCAGAAATTCAAGAACTCCAATGCTCCAGCTGGCTCTGGGCAGAGCAAATGATGCAGAGGACCCAGGGATATCCTGACCCCAAGCCTCAGGTGCTCTCTTCAGGCCACGTCTGGTCACTTTTGGTTGCACTTTCCTCCCAGTGATCACCTGGCCATCCTGGTTCTGTTTCAGGAGCTGCCCAAAGGCTGTATATTTAATATTTAGTCCCATAAACCCTCAATGTGCCATTTATGAGAAAGGACCAATGCCATTTGCACCCGCCATACATAAACAAGTTCTGGCTGGAAGGCGATGGGCATTGGTGTGTCCTCCCACCAGGAGACGTTTGTTCATGCGTTTTGTGCAGAGTGACAAGACTCACCTGGGGACTGAGGGCGCCCTGCCCTGGCCATTAGCAGAGGGGTCACCCAAGAAGAGGAGGATCTGCATCAGCTCAGCTGGTGGCCTGATCTACAGGAGGAACGTGAATGGGATCTCCTATCTTGTGGCCTGTAACCCTCTCCAGAGATCCTCTGCTGCTGGTATGGTTCTGCTTCACACAAAAGTTTTAAACCATCATGGAGGCAGTGTGAGGATGACTCTTGACGTCTGGTCAGACATCCACCTGAGGCCTCAGTCCCACAGATCTTTCAACACAACAAGCTGAGAGTCCCCTTGAGTACTTCATGGCCATCTCTTTGGGCATTTCTGTGACGTCTGGTCTTTTCAGAAGGAGAAAGGAACTGGATCTAGAGCTCACATGTCCCAGACAGAGGCCAAGCTCAGGAAGAATAAGATGAGGATGAAATAACCTCTTACCTTTCTGGCTCCTTCCTTCCTTCACTCCTTATCCCTATCACCTAGCAAAAAAAAAAAAAAAAAAAAGAACCAAGGTGAAACAATTTGAGTGCCTCGAGCTAAATTCACAGACCTTTTTGGGGCATTCAAAACCACATTTCCACGTAAATTTACTCTTCCTACAAAGATTTCACCCATTTCTCACCCATCCCAGGTTTTTCTTCTGACTGGTTATGGCACATTTAAAGCCCACCAATGAGTCAGTTATTAACACTGCTCTGCCTTGGATTTTTTGGAAACCCTTCTTTGTAGGGCTGTCCTTTAACTGTCCTGAGATATTTCAAGCTCCATGCAATCTCATCTGCACCCTGCCTGCCTTTTACCTTTTGCCATCTCTCCGTTGACATCACTCATGCACACTGCAATCGTCCCTTTTACTAGCACAGCATCACATTTTAACTCAACAGTTAAACTTTTGCGCAGGTGAAAAATAACCGTTTACACCCATTTGTTATTTTTGATTAGGCTGAATTCACACACAGCAGTTTTGCACTCATAAAACTGTCAGTGAGGAGGAAAGTTTTCCTAACTTAAAGTGGCATTATAATTTCTCCCTTCCCTGTCCACATGGTAATAAAGTATCGTGTTCACTTCCCAATGGATTCACTGAACACCTTGAAGGCAGCCTGTTGCCAACGGGCTGAAAAAAAATCCCTTTTTAGTCTTTTTTCTCTGTGTTTTTATATCTAGGACTGCTTCTCCTGCAAACACTCCCTACAATAATTTCATATTTACTGTACTTTTTAATCCGATATTGTTTATGTTTCTTCTTGTGGATTCACAAAGGAAGGATTTCCACTTTCCAGAGAACACCTGGTTGGCCCCAAAAACCTGCTCAGTCTTTCTGTTTACCCGTGCGGCAATGGGAGCTGCAGGGACCCAGCCCTGCTCCGTGTGTTTATACCTCGCCAAATACGGTGCCTGCTCCTCTCAGTGGGAAACACCCTGCCATGTCCCACGGCCAGCTTTAGCTTCATATTTATGCTCTCGTAGCTCGTTCCCCTGAAGAGGCCGACATAAACATTCACCAAACAGGATGTGTTAGACAGCAATCTAGATCAGATCAAATGTGATGTAGAAAGCAGAGGAGCTGCACTGCACGTCACTGGGAAGACCTCATTGCTTTGAAACTTCTGGCTTCGATGCACATTTTTATTAGGTTCACTTGCCAGGTTTTTCTTCTCCCATCTAAACTCATCTTGCCTCCTAGAAAAGAACTCAGAGTTTATACAGTGACACAAAAGTGGTTTAAAGTAAGACTAGATTAATTTTTATATCGCAGTCATTCCAAGAAACAGCGTAGCTAATATTATGCCTGAGGGTAAAACATATTTGGACTGCTTTCATATTTTAATGAAAAGTATATTCCACTGAGTATTAACACTAAACAACATTACCTAGAGATATGTTAATAATAGTTTTGTAGCTTACCGGAAGATTAAGATTTGACAATTCCCACAGAAGCACAGCATTCTATGTAAATTCCTCTTAAACCCTGACAACAGAACTACAGAACTGATAATTTATTTATTTTAAAAATGTCAGCAGGGTATGACCACTGAGATGAAACATCTCATTTTCAAGAACATCTTCAGGGATGATGGCAAATTACAGGCACTCACAGTGATGCACTTGGCATTAAAGAATACAGTGTATGATCAAATATGACAAGTAGAGGACTGTGTTTTTTGTTGTTGTTGTGTTTTTTTATATAAACAGAACAATAAATTTGCTTAAAAGCTGGGTAAATTGTGATAGGACGCAATATTCTGTACTATGATGTTCTAGTCCAGTGGCTCAGAATAACCAAAGAATCTTATTTGGTTTTTACTTTAGATAATTTATATTCTGTCATCTTCACAGTTCTCAGACTGTGTTAGTTATCAAACACGATCTGGTATTGCACTAGACAAAGAAATAATAACCTAATAAACAGCAAAACAGTTTTATGCAACTGGATTTCTTTCACTCCTACCTCCTAGGGAAGCTGTCCTGGAATTTCCTGCTGCTACTTTATATAAGACATTGGTGTGGATTTTATATCTTTTCTCTTATATAAAGTACATTTTTTTCCCATTTTATCATAAATTTTTATTCAAGATTTTTTTTTTCAAATTAAAAATCTCAGACTTTCCACTGTGTCACAGAAATAATCCTGTGACCAAAACATACCAATGACACACATAAGGTTTCATTTGCTGAAATAAAAAACACAGACACTAAAAAAAACAATCCTCTTTCCATCAGAGCAACAATAAGCTGAGAATTACCCCTTTGGTAAATGTGCACCCAAGGATCACAGAAGATACAGCACCATTTTAGGGGCTCAGTGTAAGATTTCCCTTACGAAGAGTGACATACCCTACAGTTTTATTCCTTTTGGCAATACTGGCTTTGCAGAAAATACCTTTTTGCCAAAAAATTTAGACACAGAGAAAGAAGTGCACAGTGCTGTGCAGCTCCCAGGTAAAGACCCTCTCACATTTTAAAGGTTTTTGGGTCAGCCCTTCACTAGGGGCAGGTCGGCATGGCCCCACTGAGCAGTGCCAGATGGTACCCACTGGGGCTTCGGCTTTCCGTACTTCAGCGATGTCTCTATACTGTACAGGGGGTTACAGGTTAGAAATACTTTTAGCTTTATTGAGTACATGATTGCATGGAAAATGCCTGATGCTGAAACACAAGTGTGCTGCCTGCAGAATGATGTTTCCCTGTTAGGCCACCACCATGACACAGGAAGACGATTGCAGGGCTACAATAAAGATATCTTGGGTTTAAAATCCTGTTTCATTAATCTTTAGCGTCTCACGCCCACACAACAGCCAGGTGAACCTTGTGTACTCTGCCCAAACACTGCCTCGTGTACTCACACCCAAACACAGAGCCCAGACGGCTGAGAAAATGCTTCTCCATGGCTTCTGCCTTCATTTCAAGGCAAAGGGCTGGCTGGGACGAGGCATACACACCTGGGAGGGTGGCAGCATCCCCGTGAGGGCTGACTCCTTCAGCAGGCAGCTGCAGCAATTGCCTGGAGAACGGATCTGTACAATGAGTGGAGGGAGGGCCCGCATGTGAAGACAGAGGAACAGAGCTGTCTTAGTACTTCCAAAGACAATCTGAGATTGTACAGAGATTGATGCAAAAGAGCAAAACGTTCTTCAGCAGCATAAAACAGGGAAAATACAAGCGAGACACTATGGATCCAGACTTGACGGTTTCCCACAAGGGCGATGAGCTCAATCATGACAGACGATGGGAACAAGAGCTGGAAATCATGGTGGAAACAAAACTCAAGGAGTTCAATGCACTTGGTTCAGAGAAACTGGATGATCTCATCCCTGTGTTCTGAAAAATACTGGCACAAAAAAATGGCAAGACGGGTGCTTGAGAAAGAAAACAAAGTGCTCAGATCAAGTCTAGACTCATTAGTCTGTCTCAGCAGTATTCAGGGTTTAAAACAGATTCTGAAGAAAATCATAATTAAAGGCATGAATGTGAAGGGAAAATGTGATAAAACGCAACAGGCGTGATTTTAAGGCAGCTTCTGCCAGATTGTCTTTGATAAGACATTAAATCTACCTAAGAAAGAAAAGGTTCCAGTTACGTTCTCTGGAGTTCAGTGGGTTATTTTGCTATGGGTCGTATGGAAATTCTTTCTTCAGACTGGACAAGATGGGGTCAATTGCAAAAGCAAAAGGTGAGTAAGAAACTGGCTTAGAGATAGGAGCGTGGAAGGAAAAGGAGGCAATGAGTAATCCTGCAAGAAGTATGTGGCTGGAGGGAGGTTACTAGGCGAGACTCCAAAGCCTTAATATTTTGATAATGACCTTGTCAAAACCTTTGGAACTGTGCTGATAAATTAGCTAGTGACCTAATGTTAGGGAACATCATGAATACAGAGGAATAGCAGAGTGCCGTACAAAAAGACGTAAATGACTCTCGGGGCTGGACTAAAGGAAAGGGATGAAATCCTGTAGTACCAAAAATGAGATCATGCACTTGGGAACAAATTCCCCAGTCTTCACACAGACCCAGTGCTGGTTTCAAACTGAGGGATTTGCACAGTCATGCCAGCCTAACACAAATATTATCTAATTCTAATTAATAAGAGCAGGAAGGAGTCTCCAAACCATGCTTAAATTATGGAACATGAACCAGATAGACATCAAAACCCAGTTTCCCACCTCTAGCGTGCATGTTTCACTGGCAAAGCCAGAGGAGGGAACATGTGGTGCTCTGCTCCAGGGTGAAAGGGCAGCCCTCAGCAGCACCTTCATCAACCTCCTGCAGATCACAGCCTCGAACCCAGGACCAGCATGGCCACTGGAGCCCCAGCCTGTCACCACTCACTGGATGGGCACCAGGCAGCCATGGAAGACTTGGGGGTGTCGGGACTGCAAGGACAGTCTTACCCCAAGTTTCTTGACAGTTCTGCTCAGGAATAGGGGCTTTGGAACGGTTCAGTAACAACACGTGGTCAAAACCAGAGCTCTCACAAGCCCCCAGTAAGAAATAGCAATAGCTATTTTTCTCCCCTAAGTAGACATGGCAACTTTCATTGCTTGGCTTTTTTTTTTTTTTTTTTTTTGTTAGTTTTCGTGTGCCATGGAGGGCATGGGCACAGATGACATTTTGCAGAGCAGTTTCTCTCGAGGCCCTGTAAAGCCTCAAGGAGAACCACTAGCCAAAACTGAAGTGGAAGCAGACTCTGAATTTGTTCTGTTGACATATTGCCTTGCCACCACAGAGGCAAGCAATTGAATCCAGATCTAAGCATATGTGTTTGCAAAACAACAAATGCATTTCCCAGAGCTAGAAATACTTTGCATAAGCTGAATGGAGGCGGTTTGGGTTAGCTTAGCTATAGATCCACCAGAAAGCCAGAATTTGGGTCTTCACACATGTTAGAGTAGAGGAAAATGAGCTTCCTTTTAGCTTGCTGAGTAGCTACTGAATTGTATTTTAAATACTCTTTATAGAACATCTGTAATAAGTAAATCTGATTCTATAAAATAGAATATCAAGTTCTTGCAAGGTGTGGAAAGAATCAGCTGTGTACATGAATAAACCACCAAGGCATTTGTAACAAGTCACAGAATAACCCACCCAAAATTCTTGGGTCAGGAAAATAAATTTAGAGGATATTTTTCAGCTTTGAAGGGAAGAGCGTCATAGCTTTATCCAATTTCCACATGTTAAGACCTCAAAATTAGAGTAAAAAATGGCTGTGCGTTACTGCTGCAATACTAAGCCTTGTCTATAAAAAATGAGCAGAAAGAGTTTGTCTTAAGAACGGGAATTCTGATGACATGGTATCAGCAAGGAGCTTAGTAAAGACCCCGCCACATCTATAATACATGGGCTGAAATCATGGCTTAAATTTATTGTTCAATTACAGCTTCAGGCTCTTGGAGTTCACTGCTGCCAAGAAATATATATGACATTAAATTAGGGAATATTTTGTTAAATATTTTAATACATTTAAGTACTTGTAGCATTTTATTTAAGCATATTATTCAAAGAACAGAAAACATTGCTCTTTCCTAATTAAAGGTGTGAGTCAGCAAAACTAATGAAATGCTTACTCCGATGTTGGAGGAAACTGAAGAGGGAGAGAAATCCTATTAGAAAGTACCCTATTATCCTGGCAATGCCTGCCTGAGTGACATCTCAATGTATTTTTGCTGAGTTAAGCCCTACAAGGCCCATCCACTTATGGCACAAGATTTCATTTCACCATTAATTTATTTGATTTATCCAGAGATTAATAAGTGTGTGAGATGTTAGTTAAAATTTCAGAGCACATTGGGAGGCTCTGTCAACTGGAGGAAGGCTATATTAGCAGGAGCTTAGATGCTGTTTGAAGGGTGGAGGGCCACAAAATTCAGGTGGGACTGATTACCAGTGGCGTGGGATGGACCATTTTTGGTCAATGGAGCCTGTAGTGAAACTTATAAAAAAATAATAATAATAATAAAATATATACTGAGATTTTGAGGTTTTTTTGTTTTTGTTTTTGTTTTTTTACTTCTTATGATCGCAGAAGCAAGACGTGCAGCTCTGGAGAAGTATAAGGAGTGCTAAACTCTCAGTTTGATCTCTTACTCATTAGGTTGGTCACACACTGGAAGACCTCGACAAGTGTATGGTTGGCCAACTACATCTAGACTAAGCAGGTGTGCTCCTCCATGCACTCATGATTTGTCACCCAGAGCACCGAGATGCTCGTTACCTTTTTCTTCCTTTGGAAACCAGAGCAAACCAAGAGGGCTGGTGTGCCTCCAGGTCTCACTCCTGTATGGTTTTAGGGTAACAAGAGGCTGTTGTAGCTAGATGTGAGGGGTAGGAAGTGCCCTTGGTCCTGCAGCCTAGATGGAGGTCTATGGAACAGCTAAGCCAATGCACAGGAGTGGAAAAAGAGTTTCACAATTACCCTAGCTCTTTCAGTTGCTGGCTGAATCAATCATTAAAGCAGCTTGGATGGGATTTCTGAACGTTAATGATTTGCAAGCATCCAACTTCCTTCATGGTGTTCAAGGAGGAGGCATGGTGTTATACAGGATTTCTGCGATCTAAGCTCTGTTAATGGGAATCCAGCATTTAAACTGGGAACGCCTCTCACATGCAAATTTTTAATAGGACTTCCAAATGGCAACATTATTGTCATTCGTAATGAAGTACATACAATTACTGCTAAATGACCAGTCAATACAAATTAATAGCATCTCATTCAAACATTCAGGAAAGTTGCATTAGTTCCAGAACATATCCTGCAGGGAACAATCTCTCACAGCTGGGAGGCCAGATTCCCATCTTTCTCAAGCCCACACAACTGCAGGAACAACTCTGCTCACTTCTGATAGGCCTGAGAGAAACACATTTTCAACAACCTGCCCCAAACCGAGGCTCCTACCCTGTGTAATTGAGGAGTAAAACCACAATGCAGTATTGCCACTGGAGTGCTATGCACAGCCATATCTACTTCATAGCCTCCCTGACACTCTCCATAACCTGTCACCCTAAGCTATAATGGGGTTATGCTTTAAAGCTGAAGAGGATGGGCAGAACCTCTTCAGACAGAGACAAGCAAAAACCAGATTTCTCCTTCTTGGAGGGTTTTCTAAACACTACAACAGAGGGTGACACAACCACCTGATTCTCAAGCCCTACCCATTTTATTTATTTATTTATTTATTTGTATGGCACCACAGCACATCAGTGAGCGCCACAGACTTTTGCATCTACAAGTGCTTCATCTGCCTTGGAAGAACTGAACTCAGATCCTCTGCAATAAAGGACAATTTGAACCAGAGGTATGTTCTTTAATTGCAGTTACAGGCATCTCAACGCAATAAGTGTCTGGTTTGTGTTCAAGATAATCAGCTTTTGTGGAAAAGTGTGTATCTTTCCCTTGGGTTTCAGTAACACTCTCTTGACTGTGAGGGCCACATACAGAGGGGATGATGCTGTTCACTGTAGCCGTCCTTCTAGGAGACTTTCCAGAGTCCAGCAGTGTTGCTACTGTACAGATCTCCTCCTGAAAATAGCTATATTCTGAAGTTTAATTTATCTTCAAATATTTTATGAAAACCTTAAAGAAGCTGCTCCTGAAAGTAAAGCTGGTAGAAGAGTCTGGTAGGATTTGAAATGCACAATTCACTGAGAGTCGGGAGAGTCACTTGAAGCAAACCTCTCTGAAGTGGGTACGGCCATTGCTCTGGATGAACAGATGTTTGCCTTGTCCCTGTAGGAGTGGAGCACATTCCCCACCAACGCAAAGTCTCATCTTTCTGAAGAGGGATTTTCTGAACATCAGCAGCTTGTCCAAATGCTAATCCTGAAATTACTGAAGTGATTCTCTAAAGACTGTTATTTTTCCATGCATGCTAGAGTGTTGTCCTGAACACTGTTTGTCTTTTCATTTATCCACAAACCACACATGAGATTTTCCTGTTTCAGGCATGATTCTGTACTTTTGAACTTAGTAAGAATGTTATTATTGAAACAATGTATATATATTATATATATATATATAAATACATTTTTTACAGTGTAGAATTGCAGTGTAACAACTTAGAGTTCAGAAAATACCTAAAGCTGTAAAAATGTTGGACTAGAAACAGGCAGGAAGAGCTTCTGATTTGCTCAGCACTGACCATGAGTGCTGCAGTGACAGAAGATAGACATGGAGAGTGCAGTGAGAGACCAGAAATCTCTTTAGTGAACTCTTCCTCACTGTAACTGAAAATATTCCAGATAGCACGTATCCCCAAATCCATTTAGGCTGAGACATCGATCTCCTCCTCCTAGCACCAGAGCTGGATTTCTTCGCATTGACAGGATCAGTGTTAGTGCTATAAGCCATCATAACTGTTAGCATAAAGCCATATTTCAGATCTGAAGAAGGTCACCTTTATCTCACAGTTAAAAGACTCAGTAGAATGTTTTCAGGGGATCAGCAATGCAGGATTTACCTGGAAGTCAGAAGAGCCGATGGTAAATGCCACGGACTAGGCAGACGGGTCCAAACATCAAGGTTTTCACTGTATGCGTGTGAGCACTGCATCCCCGGTGCCATAGCTTCCACCATGTTCCACATCTTCCCTTTGCACCATGTTTTGCTTTCATAACCTCTAACTTCCCTCTTCAAACATCACCATTGCATGGACATGGGTTGGTTTTACACAGTCCTTGTAATTCCTCTGTTGTCCATCAGAGGAACACCAACACCAACACATTTCTCCATAATGGATTTTCTTAGGAGTTTCATTGAAGACCAACCTATCTATATGGCCAGACATCTGACTTGAGCTTCTCATCATCAGCATCAGCAGAATGTATTAGAACAAGGCAGGAAATATCTCAACATCTTACCTGCATTGCTTTTCTCACAATACAATGAGAATGGTGTGGATTCAAGACACTGTTACGCTCCATGATTTGCAAGCAGAATCCTATCGTTTCTGGAGTTCTGGTTTCATATGCTAAATATTGCCTCCCTTAATCCTGAAGACTTTCCCATACATTTTGTATGAGAAAATGTCTTTCAGACAGGTGAATTTACTTACTGCTTGAAGAATACATCTGTTAATGGGGTTGTTTTCCCATAGGAACCACCAGGATGCTGCTGCTCTGCACCCCCACCTTTAAAATACTCATAGTCTATGCTAAAGGTGAATGTGCAGGAAGCAGTGACCCATAATGATTCATAATTTTCTGGGAATAAGCAACCCAAGACAGAGTAATCAGCACGGGCAAATACCTCAAGCACAGCAGGTTTGCTAGTAGCCACCTGAAAGGTTAAATACTTTCCATCAGTCTTGAACCTCATCCAAGCAACCCTGCCACCACCGTGAAGCCACCATGACAAATGAGACATGTGAGTCCTGAGCTTTACGTGCTTTGTTCCTGGTGAAGAGTCAAGGATATTCCTTATTGATCTCATCACTACCCCAACATGAGAGTGGGAAAATTGGGAAATAATCAATGCGATGAATTTCTCAGAAGAGATGATCTGAGTGAAGAGCTTTTGTAGTCCTTCTTAACTGATAGGGTCAAATAACACTGCAAATTTTCCTTTGCATTTCCTGTTTATTCATTTATTTCTTTGCTCTTTTGCCGGTATTGGAAAATGGAAACATTTCCTGAGAACAAGAAGGATCCTAAAGGGAAGTAACTGCATTGTTCCTGCTGCTGGAACCTCAGAGCCTTCCACAAACATTTTTGCAGGCTGAAGGGGTAGCCAGGCAATAGGCATTTTCAAATAACTGCTATCTACCTTAAATCATCCAGCCTCCCGAGCAGCTCCGTGTACTCCCAGCCTCAAGTTTTTGGCCCAGGGCGTGGGTTTCTTGGGCCTCCTGGAGCGACTCCAAATCCTCGCCGAGATGACGGTGCCAAGGCCTTAAGTGCTGCAGCCCTGCTTCTATCCCTGCACAGAGCAGGGGAAGAAAAGTGATCTGGATGCTGCCAGGCAGACCACAGCGGCTTGCTGAGCCCACTGTTGTTTCATTTCCCTGAAAATAGGAGTTTGCTTGTTTTCCCAACTGTGTTTTGTACTTGCCTGTAACGCTGAGTTGTTCCCAGACATAAAAAGGAGACCCGGGGTGCTCCAAAGCTGTGGGGCAGGTGGCTCATCAGGAAAAAGGAAGACCTCACGCTTGCTTTCCCGAGCTGGCAGCAGTCCCGCAGCAGGTGGATCGCCTCCCACCCGATGCACACAGCGCCTCAGGTTTGGACATCCCTGGGATCCCGGCGCACTGGGGACGAAAACGACAGCAGCAAGAAGCATATCTTTCTGCTGCACTTTCCTTTCTTCATCACACTTTCCACCTCCCACTGCAACGTGTCTGTGGCACAAGCTTTGCCAGGCTGGATGAAGAGAGTGAAAGCATTAGGGGCACGTTAAAAATTACCGCCATCACTCAAAAACCTCAGAGATGGAACACTATCAGCCTTTAAAGGTTATTATGCAGAAGTAAACTGCTGAGTGCATAAATATTGTATAGACCTTAAACTATTGAACAGTTATTGGAGCTGGGATTTAATCTCTTTCAGCCTGACTTGACAAAATAACAAAAAAGGGATCGTAGTATGAAAACAGACTGCAAACCAGTATGATGAAACCCTGGAGTTGATCCAGGGAGCCCATTCTCCTCCCACACTGGTAACTGTTATCAGTGTAATTCGCTGACTTTAATGAAGTTGCTTTTTATTCACGCCCATAGTAAGTGGGGAAAGAATGGTGTGCGAAGCTTTTTGCTGATCTCTGAAAGGCAGCACAACTTGCAGTGGCTGGACCTCTTCACCTGGGATGCTGTTGGCATCTTCCACATCGGAAATATTCCCAGTGCCCTTCCTCTGCACATACAGGGTCCGAGAGATTTTTCATTTCATCAGAATGAATTTGATATTTGCAGTCCCAACAATCCCTGTGTATTTTCCCCCAGAATACACAGGAAAATTCCCTGTGTTTTCCTGAAGGAGTGATTTCTACTGACAATACAACCTTTTCCATCACAGTAATGGCTTTATTCGATGTGTGAATTCTCAGAAATGTTGGGGCAGACCCCAGTGTGGTTTTCCACCTCGTGTGGTAGAGCTTCTCCCAGCTGCTCAGAAATCCCCACACCATTTCTCAGCTGTAAAAACCTAGGACGAAGCCACTCATCTACAAACTGGGCTTTGCAAACTCTTCCCTTTTCTCCCTCTTTCTGTGTACCCGGGGATGAGGCTCTGCTGGCAGCCTCCAGACAGCTAAAATTTGCTGCCTGCTGCTAAAGATACTAAAGTGCTTCCACCTTCTCAGTGTAGAAGGAAGCTGCAGAACAGAAAACAGCCTGCTTTTAAGCACAGGCCAACAAATATATCTTTTTCCCCCCTTCCTCTTTTTTTTATTTTATTTTTTATTTTTGTTTTTTAATCCATGTGTAGTGTAAGCAGAAAGGTCTGCTTTCTTGGAGTCACTCTGTCAATGAGCTGACAAGCTCTGACCCTCTGATAGGAAGGCAAACTCCTCTAATCTATGAGAAAATAGTCTTGCTCAGGTTAAAATGAGGCTTGTTTCTAGTTCCTATTTTCACTGCATAGACAAACTGGGTTTTCTAATAAAAAACACAGGAGCAGACTTTGCAGTAAAGTTTAAAAATCCTTTTGTTTAGAAGAAATGTCCCGTTCCATTACTCTTAAGAGCTATCAGCCTTGGTCACGTTGAGGAGATGTGCCCAAGGAGCACTTGTAGCAGCACTGCTTGCAGAAACATTGGGCAGGATTAGACCACGTCTGTATGATGGTAGTGTAGCTTAGAGCTCATTGCTTGAAATTAGACTCCAACTTACTTCTTGGGTTCTCCTGGTAAAAAAAAAAAGGAAAATGAACTGCTGTGATTTACAAGGTGCTTCAGCTTGTAGCATCTTTCAGCCTCCTGATATGTAAGATATGCACACATTTAAATCTATGTAAACTGAAGTAAACGAAGGTGGGTTGAAGGATACACAAAAAGGATACAACTTTCACCAGCTTGTACATGAGGGTTGAATATGCCCCGTGGGTCTCAGCCCTGGCAAAGGGGAGAAGCCTCAGAGGGTGCAGCATCTCCACCCTTCCCCTTGCCAGGACAGGACAAATCCCTTCCCTTCTCTAGCAGACCTAGCCCCATTGCCACTTCTGGGTTTCTCTGCCTTCCCTGAGGAATGGGGAAAGGTTTTTATATTCGCCACCTCACACCTTCATCTTTCCTTACAAGGACAAAATAATATTTCTTTTAATACCACTGAAGAAAAATCTGAATATTTCATTTGCTCATTACCAACTTCTGGTGTTTCCTTCCTTCCTGTGTATCTCTGAACTTGGGTAAAGAGAGCAACTGCTTCATTTTGACTTTCTGCCTACTTAATATCCCTCTCCTGTTCTCATGCAACACAGCATTGAAAATATTAAGACATATTTTCTGCACTGGAGCGCCTGTTTCCAGAAGCAGCTGGTGCAGAAACATTCTGTTAAACTTAGGCTGTGTTTTATTTTTAAAGATACTTCTACCCAATGTAAATTTTGACTCTGGAAATTTCCTTCCAATGTTTAATCAGCCCTTGAGAAATGCACTCACAGCAGCTGTTCTTTTGAAGCTGGCACAGCAGATCGAGCTCTGCGTTAGATAAAGTTTGTTTCTCATATCTCCCTTCAAAATAGTCAACATTTAAAGGCTGAGTTAGATATCTTCCAGTGTCAGCAGTGCTAACAACAGCCCACTCAGCCTGTGCCTTCAGCTGTATACTTTCAGCCTTTCAGGACTTTATAGTGCTTGAGGGGTTCAGTACTGAATCATGTACTAATTATAAAATTGGCATGGCCTTACTATCTTGTTCAGGTTTTGCTTTTTGTCTGATTTTCCTTCCTTCGGTTTCTTCTTTTGTTCATAGACACCTGCTTGCTAATGTCTACATATTTGAGGGGGATGTTTCCTCTATGTCCACGTCATATGTGCTCAGGAACAGTTCCACGTAACACTGAAGTTTTTTGAAAAAAAAAAATAAAAAAAAAGCCTCAGCCCTGGGTTGTGAGAAATCCTACACTGCTAAAGTTTGTCTGACAATCCTGCTGAATCAGGCTCCACGTCAACGATGCTGGAGGCAGCTCAGTCTTCTTCAGGCCAGATCCCTGCCTGTGTAGGGCACTGCTGGGAGAGGTACTGCATGCCCACAACCTCAGCCCCAGGGAGCTGGAGGTACCAGTCACATCACAGGAGCTTTTTTATAACAGGTCCTCTGAATCACTCATTTTTTATACAAAAATCTGAGTATAATGTAAAAGACAGCCCTATGCTCCCTCCTTGTACTATGCTCTTTCATTGTAAAATAAGTCTGGTTTTATACAACATGGCATAAGGTTGGTTTACCTTTTCTGTAATCTTAAATTCCCATAGAAGTGGCATTCAGTAATATTGATTTCGTACTTTTATTTATATTGCCCTTTCCATATCAGAACAGCTCAGTGTATCTTTATCAGCAAGGGCCAACACTTTTGGTCCTGAACAAAGCAAAATGAGTAAAAGCAGTTTTACTTTTAGAGGTACAAAGATCAAAACGCCTCTCCTGGGAGTCACCTGGGGTGGAGATGTCCAGCAGCATAAGGACTTGGAAACTTTTAAGACTGTCCAGACTCCCGGCAGTGTGTCTCTTTTGAGACAGATGAATGTAAGTAGACTACAGGTGCCAGCAAATGTTAACTATTGTTTTAGGCTGAATTTCTGTTTGGCTGCTGATCTGCAAGGTGACCAGCCGATAAGTGCTGTCTTCTCACGTATGGTCCTGCAGATAACCAACGGTCCTGCCCCCTGAGTACACAAAGCAGAAGCAGAGCCCCTCCATGCTACCCCTACGGAGGGAGATAATGGCGATGGCTGGCGAGAGCATGCCAGAGGCAGCAGAGGCCAAAGGGATGATAAAAGTGGGAGACATGAGAGCCAAAGACCTTTGGTGCAAGGCACGATCCAGGAGGACACCCTGATATTATTTTGCAAGAAGTAAACTTGCAAAGTATCTAAGAAGTCTTCTTTAAGCTTTTTTTTTTTTTTTTCCCCTAACAAGTCTTCAAAATAAATATTATTCACTCAGTGTTTTTGCATTAGAATGACATACACAGTTTAAGAAACTTAATAGGAAAATGAAATTTAGTAAAACACACTAATTCTGTTTAGGAGCTTGGCAAAAAAATTATTGCATATATGCATTTAAAGACTCCTAGCTTGGGCAAATCACAGCCTAGGATGTAGCACATGAGGACACTTAATATGCTTTGTTCTCACTCCAGCATGTGTTTTAATGGTCTGTAGTACCCAATAATCTACTTTCTGGTTTCCTTCCAGGTCTCTTCATTGCTATCTCCACTTGCTGCAGAAATCAAGTACTTCTGCACGTGGGAGGCATGGTGCAGCACGGATTTATCACGGAAAAACAGAGCACTCCTTGCTGAAGACGCACAGCTAATGCCTCTGAAAGCTACAGGGCCTGTTGGAGGGGAGCTAAATCATATACTGGTATGTATTTCATCTCACAGCCATAAAGAGTGTGGTTTGATGAATCTTTTCCTGCACTGAAATGCATTATGGATCTCTTTTGCTGCTCCTCCTAGGAGATGAGCTTTGCAGGAGGTTCGGGCTGGGATAACAGCATGGCTTGAACAAACTGCCTCATGCAGGTGTGCAATGCATGATCTCTCTCCCCTCTCCTCCTCCTCCTCCTCTCTCCTCTCCACTCAGGGAAGAAACCACGAGTGGACATTTTTGGTTGCATACCACTGGCTGCAACCTTCAAGCTTGCCTCTCATGCCAGCCCTTTGAGGGGCCTAGTCTGCCGAGGCCAGAGCTGTGGGGTCTGGCTACAAAATCCAAGACAAATCCCTTGGAGCAGCCCAGGAGCAGGGCTCAGACCAGCAGGCAGCTTTGGCCAGCACCTGTCTGCTGCTCCATGGGCTCCTCCAGCTCTGCGTGCAGGCACAGGCTTCTGGAGATAAGCTGGGGGCAGCAAGTTCATTTCTTACTGCACATGAAGTGCTGCAAGTTCACAACCGTGAGCACATTTTTGGCTTTTCTGGGGAAGCACGAGTCCGCGGGTTTACCATTCTTGCCTCACTGCGGCGCGGTTGGGAACAGTTGTTACGTATCAGCCCAGATGCTTCGTTTCAGAGGCAAACGGTGTGATTCCTGTATACATTTGCTTTCTCAGTTTGTCAAGCACTTAAGTGCCTTTCATCCTGAAGTATCCTAAATGATAATATGCACTTATATATCTCAAGTTCCTCTAATGAACGAGGTTCTCCATAAACACTAAGTAATTAGGCCTCACAACAGCCCGACAAGCTGGGAACAATTCTTTGCAGTTGTGCCAGCGATAAGCAGAGGCTGTGTACAGACAGACAGGCAGACAGACAGACAGGCAGCTGCAGAGCTCCCAGGCCTGGGCTGCCAGCTGCACCCGCACCACCACCGTGGTCCCGGCATCCCACCCAGCAGCCACGGACATGTTCCTCTCCCAAACTGGGTGAGCTGCACCCAGGATGCTCTTGTCTGCAGGAAGCCTGGTGCTGGTTGAGGCCAGCACTTCCAGGCCTGCATCTCCCGACGGTTTGTGCGGTGCTGGTGAGTCCAGGAGCTGGAGGACAGGAGCTTCGTTGCCTTGTCCAGGCCGGTCCCCAGAGCAGCACCAGAGGGAGATGCGTGCTCAGAGGAGACAGCCCCAAGCTGCAGCCAGTGTCTGCATACAGAGGCTTTGTAATTATGTTTGTCACAACACAAAATCATCAAATCACAGAGTATCCTGAGTTGGAAGGGACCCACAAGGATCACTGAGTTCAACTCCTGACTCCACACAGGACCACCCCAAAAATCAGACCCTATGTCTGAGAGCGTTGTCCAAACACTTCTTGAACCCCGGCAGCTTGGTGCTGTGACCACTGCCCTGGGGAGCCTGTCCCAGTGCCCGACCACCCTCTCAGTGAAGAAACTTTTCCTGACACCCAGCCTGACCCTCCCCTGTCCCAGCTCCATGCCGTCCCCTCGGGTCCTGTCGCTGTCCCCAGAGAGCAGAGCTCAGCGCCTGCCCCTCCGCTCCCCTCGTGAGGGAGCTGCAGGCCGCCATGAGGCCTCCCCTCAGCCTGCTCTGCTCTGGGCTGAGCAAACCCAGGGCCCTCAGCCGCTCCTCATACGCCTTCCCCTCCAGACCCTTCACCATCTTGGTAGCCCTTCTTAGGACACTCTCTAATAGTTTTATGTCCTTCTGATATCTTGCTGCCCCAAACAACTCTAGGTGAGGCCGCACCAATGCTGAGTATAATGGGACAATTGCTTCTTTCAGCTGGTTAGCCAGACTGTGCTTGGTGCACCCCAGGGTATGGTTGGCCCTTTTGGTCAGCTCCTCACGGAAAATAGCCCTCAGGTAAGAAAGAGCACAGAAGACACCATGATTTGCACAGAAATGGCTTTCCACCTTAGTTATAAGAGTGAAAACTGAAAGGTTTCTGCTTCCTCCCTGCCTGCCCACTCCCACTGCCAAGGCGCACTGGGGGGCTGTGGGGGCCCAGCCCAGCCCTCACCCACAGCACTGGCGCTGCAGGTGGTGGATGGGGCCCTGGCACCACTGCTGGGTCCAGGGGGGTTAAGGCACTGGACTTGGTCATCACAGCCCCCCCAGGTAATTCGTGTCCATTTCTGCCGGAAAGGGAACTTGGCAAGAGGCTCCTAGGCAAGCAACCAGCCTCAGACATGTACTCTTCAAGCAAATGAAAAAGGGGAAACTTCAATACAGCCAAGAGAGCATTTCCCATCAGAAAACATTGCAGCTAAAGGGGAAAAAAAGAGTCCTAAGCAGGTCTGCCTGCAAACTTCTCTTTCCCTGGCTCTTTTTCTACCTTCTCAGCACTGCTGTCATCTGTGACTGGCAGCTCTACTGTGGGAATTTCCTTTCTCTCTGGTTTTCTTGTAGCACTTTCAGCACTGTCACAATCAGGGATTGTATGTACCAAAGCTGTAGCTTTCAGCTAAAGGAAAGGACCTCTTCTGCAAGGTCTCTCTTTGTGTCTCCTGTAGTCTCTCTTCCAAAGATATAACAAAAACTATTTTCTCAAGTTAAACAAATTGGCACAGCTCAGCAGCATGCAGCTGCTACTTTTCCTCTGGTGGCATCTCACATAATTCCCAGGTACTGTATTATTTGTTGGACATTATCGTCCTATCTCCGTGCTTCTGCCACTTGCTTTTTTGCTAACTCACAGGATTGAGGTCTCCTGCTGAAACGCACAGACCAGACCATGGCATTGCCTGCCTCCCTCCTGTGATGAGTGTGAAGAAATAAACTTATCCCTTGCTCAGTTTACAAAGCCCTGAAGTTAACCCCCACCTCCCAGCCCCGTACAGCAGAAGAAGGCTCTGCCCTGCCGATTCAGCAGCAAAGCAAATGTACCAGAAAAGCAGTGCAGGGGACCTGTCCCTGTGCACTTCCCAACTCTGTTACACCTTTGCTGGTGTTGTCGCGGTGCCTTTTTGGTGGCTGGCTCCCGACTGCTCTTCTGCCCCACGGGCTCTTTGGGAGCTCCTTGCTGCAGCTTTTAATTGAGCTTGCTCTTTTGTTCCCCTGCCAGCTCCCCCCTCCGTTTCCTTCCCTCTGCCGAGGGCTTTCCTGCCCTCCCAGCCCTGTTCTCTGTCTCCGCTCAGCTCAGCGAGCCCCAGGGGCCTGCCTCTGTCCCTGGCAGCAAGGGACACCAGCCCTGTCCCCCGCCCCCGGCACACGCTCAACAGCAAAGCTGCTCTAATGCTTTTTGTTGCCTCCTTCCTCTCCCTCCCCCCCTCCCTCTCTCAAGGTGGGATCTGTCTTTCCTTATAGCAGATAGTGTGAGCGGAGAGAAACCAGACTCAAGGCAACATTCCCATTAACTTCGGAGGGGGCAGGATTTCACCCCAAGTGTTTCATGTTCTGGGCGCTGGACAACAACATGAAAGGACTCCGCACTTGTAAAACCTGAACCGCTGCAGCCATTCGAGCCAAGCAAACGCAGATGCAGTTGCTGGTGCCCCCTCCAAGCCCCTTGCCACGGCCACGCATGCTCCTTCTGAGACCAGTGAAGGTCGTTAATCTCCTCCTAGCTGTTTATTGTGCCCACGTTGGCAGCTCTTGCTGAGCGCCGAGTTCCTCCTGCACAGCCTGGGCCGGGCACTGACTTTTACTGCTGCCGCCGGGCCTTACCTCCAGCCTCACTGTCTTTCAAGCGTGCTCCCCTTCAGTCCAGTCTTCCTCATCTTGTTTGTGTTGTTGCTGCTGCTGGGGCTTTACAAGCCTCTGGCTGCTGGGGTCCTGCTGGCTGGTGCCCCGCTGCTCCTCTGTCTTCCTGGGACACCTCATTTCCCCAGCACCGATCAAACCAGTTAAAATTCCTGAGATCTCGCTGTGTCCTCTGTGCTTGCCAGCTCCCTCCTGCTGACTTGTCTCCAGTTTTGTCCTCCACTGCTGCCCCAAGAACCCAGCTGTGCCCTGCTGCAGATCACAACGAGGCCTTTTGCCTGATGGCTGTTCTTCCCCTTCACCACAGCCCTCTAGTACCTCCATATCCTCCATTTATTGTGGCGAGCTGCTGGTCTATTCCAGGATCGTCCTCCCTGTGCCTGCTGACAGCCTGTCTGTCAGCTTCCCCTGGGGTCTTGATTTTTCTACTGATCGGTCTCTTGCTGAACCAGTGTTTAGTCCCCAGGAGGGCTGCTGCAGGAGCACAGCATTTCTGAGTAGACATCCCTTCTGTCTGTGCAGTTCTTGCTCCGGGCTCTTTACTGTCATTGCTGCCTTTCACTTGTTTGTAGGTACCCGGGGGAAGATGTCTTGGGCTCAGATTCCCCTGATACTGAGCCATTTGAATTTTACTTCACTGCATTGCAACCTACTGTCTGAGAATAGCGTGTCAGGCTTTGAAAGTGTAACTTGTGCTTCGTGATCTCAATTCTTGCTTGAATGCCCTCCATTTAGCCCATTTAAAAAAAAAAAAAAAAAAAAAAAAAAAAGGATTAACAGTTTACTACTGGCATGTAGTTCCTGTCCTTAAAATGGAACAAGTCACTTCTGGCCCTTTTTTAAGGCTGTATTACCCCTGTTTGATGTACAGCAGCTGAGCGTTCCAGTCTGGTGGCAGAGCTGCTCACTGGCCTGACTGTGTGTCCATCTCCTGATGACAGCCTGTCGGGACTACTGCTCTGCAGTAGTTCCTGGTCACGGATGGCCTCATACCAAGCAGCAGGGGTGGTTTCTTTGGCAGCATCCTCTTGCAACTGGCCACGGGTTGCCTTACTCTATAGCACCCTGAGTTCTTCAGTGTTTTGTTAGATGCCTAGGCATTCCCAACACACTGTCATCGTGTGTTAAATACTATTTATTTTCCTGAGATAAATGCATTTTGGATGTTGTTGCAATGGCAGTACCTTATATGCCACAGTAGTACTAAAAATAATCGCGTAGTTGCTTGGCGCGGTTACGTGTGTCATCAGGACTTCTCTGGAATACTTATCGTGAGGCCACCCATCTACTCCATGTCCAAGGCTGAAATAAAGGACCCAGTGAAAATAGAGGGTAGAAAATCTTCTCTCAGCCTTTTTCTTTCATAGGGAACGCTGGAACTCTGCCAGCAAATGCGCAGCAAATGCTGGATTTTGCTCTGCTTAACTGCCAGGCGTCCTCCTAAGGCAGCAGGCTGGAGCTCTGGTTGCCCCACAGGGGCTGAGGCTGGCACTTCACCAAGGAGGCCCTCCAGGTGCCTGTTCCTGGGCTTTCCAGAGCGAGGAAAGACAGCAGGTTGTCGGCACAAATGGCCAGATTTCTTCTTTTGGCTGCGGCTTGTCACTCAAAGTTCTTCAGAACTCAACAGGTGTTAAACGGAGGGGATTAGCCGCGAGCTAAACCCATTTTGCCGTAATATTCTCCTCCTGACCTTCATGCTGAGGTTGCAGAGCTCAGCAACGCTTTCCCGATCGCTTCCTCCGGCGTCCGGCGCTGTCTGCAACGTGCCTGCCATGCCTGGGAGCTGCTGGTGCCGGGTCAGTTCGTGCTGCAGCTCCTCCGAGCCTGGCCGGCCGCCCAGGGCATTTCTGCCAAGCCTCCCTTGCCAGAAGCTGCGGCCGGCGCTGGTAGGTGGCTGATGGCTCATCTGTCTCGGGAAGCCAGGACGGGCACTGTGCAGCATGGCAAATGCAGCTCCATGCACTACCAGGGAGCGTCTCCTCGGCCATTAATAACTCGCAATGCTCCGTTCAGCCGCTTTGGGCCAGCGCGGATGCTTTGTTTACCTGACGGCTTTCTCGCAGCCACGGGCAGCCCCGTTCTGTGCTGGGATTAGAGGATGAATGATGCCTGTTTTTGCAGGCCTGCACGTCCTTTTTCACCGTCTCACCAAAACAAATGGCCTGCAGCTTGGCAGTCACGGGTGCACCCTGCGGAGCGGGGCAGGGGAGGCTGTGTCTGGCTGCAGCACGTATTTCGGCCTCTCAGAGGCTGTGGTCCCCCAGGGCCTCCTCCCAGGAGGACCACTCGGACCCCGCCTGGCCTCCCACCTCCTGCAGAAGCTGGGGGTGCTCCAAGCCCAGGTGGCAGCAGTTCTGGTTTGGGATTTCTGAACGGTCACCTGCATCCCCTTACTGGTGACAGGATGGGTTTGTGGTACAGCCCAGCTCTTGGTCACCCTTCTGCATCTCACTCAGCTCTTCAGCAGTGCCCCATTCACCTGGCTGCACCACCAACCTTATTCAACCATTTTTCTGACTTCGCGGGAGAGGACAGACAACTTTCTGTGGTGTCTGACACTGCAGACTGCCTCCTCTCTGATGACTTCTGTTCTTGTTGCTGTTGCTATACCTGCTGTATTAGGATATGAAGCAATATGTTTTCTCCAGCCCTTTCACCCTTACTTAATGACTAGGTATTGGGTTTTGGTCTCTGTGTTGCTTCCCACAGCAAATATCTTGGACCATGACACTGCAGTCTCAGTCTGTGTCCTTGCTATTTCCTGAGGTCTTTTAGTATTAGGCTACACAACTGTCCTGACCTGGTGTTATTAATGCTTTCATTTTTTTCCCAGGACAGACTGGTGGCCCTTACTATTTTGAGGACCACACATTTATCTATGGTTTTGAACTGTTTCTTTCTGCAATCACTCCTACAAGCTGGAAGCACATGTATCTCGAGTCATCCTGTCATTAACTGGGGAGTCTTTATCGTCTCATAGAGGATGCCAGATTTCTTATCTATGTACTAGAAATCTCAGTTTTCTTCTTAGGCAGTCACATCTGCCTGGAATAGGCTATTCATCCATCGCTGTTATCCACTGTTTCTGTGTTTTGGGAATTATTCTTTGCTGAAGTCTCACTCACTCTTTGTCTTTTAGAGTGTGTACTGAGAACAAGAGCAAAAGCAAGATAAATAAATTAAAAGGCTTTACCTTTGATTTCTTCTTTTCATGACTATGGCCATGGCTCTGTACAAACATTCGGTTTTTACTCCCACTCACCCCCTACTCGAAGTATCTTTTGCCTGGAAATTCAGCACTAATGTGTCCTGACTCTCTTCCTGCCTACTTACACTGCTTTATCTGGCATCTGTTTGTGAACCACACTGCACGCTAACAGCGTGTATCAAGCGTTGGGGCCAAAGCAGGGAAAATACAGGGGATGATCTACAAAGATGTTGCACCTGTGGCAAACATGGGGCTGTGTTCAGGGACTGACCTTCTAGTGCCTTCTCCAAAATATTCTGCCTTGCAGGCTGTTTTCCTCCCCCAGCTTCCGTGCAGGTTCATATATCCTGAGCCTAGCTTGAGACCTCCTGCCAGCATGACCTCCTACCTTGAAATCACTCGTTTTATTAAAGCCTTCCTCCAAGGTATTCTGGGTCTATTTCACAACAGGGAAACCAAAAATTCTAGAAGTTCAACCCTTTTCTCCTTTTCTCAGGGGGAAAAAAAAAATTTGAATAAAAGCAAGTGCTAAGAAAGAGTCAATTGATGTTTTATTCTTATACAGTGGTTTAAGACCAGAGTAGAGAAAGCATTAGATGGTCTGGTGCAATAGCACATTAGCAAGAATCAGCCATTCCTGATTTCTAGTTCATCCCAAGCTAAGAGCAAATATCATAGTATAATTATTTTAAGGAAAAACGAGGATAATAATTTGGGGGGGGGGGGGGGGAGTGCAATTCTGGGACAACATGTAATTTGGATTTTGAAAATATAAAGCGCTTTATAAAAGTTGTATCCACTAGACATTGTCACTTGCTCCATCTGGGCAATGGAGGTGCTTTCAGGTCCTCCTCCAAGTGGACCTGGACTTGGACTTATTGCATGCCTGTTTTTAGGGCAGAACCTTACCTAGTGTCTTAAGCTAATAGAGTTCTATCTGTCTTCTGCAATGAGGAGAAACCGCAACTTCTCAGAAGCATGTTTTGGAAAAGTAAATAAAGAAAGAAAGAAGAAATTGTAAATAAGGAAAGAAGAAATTGAGTTTCAGTGAAGAACAAGGCTGGATATGGAGATTCTTTAATTATGTATTTTTCTAACTAGCAAGGAAAAAAAATCAATATCATAAAGAAAAAAATGAGTTTCAGACTGAAGGATTTGTGTCAACATCTGGACCTGGGGCTTGAAAACTCAGCAGCTGAGGTCATTCCATTTTATAAATCCAGCTTATGAATGGTACACACAGCATCTGAACAAGTGCAAAGCCTGGAGTCACATAAACAGTGTATTTCATTCCTGGACATTGAAATAACAAAAAGGGCAGAGTCAAAGGGCTCCTCTCAACATATGTGCTTTAAATATATGTGAAAGGCCCATGTGACACTCAAATAATAACACTGGGAATATGGAAAATGAGACTAAGCAATATTTATACTACCCTTTCTTTTTTACTGGGGTGAAGTGTTAAACGTGGTTAACGATAGGTTGATTGGGTCAAGAATATGGGCTCCATCAACTTTGCAAACTGCTCTGAATAAATAAACTGAATAAGATGTTTTCATAGGGTCAAATTCTCATTGTAATCTGAAGCCATTTCTACCAGAAAAAATATGTTTACTTGTTAAGGCAAGTAAGAACTAGAGCACACTTGATTTACAGTGCAAAGGTCCACTGAAAAATGGACTTTCCTTTCAAATCCTTGGCATCCTTCTCGCCCATGCACCCTCCCATCTCGGCCAGGAGGTGAGAGCTACCTGCTATTGCACAGGGATTGATGGTGACAGCTGTGTATTTCACCTCCAACTCTACTAGCAAGACACCTGCGCTAGTCTAAATATGACAATGGAGAGCTGTATCTGCAGCCATATACTGACTGCTGAATAAGCCTCGTGCTTTTTGGTTGAAAGTAGCAATCACGGTAAGTTTAAGGGTAGATCTACAAGAAAGTGCTCCTACATCTTAGCCGATGTGTGCAGGTCTGGTTACCTCATTTCAGACAGTGACTGCAGAACTGCAGATAAGAAGGCGCCACATGAATGCTTTCATGGTCGGAACATGAGCATGCAGACCGCAGTTATTGCCAGCTTGGTGGTGGAAGGAAGGAGAGTGGAGGAAGAGGAGCTGGCCTGTCCCTGTAGCTGGTCCTCCTACACCACCAGGCCTGGCCACTGATGAATGCTCCTCTTCATGGGGGCTTTGCGTTCAGCTCAGCTTAACCCACTTTCACCTAAGTATCACAGAATGACATGGAACCGCGGAGTGGCTGAGGCTGGCAGGGAGCTCTGGGCCCAGCAGGCCCAACCCCTGCTCACACAGGGCCACCAGGAGCAGGGAGCCCACGGCCATGTCCAGGCGGCTTCTGAAGGTCTCCGAGGAGACTCCACCGCCTCTCTGGGCAGCCTGTTCCAGACTGTATCCTCACTGATGATGATATTATGATGGCAATATTTCTTTGGTAGATACTCATTACCTTCAACTGGTTGATGATCATGACTTTTTCAAAGAACATGCCAATGATTTATACGATTCATGTCACAAAGAGTCTGTTAAGTTTGTTTCACCAAGCATTGCCATAAGGCAATCTTTAGCTGAGGCTGCATTTAAAATAAAGGCTATATTCTTGTCCACTTAGACTTCAAAGCAGTTTTTCAGCTTTGAAAGTAACAATAGGAAGCTCTTTTTCCTCCTCTGTATTTGTTGCATAAAACCATTTATAACCCAGTGTTGTCTTTTCGTCAGCTTGGACCATGGTTCAGATAACAGTTCTATGACAAATAAGCCTCCCAGAAATCATGGACCAGAAAGCAAATGAGATATCATACATAAGTGATGGATGAAAGTGTGTTACTAAATGGTTACAGCCTTCAGTCCTGGTAGAAGAACTCACAATTAGCTAACACAATTTTCAAGGTGTTAATCTGGATCTGCAGAGAGAGAGGCAACCTCTGTAAGATAAATTTAATTTACCTGCATCTTCCCCATCCCCTAATTAGGGCCAAAGACAAAGTGGAAGAATTGAATGACTTGGGGGATTGTTAAGGAAAAAGGAAATCTTTCACTTACTGAGGGCTGGCGGTAGTCAAAAGCTGTTTTCATCTGATGGCTCATTTGATGGTGAACACAAACACAAGTGTGCAAATTGCAACCAACATAGCCCAGATGGCTTTCCTTGGGTCTCTGGATAAAACCAAGGGTACGGACTTAGGCAGAGAAAGAAAAATTTCCCTGTCCATTTTCTTCAAAATGTCAGACTATTTCCTTAATTCATACGTTCAAAGAAAAACAATTCTAAGAAAGCTGATGAGAGTTTTTCATACAATTTGTCACTTGAGACCTACATGCTCATTCTTTGAGTCCTGCCAGTCATTTTGAGGGTTTCAGCACTGAGAAAAACATCTTGTCTCCATAACCACAACCAAATAATGTCACAGCAAAGGGGATACCTCTTCCAGTTTCAGATTTGGTCCAAGAATTTATCAGAGCTTTTAATAAGATTTCTGAGAGATTTGTTTTTAGTCTTTGCTGCCCTGAAAGCCTTTTGTTATTTAGATTCACGGGTTCAACTTTCCTGCTAATGTTAGATCGCAGTCACTATCTGTTAGGTGGATACTTCTGCCATCACCTTGACAATATGCGCTTTAGCTAGCTAAGCTTTTTTTCTTAAAAAGGTGCCACTTACAAAAAATCTGTCCTGCTTTTCCAATGTAAAGTAGAACATGCTTGCTTAATGCATGCCTTTATTACGGTCACAAAATGTATATGTCTTCCCTGGCCAGGAAAAAAAAAACAATGAAGCTTTATCCTGCACTCAGGAGGGGCTGTACATCACTGTGATGCTACTGAGTTCAGCAAGTGTGCAATGTACAATTTTGGTTCTTCTTTTCTATTATTAATTTGAATTACATTTTTTTATTTGCCTTTTTTTCTCCACAAATCCTTGTTATGACAGCTTGCATATTTTAATATTAAGATTTATTCCCTTCCCATATCTTAATGTTCCCCAGAGACAGCAAAATGGCTTGACTATCAGTTAACATTAATTTTAAAACGGAGTCCAAATATTTAATTGAATTGGTTGTGTCAGTGACTTAATCACCTAATTGCTGGGGTTTCTATTTCTGTGGTACAGATTGTCAGTGAGTTGGTAAGACCAGTTACAGAGCTAGAGACTGGAAATAATCTTCTTCCAAATGGCATAAATAGCTGAATAACACAGTCAGACTAGGCCCCGAATGTATATCCAAATGCAAACTTTGGCTTAAACCAGTCAGAACACCATGTCTGTTTTTCTTTAAACTGATTTATGTAGAATACTAGGTGTCTATTTGAGTTATACATTAACATGATGGCATTATTAATACTATCCTTTTGCATGCATATTCTCAAAACCACATTCATGATTTTCTTTCTCCTAAACATAGTCTTCTATTACTTGGATTAAAGATATGGGAACAAACAGCTCATTTTTAAACACATGTAATCAATATCACGATCTTCAACCATCTGCAGCGCAGAAACAGAGAGAACCTGGAGGGATGAGGCTTTTTAATTCCAAAAGGAAATGTCATAAGAAGAGACTGAATTCATCTTGGGAAACTTTACATCCTGTATCTTTGCCTTAAAGATGGATTCTAGATAAAATCTCATTATCCTTTCTATTTTGATTTAACGAAAGCCTGTTCTCTAATGGTTAATAACTGTTATCACTCAGAATCTATACGTTATTATCGTTATATATTACCTGCTGTAAATGTTTTTTATAATTGCCTGTTGGTGATTCTACATCAAGCTTGGCAAACTCCGTCAGTGCTAACCCAACCCCTCAGCGCGGCTGGGGACTAAGCGTGAGCCAGAACACACACCGGGGAGCGGAGCAGGGAGCTGAGCTGTGGCACCGAGCGGGAGCCGCGGGTGTCTGTGCTTGGGCGAGAGGTGCTGCACGGGCCCTTCCAGTGCCGCCCACCTTTTAACACATTAATGGCCTTGGAAACGGCAATTCTGGGGTACATCCAGAGACGTGGACTTACCCAAGTTATGGTGTTAGGGCATGAGGAAAAGCCTTGTGGTAACACCAGGAGGACAGGCTGAGTGGGGACACTGCTGGGAAGGGGGACTTCCACGGCTCAGTGGTAGATAACTTGCTTTTGGGGTGTCCATCGCAGGCTGAAGAAGAACACCTGGCCTTGGGGACTATACAATTGCACATTCTCAACAAGTCCAGAGGCATCGAAGCCCAGCATGTGCAGCACAAGAAGCGAGGGTGAGAACCTGCCCATGTCACCTTGTGCCACCAGAGTCACCACACCTTCTGCGAGGACAAACGTGAGGCAACGCTCACGCTGTGGGGAACGATGGCACTGTTGTGCCATGTTGGCGTGATGAAGTGCGAGTGGCACAGGCACCGCTCCTCACCGCCGCAGCTGGTCCTGACGGTCTGCTTAGGAACCAAAGCTGCCCAGCAGCTCGGCTGAGCTCTGCCGCAGGAGGAGCAATGGGGCAGACTTCTGAAACCCCACCTTTTGGGTTGACCTTACCGCGTGCATGCAAAGTGTTGTGAGACACTGTAGGCTTCGACACTCTTGGCTTCACGCATTTGGTGACCTTAAAAGGGAGAGGCTGGAGTGAGGTGTCGGCCATGTGGCTGCTTCGCAGGCTTCTCTGTGTAGGCCCACTCCTTCGCTAAACAATTTTAACTTGAACACAGCCAAACAGATATTGCATTGTTCTCACATTTTGTAAAATAAATTCATTGCCAGCCTGAGACCTTGTGTGCCAAGTTTGAGATGAGAGTGCATTTTATGGCTGCGTTATAAACCCCTGAAAGAAGAGGTTTATAATGTAAATGCTGACACAGGCAGAACTATAACTGAGTGAACGATATTGCTATGATATCTTATTTACCTCCAGCAAGGAGCATATCAGGAAAACTAAATAATGTATTCCTGTTGTTACAGATCATTTCATCAGTAAAACTTATCTCTGATTTTATTTGGTAGGCTACAACTACAAAGTTCATGCATTGACTAAGGAAGAGCAACAATAGCCTGTATCATCCTATGCATCATAAGGGTTACAAACTCACACATGATAAAGTGCTCCCATATATACTTAAAATTTATTAAACACTTTTTTTTAATAGAAAAGGACAATTCAGAAAGAACAGAAAAGCAGAACACTATTCAGTGTATTCAGCAAAACTGCGGCAGCAGCTCATTACAGCCATTGCAGAAGGGACGTATAGGTGCCTGCTGTACGTGACTGAGTACCCAAATATTAGCCAGTACTGTTTCTTTTTCAGATTTGAATAATTTACAGCAGAAACACCAGAAGTACTCTGCTGTAGCATGACATCTGCTTAATTGAACAAGAAAGCATTGCATTGAGCTAGCAAGTTAAAACCAGGACGACATTCACTCATAGGTAATATGCACAAAGCAGTCTGTAAAGGGTGGCCGCTGCCTGCCAGTCTCCGCCGGTAGCTACACGCACAATATGGGTGTTGTGGATGTAACCGGTGCAGGATTTGCTTGGCCGAGTTAGCTCTAGGTTGCTCCTGTACAAGAACCAGCACCTATGCTTTGGCATTTCTCTACTGTCTTCTTTCTGATGTCCATCACTGGGTTTGGAAATCGGGCTTTGGCAAGCTGCAATACAAAATAAACCTGCTAATTCTGAGAAGTGGTTTTTCAGGTACAACTGTCACGTTCGGCCTTGTAGAGTAGACAAATAAGCCTACCCATGCAATGTGTAATGTTTTCTTTTGTCCTTTATAAAACTGAAATGACTGAAATAATATTACAGGAGAAGATTTTGATATCCTCGTTCCAGTGTGCCTTGGCAGTCCCTGCACCGTGAATAGTTTCTGCAGCTCCGATGGAATGCCTCTTGGATGGAAGGTAGCCTTTACGGTGAATTCAGCTGGTCTTCTGCTGCTGCAGGAATTCAGGGGCACACTGTTACACGTTATAGAGGGAAAATTACACAAATATGTCCAATGACAAGTGTATATCGTCGACATTGTATCCAAGAAAAACTATTGCATACATTAAAGAATGTGTCTTTTTGGCACTTGCTGGAAAAAAAAAAAAAAAAGAAAAAAAAAAAGAACAGTCAGGACTTTGTGGTCTGGTCTCTTTTTAAATCTTTACATGATGAGACAGAGCAACAGTTTCTGAGCAGTTCTGCAGCACTTCCCTGTATCAGTCCCCTTCCCCGCTCCCCTTGCCAACAATTCTGTACAGCTTGCCGAGCGTTTGCTCGAGTTCAACAGTTACTGATAAATGTTGCACTTTTCCTCTTTGGCCTCTTTTTGCTTAGGGACAGGAATCAAACAATCAAACTGGAAAAGTCAAACTTATTTTCCTTTTAGTAACTTGTTTATTTCTCCACCTACAAAGCAAATGCATTCTTTGCTCTGTAATTTAATGTCTGCCTCTTTTTCCGCCAAGGTTGATTTGGTATTTCCTTTACAAACCTCAATTGTTGGCATTAAGAACTTGGCCACTTCAGCTCGACGGGACTAAAACTTGGCAAACAAATTGTCAGCTAGCAGTTAACTTGTTTTACTAAAATTTCTTTCTTTTTATCAGTAATCCATGACCAGTCTTTATCTCTGTAGTCCCCACCACACTTCTGGGTCCCCTGAAGGTGAATCACTGGAAGTGGTTGGCTTGGAAATGCTTCTGATTGCCCTTACAAACGCTTAAATGAGAGACTGCAGGACTCGAGCTCCATACCAAAATGCAGTCACCATTCTGTCTTGCAGGCAGCCTTTCTTACACTTCTCCATATCAAGGAAAAGTGTCTCTGAAGAAGCTACAAGGTAGGATCCTCAACAAAGCAGGAAGGGCAGAGAAGCAAGAAGGCACACGGTAAGTCTCAGTGCAAAGTCTGGGCTTGGTAATCCTGCACAGAGCTGGAGCTGCAGGTGAGCATCTTGTAGGAGACAGAAGTCAGAGGGCCAGCGAGGATGGGAGCAAAGGGGTGGCCATGGGAGACCAGAGTGGGAAGCCCATGCTGGATGGATGCTTGCAGCCCTGCCGACATGGGCAACATGGCCACACAGGGGGCTGCAGCCCACTCCTTGGTGCTCTGGCATCAGAAAGGTCTTGGTCCACTGTTCATCTCAAGAAGGTCAATTACTGGCCTGAACGCTCCCTTACCCCAAAGCCCTGGAGCAGGTTGGTCCTTGTTAGAAAGGGAGAAATGCCATAAAGAACAGTTTCCGCCTGTCTAACTCACAGGAGGTTGCACCAACTAACTGCTTAAAAATAGTGGAGTGGGGAAGGGGGGGGAGGAAGCCTGGTTTAACCCCTGGGGTGGGAGCTGGAGCAGCATTTAATCGGCAACTCCTTCAAACCCTCCAGCCAAGCCCTCCTTGCTGCTAATCAAGCCCTCCCAGCAGGATTACGCCTTTTATCTGCCTTTATCTGCTTCTTGTTGCAGCAGTGGCAGCAGGCGCTCCACCATGCTGGCTTAGCACCTCCTGCTCCAACTGGGAGCTAGAGCTGGGATTTCAGCAAACATCACCCAAAACCCGTGTGTGGCCTCACCACTGGTGATGGAGCCACGCAACGCAGGAACAGCAGCATTCAGCCCCTTGTCTGCTTGCTCAGGAGCAACACTGGTATCCCAAAGAAGACCAAGTAACTGTAATGCAGAAATATAATTTAATGGGATTTGAACCAGGCTCAAGAAGAACAAACAATTTAAATACGATTCTCTTCCCTCGCATTTCTCTCTCCTGTGAAATAGCAGCAAACGTGGTGCAGGAGTGTTAAATGAGATGCGGCTGGGAAACAGCTCTTCCAGGGAAATGCTGGTTCCCACCAGGATTATATTTTGCATATATGTGAGGCTGACTTTAGGCAACTGTAGGCAGATCTAAATGCCCGAGTGAAGCAGGATGCACCACTCTCACTGCTGCAGGAGAACTTGTGAGTCAGAAAAGCAGAAAAGCAGACCAGCTTCAGCAAGCACACAGCGTGCCTCAAACCCTTCAGCTCACAACACAGCCTGAAGCTGAGCAGGGAACACCAGCTCTGCTGAAAGCCTTCCAGAGAGGCTTTCTGAGAGGCTGAAAGGGGTGCAGAGGAGTTAACAGAGACCCCTCCTCGACACAAGCATGATGTACAGGCAAAGCTAAACTTCTAAAATTGGGAAGGTTAAAAATTATTGACAAAGAATATCTGATTTGAGATTACAAAGTTAAATTACATCTAAGAAATGTTTAAGCTTGGTGAATGTGTGTTTAACTTTTTATTACACGTGACCACTGAATCCCTAATACACCAACTAAAGGACCACAGCAATTAAACTGCCTTGCCAATTTTACTGTAAGGACTATTTGGTTTAAGCCACCATCTAACATGAACATCGAAAACTCTAAAATGTCTGTGGGGAGAGAAATATCGATGTTATCTTTATCTTTAACGCATTTTGATAGTGACTATTCTGTGAAATAATATCCATAACTTATGGCTATCTGGTGAAATAGTTTTCTGATATCAAGGCCATCACTGCACTTTTTTCAGGATGCAACTGCTTCCTATTGAAAGCCACCAGATAAGCCTTCACAAGAGATTTGTGCTCATCTTTTGTCAACCTCTCATGCAAAAATAACTTTGATATTAGGAAGATTTTTGCCTAACAAGCATCTTTATTATATAAAGATTTAGTACCAGGTTTTATCTCTGTATCTGAAGCTTTGGGGACCCTTGCTCCTTGGCTGAAGACACTAGCATGAGTGGGCCATTAATCAGATTGAAATCATAATTCTTATTTTCCTGTAGAATGAATTGAAGGGAAAACACAATTTTGCCTTCCCGCAGCAAGTAGCACTGATACCGCCCCTCAAATATACAATTCATAACTTCATGGAGAGTGTGCCCAAGCCTACTCCCGTGCTGGTGAGAGTCAGTCCTGACCTTCCCTGGCCACCAGCCGACATCCTACACGTGTGTCTCGAGGCGTGGGTGGGCACTCACCCAGCCCTCCTCCCAAGTGGGCACATCACGGTAGCATCCCATCAGCACAGGCAGATCCCTTATTGTGGACAGTCCCTCTGCCAACCAAAGGGCATGGCCAAGAGCAGCACATTTGCCCAGAGCCAGCTGGTAATTAAAATCTGATCAAAGCAAAGAGAAAAAAAAAAAAAAAAAAAGGAAAAATAAATGAAGTGTTTGTCAGAGAACCGTGGTTAGAATAGGGTGGAGCTTCTCAAAGAGGCATAGTAAAAGATAATACTTTTTAGTTATGGAAAAGCAAGCGCAAATCCTGTCCTCCCCACCTCTGACCGCCACCACTACCTCGCTGAGGCTGTGCGGTCTGTGGGAGCTGGATTCACTGTGCAGGAACACAGAAATCAGAAGAAAGACTTCCCAACTCTGATCAGTTACGAGACCCCGGGAACTGTAGCAGAGACGACTGACTGCGGGCAAATTCCTGACACAGGTAATTGCAGTTTTTAAGGAAGCCTCTTTTATAACCGCAAATTTTGGAGAGGAAGGAGATACCCAGAGGCCTGTGGTTTAAATTCTGGATAGCACCTCCATTTTTGGTCTGTTAGCAATGACTCCTGGGCTGTGAGCAGCGAAAGGCCACTTGGGTTTACGGTGCACCTTAAGTTCTCTCAGAGTGGCATGGGAAAAACTGTTCAAAGCCTCGTGTGCCAGGACGGATGACATTCTTTTTCTGAATCCAACTGCACTGTATTCCCTTAGGATAGGTGGCATAGCATCTGACTCATCTGCTGGTAGGGAGTGCTGCTAAGTGACCACAAGTTAAATAAACTTAAATTCCTCAGTCATGACTGAGGGATAATGAGGAAAGTTCCCTCCTGCCCTGCAAGGAGCTCCTGCAGGTGTTGGACATCTGGAACTCCCTCAAGACCTACTCGGAACAGACTGAGTAGATTACTGTGTTTTTGGATAAAACAAGAAATCCAGAGACCTTTACGACGAACAAACGCTATTTGTAAGTGCTAGCTCCAATCATTGTTCCTATGACAAATGCGTTTTCTTTAAGAGTTACAACAAAGTCTTTGGTTCTTCACGAAACATATGTAAGCTGAATAAGTTACCTGGTCAGGACGGTCCACATAAAACACCCAAATAAATTCTCAAGCATGTTAGTCATTTATTTTATCATATGTCAGGAAAACAGAACATATAAAGCCACATAATTCTGTAAAGATAGCTTATGCTGAAATCTAGCAAGGCATGTTATTTTTAGTAGTTGCAGATCATAAGTGGACATTTTACAGAGAAACCTACAAAAGTTAGTTGTGCTTTCTGGTAGTAATTACCTCCCACAAATATGACTCACTTCTGCAGTTTGAATGCAATGGTTTAGTGTCCCAAAATCAACAGTTTTATAAATAAATCTCTGAATCACAGACTGAATGCCTGAAGTGTTTAAATATTTCTTACTGCTCTGGGAAGTAGTTTTCATTTAACTTCACAACGAATTCCCAGCGAGCAGTACTGATACTAAAAGGGAATAAATACAGATCGAGCAGGTAGGCTGCAGCGAGATCTATATAAGGCTAGCATGAGCTAAGTTTTCCCACTTTTGGCACTTCTGTTAACGTCAGCCGGGATTGCCCGGTCAGATGTGGAGGGGACGCAGGAGGAATTCATTTTGCAGCTTCTCAGCATCCCCTTCGCAGCACGTGCATTTGGAGCTGCAAGGCGGCTTGCCAAGGGGACATGGGGGCAGCTCAGAAGAGGAGCCCTCGCGTCAGCCCACCGAGTCGCCACTTTGGCTAGTCGGATTTGATGCTGTAAAAAATCACAGGGTGAACTTTAAAGACCGGCGTGAGGGGCACAGAGGGTTCTTCGCCCGCTGGAGCACAGGAGGCCGCGCTGGGCCCTGAGGCGACCCGCAGCGCTCCCGCCGAGGGCCGCGGCCTGCCCCGGGGGGCACAGCGGGATGGCGGCCGGCCGCCTGCCCGCCCCGGGCTCCTGCGGCCGCCTCTCGCCGCCCTCGGGGCTCGCTGCCCGCCCGGCTCCGGCCGCCGACGCTCGGGGCTTCAGGAGCCGGGGGGCCCGGCCCGAGGCCTGCCGGTGGTGGGGCCGCGCCGCTGCGGCCATGCTGGCAGCCTGGCCCGGGGGTAGCGCTGGGCGGAGCACGGGGGAAAAAAAAAAATGAAATAAAAAGAGCAATCTTACCTGTAGAGCTCTACCCAAAGAGAAATAAGCTCTCCCAGGAAAAAGCATGATTTGTTTCGTTGATGTCTTTGTGGGGATTCTTCTAGTTTAGCTGCATATTGCACTCGGGTTTTCCCCAGTCAGAAAAAAAAAAAAAAAAAAATCACTCCTGTAGCTGATATTGCCACATAACACAGCTTTCTTGCAAAGATGTGACCTAAATAATACTAATCTGATTGGCTATAGAAGCAGAAACAATTCTACATGTTCACATGTAAAAGTCCTGATTTACACAGTTAAGTTTGCAAAAACACCCAGAAGACAAGAAGTGCAGATACGCTGTTGGAACTTAGAGAACTTCTATCTTCATCTAATTACAAACTGTCAGCTAAAGTCATTGCTGGTGAAAAGTTATACATCGCAAGTGACAGCACAGAACGTGCAGGCTTTTTTATTTATAATTAATTAGAGAAAAAAAATGAAAGAAAAGGGAAAAGGCAAGAGAACAGAAGGCTAAGGAAATAGGAGCTAAAAAAAAAAAAAAAAAAGAAAGAAGAAAAAGAGCAGGGACATTTCTGATGTCATCCTCCAGCAATTAATCACAGATTACTAAAAAGTTCAAGCACAGAACCTGCAGCCTTATCTTGGTTTCTAAGTCTCAGTGCGATCTACAGAACAGCCCACTTAGGAGAAAATGCATTCACCTCCTGGCTGACTCATCCTCAGACATTTGCCTTTCTCCTTTATTTATATTTCAGCTACTATACATTTCAGCTACTATGAAACCTCTACTGCTTTGCAAAATAAACCTTTAAGGACTCGTGTATCACTTATTTCTGCTGCATGACGAGAGGGAGACCTGCTGGCCTGGCCCCCTAAAATAACAAATCCTCCACCTGTGATTTTTTATTTTTTATTTTTTTCATTGGGATCAGAATGGGGAAATTATATTCTCTAAGCTTACTTCCAGAAATTGGAAAGTCTGGTAACTTAGTCAGGCTCGGAGTCATATCCATTTACATTTATTTCATCTAGAGATAGATGCTCCTCTGTTATTATGCAGGCAAAGATTAGAACAAAGCACATCATTACAGATATTAGGAAGCTCCATTTTGGATGACTATGCACTGTGTCATTTAATCAATTACGTGAAAAAAGTACGGTGATTCCCTGTGAGCTGCAGACTCCGTGCATGCTGCCAGCTTCTGCAATGCTTGCTTTCCACAGCCTGTGAGCCCCTGTGCAGTGTGCAGGCATGTGCTATCTAAGATTATCTGAATTGATGCAGCCCTTGAGAAAAAAAAAAAAAAGGTTTCATGTTTCTCTTAATTCAACTTAGAGTTTGACATTACTATTTTATATAAAACAGCAGTGCCTAGAAGATATTAATGAGGATAAAGTGGCATCATCAGTATTGCATATTTTTTTCAGAAGGAATCAGAAAGAGGGAGTGAAGTAATAAAAATGATCTGGAACTCAAAAGTAGCAAGCGTGAGATTAGCAGCTTCAACCAACAGCAAGAACGAAGAGGAAACAACAGAGGAAGATGATTAACAGAAATGTGCTGATCGATGGCAGGATTACCGTAGCCCACCAGACAGCATGGTCCTGAAAAGTGACAAACATGATCATGAGTGCAATGAGGTGTTGGCAGAGCAAAGGGGAAATAAAGGCCCTTGTACAGGACGTTGATGACACCTCATCTGAAATCTTTTAAATATCTGGGTTGCTGACACTGAGAAAAGACAAAATTAAATTTTCTTAATTGTTAAACTGGGATACGTGCAGAGGAAGGCTGCAAGGTTAAGCAGTTTATTTTGCGTGAGCTACCTTGCAGGACTAAAAACCTGCTAAATAAAGCCAGATAAGATCGATGTCTTTATATCAGAGGGTAAACATTAGAAAAGGAGAAAAGTTAGCGATGCTTAAGGAAAAAAAATGGCACAGATATGGAAATACTATAACGATGAAACATGTTTGCAGAACTAAATGGGTCTGGAAACCCAGGCTGGCTTTTCTGCACGCCTGAAAGCTGTGCAGGCACTCCAGCCTAGGAAGAGCCAGGTCGGAGATCTCTGAAGCTGCCCGTTCTTGTCCCTGCGGTGCTCCCTGCCCAGCTAGCTGGGTCTAGAGACCAAGTGCATGGCAAAAAGGGTGGGCAGAAGCCGCGTACCTGCTGTGCTGCAGCCACCCAGCAGCTCACCTCTTCTACCTATCTTCCAGTCTTACAATGCGTCTGAAGCCATGGGGGTACTTTGTCAGCCTACAAATGCTCCCCATTTACTGCCGTGTCCCTCTTTAAGTGGGTTGAAGCAGGCTTTACTTAAGTAACCCTGGGAAAGACTATTTACCCTCTCTTGCATAATGAGCGTAAGAGGTGGAGGCAAAGGGCTCATAAAATACAAGCACCCCGAGCCTTAGCCCATTAGGGAGCAGAGGAAGCTCAGATTCAGCCTTCTCTGCTGCTCTTGCAGATTTCTGTTGCTCTCCCATCGCCTCCAAGAACAAACGAGTTGCTAAAGGTCACGTTTCTCGTTGGGGACTGCGAGTTCCTGCACAGGTTGTGCCCCAGGCAGAACCACGGCAGAGCACCCTGTGTCCTCACCCGCTCTCACCTCCCTGCAAAGAGGCCAGATGTAATTGGGTTCCTATTTTTGCTCTTGCTACAGAATGCCTGAAAAGGAAGAAAATTTTAATCGTGGAGAAAACGGATTTGGAAGAGAAGAAATATGCCCTGAGTCTACTGAGCTTGGTGACTATAGTGGTATGCTGCATATACATTTTTAGACACTTAATGGAGATGCTCCAAATCTTCCTCCTACTGTATGTGCCTCCCCACTGCTCTGTATAGACGCTGATCTCCTAAACCCTTCGGCTTGGAATCCCAGTCATGAAGCGCTGCAAGCAGGGAGCGTGCTGTCCCCAGTGCTGGCTGCCACCGAGGCGGGGGCAGAGACGTACCCGAGGGAGGCACGGGGCGGGTGGGCGCGGGGACAGGGGGATCCGAAGCAGAGAAGAAAATGGAGTCTGATTAATGCATCCACAACGAAAAAATGGACAGGGATTGTCCTTTGTTTCTTTATTTGTGACTTTGCAATGTGGATTTGATTACAGCACTTGAACTCAGCAGATTTCCTCCCTGCGCACAGTGGAAAACATTGATGTCCTATTTACAAAGAATTTCTGGGAAGCCTGTTGCACATACGTATCAACAACTACTTGCTTGGATGGTTTCTATTTAATAGCGTTTTGAAAAGCATATGGAGAAAATTTCTACTGTGGTGCATTTAACTTCGAAATGTGTTGTGCCTGGAGGAACAAGCTTTTAGGAGTTACAGTGCTTTTGTATCTGTGTAAAGTGTGCTGATGTATGGATGTGTATTTGGGCTCTCCTTTTATTGTAATCTCTGGGGCCCGTGTCTGGATTGTACCTTGCTGGAGATTTCGGTTTGTATGCAGGCGAGGCTTGGTAGAAGTTCGGTTTGCTAGAAATTTTTGCTCACAGCTTTGAGTTTTATAACGTTGTTTATGACATTTGCTCTTTGGAACAATATCTGCTATATGTTCATTTTTCTTTTACTCCAAGCACCAGCAATCACCCTAGAATTGTATTACGTAACAGACCACATCTGGCCTTGAAAAGGACAGTTCAAACTGTCCGTATTTGGGTCACGATCATTATTTTAATGTAGGTGCAGTGAGGGGATTTGAAGATAGGCAATGTCTCTACATTTTGAAAATGTCCTTTTATGGTATTTGTTTTAACTAACCGTTATTTATTTCTAGATCACAGTAGAAGCCTTTCAGAGCTGGCACATAGGAGCAATAGAGAGTATAAGCAAGACGTGTCTAGATTCTGTGAGGACCCAATATATCCCGCATGAGTAGGAATTATAGCCCTCGGACCCCACAGCCTTTGGCTACACTTGAATTTCTGATGATTCGCTCCTTTCCAAATATTTTCTGAATTTTTTAGCATGCAATGGCAAGCTCAAAGACACGAAAAGCAGGACATGGTTATTTGGACATTTTTAATTTCAAAATAACCCAGTATCTGATGCAATTCACTTTAAATAGTACATCCTCAAATTATTCTTTTAAAAGCTTCCTTAAAAAATCATACGGGACTTTTCTGTTTCCCTATTGAAATTTACAGTGGTCTTTTCAGCAAGGAAGAAACTAATCAGGGTGCCAAATCTAAAAGTCTTTACACGGACAGTTAACCAAAATAAAGTTAAATATACATGTTAAGTCCTTGCAGGAATCAGACTCAACTAACCATAAAAGAGAAGTTATAAAAACTGCCTATGCTGCCCAAGGCTGAGAGCAAACCAGAGAAGTGTGACTAGTTAGTAACTTATCTCAATTTCATCAAGTTACAAGCACATAAAATACAGATTTCTCAGACAACACTGCGATTTTCAGGTGGGAGGCAATCCCTCCTGATCATGCCTAACACAAGATCTTACAAGTTACTTAACAGTGCAGCGTGCATCATTTGTAACTGAAGTGTTTCTCTTCTTTCTCTTTCAGTGAAACTCATGCTCAAAATCTTTGTAGGCTTAAAAACAATCATTCAGCCTGGTTAAAAAGCTTCGTTACCCAATGAGGACTGAAAAATACCATGCCCTCACGACACAGCAGGTAAATATGCAGGACAAATGCATACTCACTACGTGTAAGGCAGCGTATCTGGGAAACGAGGGGGAACTGAAAGAGAAAAGACTGGGAAGTAGGCAGAAGAGGAAAGGAGACAAGAATAAGCACTAACAACCTGAGTCAACATTAACAAGAAAAGACTCCCTGAAGGGAAGAGGTCCCTTTCTCATGACTTCTCTGTTTATTGATTCAAATGGAAGAAGATAGATACCACATTGTGAACCTGTTTTCTAATTAGAAAACAAGCTACAAGATATCATTAAAACATCTGATTTTAAGAGTGCATGAAAAGCAACCTTACTGTTTTGACTATGACCTGTTTAGTCTGCTTTGAGCTTTTTAGAAGCTCAATATCAGAGGTTGTGGAACAGATGGAAGAAATAATGCCAGCACATTTTTTTCCTGTTAACCCAAATAATAGGACATGCAGTAGGTAGATAACACAGGAGTTGTAGACAAAAACCTTCATTTAGCTTCTAGAATTTACAAGCACCATAGCCTCTGTGATTTTTAATTACTGAAGATCAGTATTATATGTTCAGTGTGCAAACAAACAAAACTTTGCAGAAATGTGTTAAGCCTTGCGCATCAAAAAAGTCCTAGTTCACATTTTTTATTTGTCTATATCTTATATAGGAGGGATGATATCAGCATATTGCAGATCAGCTGAATATGCACTGTCATCAACTTTAACGTAGGCTTCAAAAAGGTTTTGAAGTTCTGTGGCATCCCTGGCCATGCTCACAGCTTGCAGCAATCACAGCCAAGTGGCATAACATGCTCCCACCGCGCTCTCTAGGTCCAAGGAGGCCACAAGGACGTGTGCTCGCCCTGATCCCACACCAAAGCTCAGCGCAGGAGAAGCTGCTCGGGCTTGATCTGAGCCTGCAGTTCAAGGGAAGATGACAGATACCTCCAGGGCCTGACCCCGCACCCACCATGGGCTGCATTTACAATGATTTTGGGTCTCAGGCTGTATTTACAATGATTTTTACAGTCTCGGGCTGTATTTACAGTGATTTCGTTAGGCTGTCCATCAGAGCCTTTGGTATTAGCATACAGTACGCTCAGATCTAGGAGCCATTTCCAAACCAGAAGCAGTTCGTCTATTTAAAACCTGTTGGTTTGTGAACTTATCTCTAAACACTTCCACAGGAGAACAGTGAAGTGTCAAAAGCCCGTGCCTTGAGTGACTGGCACACAGAGCATCCTGCAAAGGGAAAGCACCACATTTGTTCTCCTACTGTGAAAAGAAAAGGTTGCCACTTTTCCTGTAAAAAATTATAAGGCCATTATTTAAACAGCAGCAACATAGGATCTACACTTTTTTTTTTTTTTAATCGGAAGATTTTATCGATGACAGAAAAAGCCTCTTGGAAGGAGGGTATGTGCACGAGTAAGAGCAGAGGGGATTTTTAGTGTGGTAGAGCTGTGAGGAAGCCCCAGAGCCAGAACCTCTGGGTGCAGCACATCAGCGACAGCCCTGTCTGGTAGCGACAGGCTAGGTATTAAAAGCAGAGTTGGTGGAGAATGCAGCTAAGACATAGAGCCATATGCAGGTAATGATTGATCTCCACTGACCGAGATCCAAAAATACCATCATCTTTACACATCACAGATATTTTTATTGACATGGTTAAAAATGCCAGTACCCAAAGAGCATTGGGTAATGCCTTCTAGAAAAGCACCTAGGAAGAAGTCGGTGAGTCAGAAGGTCAGATTTTTGTTTTTACAGTGATGTTAAAGACCAGGTTCATTTATAAGAGAGAGAAGTCTACACCTCCGAAATCTTGTCTATATTAGGGAATTTTACTCGTAAAACAGGGAAGCAAAATAACTTTACACATTCCACCAGCTAAGCCCCACTAAAGTTAAAATTGCTGGGAGGTTAAATATGCACATATTTCTGCTGCCTTTCAGCATTTTTGCTGGTGGATCAATCAAATGTTCCTCAGGCTAATTCTGTCCCTGCTTTGGAGCATGCTCAGAGTAGGTGGCTTTTTTTTACACATCCATGTACTTAAATTGAACAATTTTTTTACTGCCAACGTATCAGCTGAGATTTTCCACAGAAAGAAGAAAAACCGTGCCAATGGGTGTGTGGCTTCTTTGCCAAATTTTAAGCAAGGAGTTCTGAGCTTCTCTATATGGGCAAAAAGTTGTCTTTTTGCTTAGTTGCTTTATAGACATTGATGAAAAAATTCCCCAACTTCTCACTTTTTCTACTGCATCCAAAAAAACCTCAGATTTCAAGAGATATCTAGAAAAGGAAAATTCTGCCTAAACAGTTAAAATTTAAAACAACCACCAGCTGAAATTATAGCCAAGTAAAAGCTGCCTCTTATAATGGAAATGTCAGACATCCTTAATTATAGGTCACCACCAGTTCTGCCTACAACAGAGTACGTTTATTTTCATCCATAGAAATGAATGGAGTTTAGGGGGGGGGGAAAAATCCACATCTTAAATCCAAAATCCAGGCTGCTCCTTCACTGCCGCTCTGCTTTGGGCCAGCCGAGCAGCTACAGAATTCCCACCCCACTTGTTTGCTGTGGTTACACAGCCCTGTGTTATTTCCACTATCTCACACGCGGAGCCAGAAGAACTTGGAAGATGAAAAGGCTTTTGCTTTCAAATATTTTCCTTTTAAAAGCAGAAAGCTAAGTGTAATTCTATTAATGCATTATTATTTTGGAGGGACTGCTGAAGTCAGGAAATACCAAGTCAATGCTCTATTATATTCATTGTGCAGATGTACCACTTTCTATTCCTCTTTTCCTTGTTAAATATAACCTGTTGTGTCGTATTTTTATTACGGCATGTGCACTGTGACGGTTTCTGCAGCAATGCTGGAATCACCACCCAGGGGAGATTAGTTATAACTGAAGTGGATGGGCAAAAAATGAAGTGTAAAAAATGGCAGAAAGCAAGCCAGCTTGTGACAGAAAATGATGATCGTGATCTATTGGAGCTTCGTTTCAACAGACTCAGGACACTGCTCGTTTTCGGAGAATTTCTGGGCAGTCTCACTGATGTCGCATTACTGGTAGCTTTGTAATTTATTTAGTTATATTTTTGTAAAACCGTGTATCAAAAATTCTTACCCAAAACTTATGGGGATGATGGAGTTAAAATAGTTTGCAGTTCTCTTGTTCTTTACCTGTGCTTCACTATTCTCACACTTCACCCTAAGCCACTTAGGTAGATAACGGTGCTTTAGCAAAGCAAAGCAAACCAAGCGAGAGTACTGAAGCCACTAACCCTGACTTAAAGACTAACCTTTTCCTCCCAGGCACAGACCACTGTCTTGCCTCAAGGCTCTTCCTAATTGAGGAGCATCCTTACCTATGCCTGATGCTTTGGGAGGTCTTTCAACCTGATCTCGCTGCTTTGTTCTGCTCAATAGCAGGATAATGGGTCATTTCCCCGACCTGCTTGGAAGTGGATAACAGAGAGGTGTCACGGAGGCTCCCACGTTGTCAGTGTTAGCAGGGATTAAACACTAGAAGGCAGCTTCAGTGCTTGCCATTCGAAGCCTGGTTTTAGCCAGCACCTTGCCAACAAAGCTCAATTGCTGGACTTTCTCCCCAAAGCACATTTTTTCTTCTCTACTTGTTGGCTTTTGGTTGCTTGTCTCCGCCTTTTTGTGAGCAGCCTTGCAGGCTGTGCCCGTGACACAGACTTCCACCCACCCCTCCTTCCATCTGCAAGGCTGACTCCTCGCAACATCGCCTAGGGTTCAGTTTGGGGTGATGGATTTATTTCAGCTGTGTCACTCCAAGAGAGGAGGGGAACTGCTTTTTGCTTTTTACTGCCCTGAGATGACTGAAGGACAACTGCAGGCAGATTACTCTCAACAGGTTGCACTGAAACACTTTGATAATGACACAAAATATCACGAAATGCGAAATGCTCTGAAAAAAAGCCAGATGCCACGTACATCAAGCAGGGAGAAATGGAGGCTACTCACCGGTGACTGGGTGCACAGGAGACACAGCACTGATGCTGGCTACAGACAGCTCTGCAGGGACTTGATAGTGACTAAGAGGTCACCCCAAATTCCTTCTCCAAAAGGAATCCTTCAGATGAAATCAGTGGGGAAGTTGGTTAGGGGTGCAAGAGCAGTTTTCAGGTACTGTGGGTCACGAGTCTCTCCTTTTATTTTTCATGGATATTCAAAGAAAGAGGCTCTGAAAGCACTCCAGCCCTCTTGCTTCCCTCTATAACTTCCTCAGATCCTCAGCCGTAGCTAGGACTCCCAAGGGAGAATTTGTATTCACTTAATGCTGACTTGACTCAGCACAATGAGGTGAGGCTCCAGCCAAAACCCTCCCTGCGTCCATTTCGAAAAGCACAGCTTTCAGGGTGCAGCCTCCCCTGCCTTTTCTTTAATGCCCTCTGTGGATTCCCACTGGGGGCCCAGTTCGCTGAGCCCACTGCCAGGTGAGGAGCACTGACGGTGTGCAGCTCGCCAGCGGAGCGGCTGACAGCCCGTCAGACGGCCTCTGTTTAGTAAACACACGGCTAGAGCTCGGCAGAGCTGCACTGAAAATTTCATAATGGAAAATGATAACAGGGAGATTACCTTTAGCCTGCTGGAATGCGATCTAATCCCTAACGGGAGAGGCACAGAGGCAAGCCTGACACTCTTCCACATACACCTTAACCCTGAAGATATTAAGATATTTTAATACATATCTTAACATTTGTGGGTTATTATTATTATATTTATGTTATTATTACATCACGGCTCCTTATTATTTTGTGCATACCATTAAGGCAGTGATTTCCCAAACTCCTTGATTCTGTTCAGACAGGAAGGTTATACTTACAGCATCTAACACGGGAGTTTAGCTTTCAGCTGATACTGCTTTGCATCTTGCTTCAGTATGCCCTGATTAAAGTTGGCAAGTTGAAATATTCCTTCTAATACTGGAATGATGTTTTTCTTATAAAAGGATCCCAGATGGCCAGATAACAGAAGAGATGTCTCTTGCACTGAAATGAATAGTCAAAAAAGGGAGATTGCTGTATCCAAAATCATATGGCATCTTCTAACAGGAAAGGCACAAAGATGACTGCAGCGTATCATCATGAAACACATCCTCAGGCTTCAGATCAATGGCCTGATACTAATTAATCCCATGTTTTCTTTTTGAGGTCACATCTATGGTCAGGAGGTAGCAAGTGCTCTCCATAGTCCGGCCATACATTGCAGTCCAAGGAGCACTGGACCCTCTCAAAGGAGAATGACCCTTCTCGTGACTTCTGGGGAATGACGGATCTCTGTAATGAAACAGCACATTTACCTTTTATAAACTATCTCAGAAAAATCAGGGAAAGCCATATGGCTTAAGGAGGCATCTCCTAAAATTAGACTTCACTTAACACAGTACCTAATTGTAAGGATACAGAGCCTACATCTGCTGGAACTGGGCGTAGCATGAAATGTCAAATGCAGATTTAGATGCGAGTAGGACTGCAAAAGGGAAATTAAGTGTCTTCAGCTTTCTTTTAATTGAGAAAGAGAGAGGTTTCTGATGAATGTGCTGAGATCCTGATGGAGAAGAGCAAAAGGTTTAAAGAAATATGAATCTCCTCACAGAAGGGAAGTGGAATAAAAAGGATTTGGAGCTTTTCTGTTACCTATCCCCCCACATCACTCCCCCACAGAGGAGCAGATTTATACCCCTAGCTGGTGATTACCATTAGAGTAGATGCTGACGGAGCGGAGAAGTCCAAATGCATCCTCAAAAACTCTTCTTGGTTAAGGAATTTTCCATGTCATGATCTTGGTTAGTCTCTTAAAGCATTTGGGAAAACAACTCTGAGGGACTAAAAGTTGTGGGACTAAAAGTTGTGGGACATGATGTATGGCATTCTATATACTGTATGTCAAATAACCTAAAATCAAACTTAAATACCTGCCGAGACTGCCTTCCATGAAAATTCCAAGATTATCTTCATAGTGGAGGTTTGCACAAGCTGCAGGGTTTGGAGTTGGGAACTATTTAGAAAAAGGAGGAAAGAAAAATGAATAAATCACCGAGTACACATCTTCTCAAGGCACAGAAGGAGACAGGGTAACACAATTAACGTGATATGGGATAAAAGCTAAAACTCTGACTGAAAAGGGAATCGTCAATATTCCCGTTCTGTAATGTTGCCATCCGTGCTGGACATAGCTGTAGCTATGCAAACAGCATTGGCCATACAACTGGAAGCAGTAACCTCTTCAGCCACTTCAAAGAAACAGGATGAAGACTGAGTCTGCAGTTGCGGGTGCTGCACAGTACTTTTAATTTGAACTACTGCTGTTTTCAGTTTGCTAATACACTGGGATTTGAACGGCAGCCTCGGTGGCAATGGCAGTAATCTCCCTGGGAGGGATGGGGCAGGCAGATGCAGGTATAACCAAGGGATCATGAATCTAGGCCATAGCTTTGTGACCTTCCTAATCTTTAAAAATAGCTTTATGCATGTGTGCGTGTATACAAGTATATGCTATGGAATAACAAATATACGCTACAAAGGTTATATGAAATTGCTTTGCATATTTTAATACTCTGACATGTGAGAAAAGCTAGTGAAGGAAAGGCACTCTAAGCTCTGGTGTGGTAGGACATGAGAAACAGCAGTGAGCAGCAAGAAAAAGAAGGCACAACTGAACTTACATAAAACGTTTCAATTTCAGTTTAGCTATGGGTTTTGCTCTGGCACATTTGGTGATCCCTGGCTGGCTGGATACTCTGTCCAGTATTTTCTTCTGTGGGTGAAGAACAGCCTGTTTGCTGAATTTGGCATTTAACTCTAGAGAGTCGCGGCAATGGACAGGTCTGTCTGTTTGCTTTTTATTCTCTAGCCTTGCCCAAGTCAACAGAATGGGTAATCCATCATGACACCGCAGGAAAGTGACTGGGGAAACAGCACCAAAATTGCTTGTTTAGGATTCATATCAGTACGCATCAGTTGGAGGAGAGTGGAGACCTAAGCAATGCATATGTCCTTAAAATGCATTTTCAGAGGCTGTAAAACTAATGTAGTGCATCACCATTAAAGAGAAAATGTGACCAATTCAGTCTGACTCAGATTAAGACTACATTGTAGTTGAAATGTCTCGAAACAGACTCTGAAAAATAGTTGTGCCTAAGTTGTTTTTCCACCGGAGAAATCAACTGTAGTTGCAAACATAATTTTCAGACCTTCTGGAATTAACATTTAAGCAAGCAACAATGTTAAGATTAAAAATGTCAAAGAACCTATAAATACTATTTAGGAGCAGAGTAGTCTTCACAAAGCAATCATCAAGTAAAGATAAAACAGTCTAAGGTTAAGCAAGCAAGAAAGTGCAGTAGCCCTGCATTCACACTGAAGAGTGCTATTGTAGTGAAGAGCTTTTTTACTTTGCCAATTAATCTTACTCCTAAAATTAGCAATTAATCTATGAAATTCTTGTCATTATTTAGAATAAATGGCATGGCACCAAAGTACCATTATTAACAATTAAGCAAATTTCTTCTGGCCTCTTCTTTAAGATGCTACAATGAATCCAAAATACAAGCTCACCTGGTTGTAGGAACACACATTAAAATTTTAATTATACATCTTTGCAGGGGAAGCTTTGCACAGTTAACCTCTCTGTGCTAGGAATGCCATAACGTTTTACAAACATTTGGATGGACTACAGATACTTTTTATTTTTTCCGATGGCATAACAAATGCTTTTGTTGCCTTTGGTGTTGTGTGATACATGGTACTTGATGTGAAAATCCACAGATACATGGCCTTATCAGGGAGCAGCGTCTAAAGACACTCAGCAAAAATGACAACAGCTGCATGCAAGGCAACAAACTGTAGGACTTTTCACCCTACAAAATCAGGATTAGAAGTTGGAGATAATTTCATTCAACAGAGAGATGAAGTCATCTCCATAAACCTCAGCAACCTCATGACAGGAAAACCCATCACACTGACTGGTCTGACGTCAAGAGTAAGAGACGTGCAGATGCCTGTGAGGTAGGTTCACAGCCCCAGGCGCCTCAGGCTGTACTGCCTAGATGCCCACCAACTGCCAAGGCAGTCTGGAGTGACTACACCGAGTCTGACATCCAAGCTAAAGGTGGGTAAGTCCCACGCAGGATCACCTACTACCGTTATTACACATGAATTAGTCATCACCTGCAAGAGATCAACTGCTTCAATGAATGCCTACCAACAGCTACTGAAGTGGGTAGTGAATCTTTTAAATAGAAATAAAATTACCTAAAAGACATTACAAAATCATTTTTATTACTCCAGACAGCTTTCGTTTTTGCAGGAGAGTGGTCAATGACATGATCCTGCAGGTATCTAAATGCAAACAAAGCCCTCCAGTGCCACAGAACCGCAGGGTGGCTGAGGCTGGCAGGGAGCTCTGGGCCCAGCAGGCCCAACCCCTGCTCACGCAGGGCCACCCAGAGCAGGGAGCCCAGGGCCATGTCCCGGTGGCTTTTGAAGGTCTCCGAGGAGACTCCACCGCCTCTCTGGGCAGCCTGTGCCAGGGCTCTGTCACCCCCACAGCACAGAAGGGCTTCTGGTGTTCAGACGGAGCCTCCTGTGGGCCACTTTGTGCCCATTGCCCCTTGTCCTCGCTCTGGGTGCACTGACAAGAGCCTGGCTTTGTTCTGTTTGCACCCTCCCTTCAGGTATTTCCAGATGTTGATAAGATCTCCCCAGAGCCCTCTCTTCTCCAGGCTGAGCAGTCCCAGCTCCCTCAGCCTTTCCACATCTGTCAGATGCTCCGGTCCCTTCACCATTTTTGCAGCTCTTCATTGGACTCTCTTCAGTACGTCTCCTTTCAGCTTCTGGATGATCCTAGTTAATCAAGATTTTTCAGTTAAGCTCCCCATGCATGTGAAGATATGCTTCTGGTCATCCCTACAGCTGCCTAGCTCACCACCCTACCTAACCCCCTGCAGATCTTCAAGCGAGGCTTTTTCCTCCCTGTCTCCTCTGCAGAAACTAATCTGAGACCTTCATTACATACCTTGCATCTGTGAAATGTTGGGTGTAATTAATCTTTAATATGAAAGCCCAGAAGTCGTTAAGTCCCTCCAGGCTACCAAAAGCCAAGGTTCAATTCTATCCTCTCATCAAAGAAATGTAAATCACCATCATCCACAAGCTAATTCACCTCCCTAAAGACAACAATTCAGGGGTACCAGTGAATGTTATGTTTTCTATAGAATAAAATAGTCATTGAACCAGAGAAAGATTATTTTATAGCCTAGTGGCTGAAAAAATTATCTAAGTGGTGAGAGAAGTAGAGAGCATTTCAAAATACTTCTCTTGAGATGACGCAGTTCCTGTCCTTTACTTACACAGTTAGACCACACCAATAAGAGAAAATGAGAGTTCTTCAGAATATCTAAAGCCCAGTGATATAGAGGGATATCTGCCCACCACAGAAACCTCTGTTCAGACCTTCCCAATAAGAAGAGGGAATTTTAAAATCATTGGGTTCTTGGAAACCCCGGGACCACCTGCTTTTCTTGTAGCAAATGCTCAAATCTAAGCTTTTAATACTTGGGTTAGAAAGACATTTTCAATTTGATCCCATATAAAATCTTTTTAGGCTTTTATTTTCATGAGGGAAAAAAAATATAATTATTTGGAAGGATTTGAACTAGTTTTTCCTTGCAACCAAAAATTCCTGATATGCATAACCTTACGTGAGAATTATGACTGCTTTATCAACACGTGATCATTCGTGCACTGAAATGCTGCTCCCTGCTCCAGTACACCAAACTCAGATATAACTATACCAAATTTTACACAGCTCTATAGTGCCAACGAATTTGATCTATGCATTTGACTTTCAATTATGTTCCGGTCCGCTTTAATACCATACGTTTGTATCTACCAGACAGACCCGCACATTGCCAAATACAAGAATTAAACTCACCATGCTGAGTTCACCAATGCTTCAACTCACATGTATTAGAATATAACTGTGTTTCTCCGTATGGTATTGAGCAATGATTTGTTGAGAGTTCTTAAACAAAATTAGGCTTCTATTTGGATTTATTTGTTTGACTTGGTAGACTTAATATATTCCTTTTTGTTTTCTTTACGTTAATTCTGTATATGCAGAATACACACTGCAAGCTCCAAAACTGTTACAGTTCCAAAACAACAGCTTTCCTTTACGTATTGACAAACATTTCCAGCAGAAGTATTATGCACTTTGCAGGGGAAAAAAAAAGTGACAAACAAGACATAACAAATGAATGGCATTCAATATTCGAATGTTTTCCGACAATAAAAAAAAATATATGTATATATATAAATGAGAAGACTATAAAATAGAATAATTCAGAAATGCATTTTAAGTTGCGATTTAAAGAGCTGAGTGAGCCAGCTGTACAGATATCATAACGAAGAAAATAATTCCAAACGAGAGCCAAATGAGCCATCGCAAAAAACTGCGAGACAGTAAACAGCAAGAGGGGTGTGGAGTAGAGCTAAATCAGAAACAGAGTGTAAGTTACAGAAGGAAACAAACGTGAACCATATGGAAAAATATCCACAACACATTAGTGTTTAATTAGATAATATAATGGATAAGGACACTTCTGCAGAGTCATCATAAACAAAGATGAATGGAAAATGTGCTACTAATAAAACTGGGTAATCTAACTGCGCTACAACTGTAATTTGATCAGTCACAAATTTAAAACAAAAATAATATTTTGATACAGTATTTTGCTACTGCATTTAGTAGTAGAAAAGAAAGTACAGAAGGAGACAGTCTCAACTGAAGTTCCAGGTACTGTGAAAACAAACAGAGAAATCACCACAACTGTTTGCACTCTAACGCTTGTACCCAAATTCGCGTTCCAATTCACTTGGAACACACAAAGGAGCCACCTTTTGAATAAGAGTGTGGAATGGCCTTTTCCAGTTTCTTTTCTAAAATATATTTGACTTGTGTGAAGGCCCTATAACAGAGATAACATCTAAAGTAAATATTAGCATGGGAAAACGAACCTGTAGGGCCTGGTTATGTTTTCATACATTTACCTTATATAGGAAACCAACCTGACATAAGAAGCAGCACAGGTTAATTGCTTTCAAGGGAAAAACTATATGCAACAAGTAGGGCAAACAGAGAGCAAGAGAAACAAAATGGTTTTGAAGGCCTTTGTGATCTTCACAAACACTTTCTTAATAGGGAAGATTTTTGAGAAGTTCTTTGCATGTATGCACGTCATTATGGCTATAGATAGCTACGCACACACTGATGCTTTACGAGAGACTTCAGTAAAAGGATGCCAAGCAGGTACAGTCTGTCAAGGTGTGCAAGACAAGACAATTAATTAGGAATCACAGCTTCAAGCTTTAAATGAATAAATAAAACATGGTAAAATACAGAAACAAGAAAAAATGGAAGCTGAGGAGTGTAAAGAAGGGTAACTTCTCATTGTAAGTATCTACAAACTAAGCTCTAAATGAATGTGTGAATTTCTGCTGCCTTTACCATTTTTTTGAGACTGCGTAATATCCTAACGTACACCTTCAAAATATATTAGGTTCATTTGGAAGCAAAAATGGAAATCACAAGGCCATCTGGAAAGGTGCTAAGACTGCATGATGATATCTCTAAAATTCACTTTTTATCAAGATTACTTCCCCAGATAGCTGCACTCCAGCTGCACATTTCTGGGTCATTGCTCTTCCAGTAAAGTTTTCAACTACAATTTTTATAGAGGATCAAAAACATTAAAAAAAAGCATCAATTAAAACGTAAATGTTAGGAATTGAAATTCCAAGAAAATACATGGAAGTGAAAACAAAGTTTCACTGCTAAAAATTAGAAGAAAAAAAAAAGGAAAGAAAGAAAATCTCCACAAACCATAAATGAAAAAAGAAACTATTCACTGAGTCATTTTCCACTGTAATTCTAAATTGATTCAACTAAGCGAACACCATTAGGTCTAGAATACTCAAGATAGGATGTGAAATTTCATTTCATAAACATGAATAAGGAGTAAGCATACCAATAGAAAACTGATTATTTTTATCTAATAATATATACTCAAGAGATCATAAACCATAACAACATACACGGCTATTTTTAAAATGGCAAAACCAGTCTGTAAGAATCATCAGCTGAAAAAATTCCAAGACGCTGTGGTTTTCAAGCAGCCATACTCCAGCATGACTACTGAACTATTTAAATTCCTGTCTTCAGATGATGCAAGTACATTTCAAAAAAGGTGAAGTACAGCAGGTACTATATCTATCTAACATTTCAATTACATTATGCCTGTTTAGGTAGCCTAAACTCCCCCATAAATTATGTCACTAGAGTCAAACTAACTTAGGAATGACCACTGTCTTAGAACTCCCCCTTTAAAGAATATAGATTTCCAAGCCTGCCCCATCCAGGAGAACATAGAAAATATACTGCTTTGCCTAGTTTTACAAACTAGTGCATTAATTAATTCATGCATTGACTGAAATGTCAGATTGTACCCCACAGTGAAAAAAAGGATTTTTCATTCTCACTTGCAGGGAGTACGTGTAATTTAAATCATGAATACCATGTGCTCATATGTTGCAAGACACTACAAAGACAGCAGGAATTTTAACGAGTGGATTTGCAGCTAGGATTAGAAGAAATTATTAGGCCAAAACACTGTATTTGGCAGTAGCTGTATCCTTAACTGTGATATCTTTTAGCAGGGTAAATAAAGGGAACTTTGTATACAAAGATGGGAGGTGCAAAGTTACTTGGAATTAAACATATCGCACACACACCTCACTGACATACCCGTTTGCAAGTTGTGAATGAAAAGCTTTCCAGGGTGAATAGTGGGGTAACTATACCACTATATAATAATAGTGGGGTAACTATATCCCACTATATAATAGTGGGATAACAGGGAATTGGGATAACTGATAACATGATGCAAAACACCATCCTCTGCTTCTTTAGTTTCTAGACCTCCTTGGTATCAAAGATAACATATGCCAAGATTGCTTTGATTTTCTTTTCTCGTTTCTCTGACTGCAGCAGTAAAGAGGTAGGAACGCTCCTGCCAGCTTCAGTTCTGCTCTTCAGAAACTACTGGGCAGCAGGATTTGTCACTGGCTTCTCCTAGCTGCTTGGAAACCTCACGAGACCTGTGCTCAAACAGGCGCTACGGCTATCTGTAACGGAGCAATAACACCAGGAGACTGCTCCTCTCCTCATTCTGTTGGGAAACATCACTCGCTCAAAGTGAAGAGGCAAGAATTCCTATACAGAAGTGAAAAGTGACAGGACTGAACGGAAGCAAGCTACCTGAAAGTCACTTAAAGAGGGGCCTGAAATTTTGTATGTGCTTGCAGAGTACAATTACAGATCTACCAATGTATTTACAGTTAAGTTATTATTTTTGTTTTTGCATCTACCTTGTAAAACATGAGAAGTTTTAAGGAACTGAAAAACTTAGCATAAAAAAATTGTACGTGATATTTCAGTGAAACTTATCCACAGAATTATAAAAAACATTCAAGAATCCCAAAACAACTTAAGCCTTTGTTTGCAAGCAGTTTGACAGGCACTGCTATCTTCTACACAAGAACTCAAGAAGCCAAGACGTTGAACTCTTAAAGCGGGACAAAGCCATGATTCTGCCTTACACTTTGCAATTCACTCTCTCAAGGAAGCTTTCCTGACATCTCATTTTTATCTTATCTTTCATGTTGCGGTCCTTAGCCACCTGCGTATTGGGAGTTCAGAACTCCCAGCTAACGGCGAATCAAAAACTTCTACGTGACTCCTATTAGCCCCCGAGAACACTTTGTACTGTTTGGTTTGTCACTCTGCTTTAAGCACTCTCAGGTAGATAGATCCTCATTAAATTGAGGAAGTCAACAGCCAATTCACACTGCCTAAAGATAGATATGTAAAATCCCTAAACGTACATTTACCAAATTTGGAAAGACACTAAATGAATCATCGATACCTGTAAAGAAGAGCAACAACTGTCTCCATGCAAGTACCCAAATCTATGACTAGGGTACACTTATAAGATGAATTTTGAAAAAAATCCCCCAGAACTTTACAGAACTCCGTATCCGCTTCAGCCATATTCTCCTCTCTTCCAGGCACTTCAGATTTTACTGAATTCCATGGAAGCTTCAGATGTGAGGTGCTTCTGTAAACTGCTGGTGTTGAACAGTTTTATTTCTAGAGACATGCTATGCTGCTTCCATGAGATGAGGGGATATAGCACTGTGCGCGTACATAGAGCATGTAAACACAATGTACGATAGCTAAAGGGCCTCAAACTCAGTAGCGTATCACATACTTATTAAAAGTGTCCTATTAGCAAGACTGCTTTCACTGAAATCCAATTTATTTGGATAAAAGCATCCCCCGGTAGCACAGAACTGTGACTGCAACAGAGCCATCCCAGGACAGGAAGAGGAAAAAATAAATAAATAAACCAGAAAGCCTGGAAACAAATGGAAGCGTACAAAATCGTCTTATTGCGTAGCTAAGTGAAACGAAGGGAAAGAGTAAATAAACATTACAAGCATCTGACAGCAACGCGTTCGACTTTAATATGTTAAATAAGTTTTAGTCCGTTCAAGTTTAACGCATGAAGTGCGGAGGAAGGTGTCATCCGTCAGGGAAGGGTCCCGTCGCTTGTACGTCTCAGAAGCGAGACCGTTTCTCCTCTCACAGGGGCCGGTCTCACAGGAGCAGCTCCGACGGCCCGGCGAGGCGGCAGCGCTGCCCCCTTCCCCTTCCCCTTCCCCTTCCCCTTCCCCTTCCCCTTCCCCTTCCCCTTCCCCCAGGCGCCACCTGAGGGGGCGGCGGGGGGCACCTGCCCGCTGCTCGGGGCGCTGTGAGGCGGCTCCGTGCCGCCCCCCCCCGTCACCGCGAGCCCCCCGTAAGGGGCCGGGGGCCGCGCGCCGCTACCTGCGGCCGCCGCTTTCCCCCCGCCGCCGTTTAAAGGCGCTGCCGTAAAGCGCCCGTCTCCCTTAGCAACAAGGTTGGGGCCCGGCGCTAGGTGTGGGAAGGTGATGTAAAAGTACAGCCAGTGTCGTAAACCAGGTCCGGGCGGGGAGGGGGGGGGTGGGGGGGGGGGAGGAGAGGAGGGGAGGGGAGGAGGGGAGGGAGGGGGAGGGCGGGGGAGGAGGTGACTGGAGCATTTAGACACAGGCGAGAGGATCATGGCGGATGGCCCCAGGTGTAAGCGCAGGAAGCAGGCGAACCCGCGCCGCAACAACGGTCAGTCAGCCGCCGGGGCAGCGGCCGGGGAGGGTGTGTGTGGGGGGGGGTGGGACGGCGGAGCCGGGCCGGGCAAGAACAAGCGGAGGGGGAAGGGGGGAGAACGGGGAGAGGTGGCGGGGGAGACTTTGGGGTGCGAGAAGTAGAAAGTAATGCCCCGCCGGGAGCCGGCTGGCCCCGCACCGCCAGACCCGTTATATCCGCTACCTGCCTCCCTCCTCCGCCTAGCGGCGCCTCCCCGCGCCGCCGCCTGCCCCGGACCGTTAGGCGCTGCCTGCCCCGCGCCGCCGGGGGGGAGCTGCGGGGGGGGGGGGGGGGGGGGGGGGCACGTTTTTTTTTTTTTTTAATTTTTTAGTTTTTTTTTTTTAATAAAGGGGGGACGCCTGCCTGCCTGCTGCCGCCGCCCGGGCTGGCCCCGGCTTCTCCGCCCCGCTGGGGGGCTGCGGGGGTGGGCGGGCGGGCGGCGAAGTTTCTTCCCTTCCCTTCCCCTCCCTTCCCCTCTCCTCTCCTCTCCTCTCCCCCCGGCTCTGGAGGTACCTGTTTGTATAATAATGGGTGGTAACGGTTTGGCCGGGGGCCCCCCTCTCTGCGTGTGTGCGACCCAGTGCTGCGGTCTATATAAGGAATTACATTTACGTTTCAGACTTAAGGGCTGCCGGGCTTCTTCTTTCTTTTCTTTTATTTTCTTTTTTTTTTTTTTTTCTCTTTTGGGTACGTGTGTTACTTTAAGATGCCTTCTGGAGGTACACGGGGGGGGGGGGGGGAGCGCTCCGTACACCCACTCCGCACTTATTTTCTGGGTGGGGGAAAAAAAAAAAAATAGAGAAGTAGTCGGGCGCTCGTAGCGACTCCTCGTAATACGATGTACAGCAGGAGGTTTTGTAACCTTCCTTGGCAATTTTAGGTTTTATGTGGCATTTCCTGTGCGGGGTCACAGATAGGAAGGCTCTCGCCCGCGATCCGAGACGTTTCCATACGCAGTGGACGGCCTCTGAAATATATCCGAGGCACGATTCCTGCCTCTGCTCGCCGATCCCGGCCGGTTCAGGCATAAAGTGTTTACAAACGGTGGCCTTTCCAGGGGCTAACGAGTCGATCTGATTGCTTTGAACTTAGGAGGGCTTTCTTAATTTCGCCGTGCGCGTTTCACAGCGGGTATTTTGGTTTACACGAGGGCGTTATTAATTCCTTGTTGTAGTGTAAATATTTGTATTTAGCTCAGGATTTGGCTCCGCGAAAGGTAAGTTTGGAAAGTGCTTTTCTCTTTACCTTATTTAAAATGTTGATGATCAGAAAAAGGGGCTTTTCTTCTTGCTGACGACATGTGTGTGACATGTGAGTCTGAACCACCCAGTGTCTGTGCAGGAGCTGTAAACATGTTTACCTGAACAGGAAAGAAAATGGATTTTTCTCTTAAAGATCCAGTGATACGAATATCATACTCTTAAAACATATCAACAGATGACTGGCGAGAGAGATTCTCTGAAAACCTAGCTTTTGAAGTCGACGGGGAAAAAGAGATTCTTGATCGCTGCAGCAAATGGCAACTTGTGCAGGTAGAAAAAAAGATGGTGTTTAGTTTTCTCCTGCATGCATGTCAGCCCCCTCCTGTCTGCTGCTTTCATTCTCAAGGGAGGGATTTATTTACCACGCTTGCTGTCAGTGTTTTTCCTTTGTGCTTAATATTAGAAAAACAGATTTGAGGCTGTTTAAGCACAAAACGTTTTGTCTGCGGCATGTATCACTCGCAGAAAACAAAAGGTGTGTAAGACAGGGTAGCGTTCCAGGTATCTTTCATCTTCATCACTTTTGGACCTCGTCGTTGCACCCTTCTTATTATAAAATCCCTTTGAGTCCGTATCGAGTAGTTCTGCTGTGTAAAATAGATGGCTTGTTTTAGGCTGTTTCTGGTTCCTTTTTTTTGAGGAATTAAAACCAACTTCAGTCATTGTGCACTGAAGCATCAGGATCGGTTAGATAATAGATTCTGGATAATAGAGATTTCTCAGCAGTGGGTTTTTGTTTGACTTGCAAATGTTTACTAAAGAAAATGGCTAGACAAATGTTAACCCTTTAACCTTTAAAATAGGTGTGAGACTTATTTTTCTTCTAGATCTCTAAACGCACTTTGCTCTCACGGATTAGTATCTTCCGTTAATCCAAGATCAGCGTACAGGAGATGCTTCAGCAACTGCCTTGTTTGTAGTGCACACTAAATCAGTTTTGTACTGTTCCAGTTGCCTCGTTTCTCCCTCGTACACACAGAGGGGGAGATTAGAGGGAGATGGCACTCGGTATTCAGTGTGCCAGTTAACAATGCTGGGCTGTGGCATTAAGTTATTGTACTGTAAACTTTCCCTCTGTTTATCTGTTGATAAGCTTAGCACAGCTATTCTTGTACTGTAAACTTTTTCTTTTTTTTTTTTTTTTTTTTTTGTCCCTGTGTTTGAGAGCCAGAACTTATGGCTGCCATCCTGATGCGTTAAGTGGAGCTGGGAAGACAGTCTTACCTCCTTAACCGGAGAGCTGGTCCCTTTTCTGCCTTCTTTATTGGCCGCTACAGGAGATCAGCAAACGAGCCGATTGGTGCTACCATTAGAGCCTTCGCTAACGAGAAAATCTGGCACTTCTCATACCTGAAGAAAACTATTCTGCATCGTTGTCCTTACTTCTGGCCAGTACACGAAAACCTCCACTGCACTGAAGCAGTTAGCGAAGTGTTAAGACGACAGCACCAGGCTGATAAAGCAGGAACACGGTGCTGGTTGGGAGTCTCTCTTCCTATCTACCTTCTCCCTTCTGCTGTCAAAAAATGACAGAGAAAGGGGGAGGAGAAAAGAGGGACGTGATTTTGCCAGTCATCTGCACTGTCACGCTCTGCTAATACTGTGCAAACTTAATAAATTCAGTCTCAGCAAAATTTTTTTTTTATTCTATTATGAATTGGCTGGCAGGATCAGATCAGTTGCTTTCTCAGCATTTCTCGTATGTGTTATGATTATCTTAATTCCTATTAAAAAGCAAAACTAAAAGTAAGACATCTTGTTCTTCAGCAATACCGAGACGAGTAAAATGAGCAAAATGTTTAGAGTTCCCTGGCTTAAAAAAGATGTTACCAACTGTTAGTATTTATGTTCTGAAACTGTTGTAAATATACCTTCAGTTCTTTTTACCATAGAAAATATGTATGAAGAAGAGTGTATGAAATAGTAATTTCTGCATGCTGTCAGATAGGAGAGGAGAAGGTATGAGGCAGGCTTCCCCCCCCCTTGGTAACAGTAAGTCACTAAAAGGTTACGTAGGTTGACTTGTGAGAGTGCTATTTCAGTTGCTCTACACGTGAGTTTTTCCTCTTTTACTTTTTATTTTTATTACATAATCATTTCATACGTAGTGTCGTTACGAAGCTACGGCCTGTAAGAAGAACCCAAGTGCCTTTGAATCGGCCAGAAGTACGGCGTGTCTCTGTGAGCTGCGAGGTGTTAACTACTGGCAGGATGTCAGGTGTTAGCGGCGCTGGGGATACAGCATTCCTTGTCCTGCCTTTCCTCTCGTGCCCCCCTCCCTTTCTTCTTCGCTAGGTATCGCGCTTTCACTCCAGCATTAATTTAAATTTGCATTTTGGGAATTGAGGAATGTAGCTCAAGTTAAAATTCCAGGCACAGTGAACAGGTCTACATGGACAACTGAATTAGCTGTTTGAATCTTTTCTCGTAGAAGGAAATCTTTTCTCATAGAAACCAGTAATGCTTCTGTTTTAATTTTTAGCTACTGAAGTGTGATGGGAATACTTTTTAAAGTGTTGTAATCTTTATTTTTCTCTCAGTAATCAGTGCTTGTTATTTTAATGGTCGTGAAGCAGTGTTTGAAGGCAGTTAGTTACCTGAAGCAGGATTTTTTAAGGTGGTTACCTGCCTGAAACTGTTTTCCTTGCTTGCAGGACTATCGTAAATATGCTGCTGAAACAGCAGGTGAAGAGCAGTAGGTAGGTGGGACTTTCACTCGGGACACGGCCTTACGAATTGTAGATCATTCAGATTAGGTATTTTAGTTAAGTCTGGGGCTCTGACTCTGTGAATTCAGCTGCAGTGTTCTGTTGACAGCTTCCTGTTGTACCAGATATTCCTCCCCACCGAGCCTTTCTGCTGCCTTCTCAGGGCCTTACAGCGGGTCCCGCTAATATCAGCGTCACCGAGCTGCGTGCCTGGGCCCTGGCTCTGTAACCGAACTCCTGCCTTGGTAGTGCGGAGGGAAACGAGCCCTGCAGCCAGCTACGTCTCCTTCCCAGCTGCGGGCGAGGTGGTTTTGGTGTCCTGTGACTTATTCTTGTGGAAGTTTTGCGGTGTGGGGGAGAGGAGGGGAGAGGCTGGAGTAATCTAAAGGGAAAATATCCGCGCAATGCCTCTCCTCCTGTGGAAACATCTGTTTTAATAGGGTTTAAAATGCCAGTGAGGGGTGGCAGACATTTCTAACGTGCGTGGAACTGTATCACTATGTTAAAGAAATAAAGCCTGGTTTTGTGAAGTTCGGGTTGTGTTTTTTGTTTTGTTTTTTAACTGACTTTTTTTTTGAGCAAGTGCCCTGTAGGGCAGGGAAGCTGCTAGAACTGCAGGATCTAGCCACATGGCACTTACGGATCTCTATTTCTAAACTCAGTCATGATTTACCAAAAATATAAGATCACTGCTTTCAACTCAATAGCCGTTTATGGTCACTTCGAAAACTCTAGCAAATTGATATTGCAAGCCGGTGAGCACGTGGTGTGCTTTGGTGACTGTATATCCAGGACTTTCTTCAGTTTTCAAAATGCGGTTCGAAATGAACTCTAAGTGCCTAATATCAGATTCCTGAAGTTCTCCTCCTACTTACCTACGTTTTCCAAAAGGGCTCACCAGGTAGGATCCTCGCGGTTACGGGCGAGCAAGCAGGACCCAGCTTGCAGCAATGGTCTCAAACTTTGGTGCTTCGTGCTGGCAGCTGTTTGAGGCCTGTTATTTTTGAGGCCTAAATTCTCAAGTGACTTACCCAAGGTCACACAGGAAGTCTATAGCAAGACTGAATCTCAGCCCATTTTTTAATCCTTGGGACTACCCTTGCATTTGGCTTGATCTGGAGCCTTAAAGAGAGAGAACAGATTTATCATTTAGCAGTTACTATTCCTTTCGGTTAAAGTATGTAAACTTTTTCGTGTTTACTGTGTTGAAAAACATGTACTTTCAGCAAACAGGGCAATATGCGAAACTCAGTTTTCTCTTGAGTCATTTCTAAGTGGCAATAAGATAGTATCTGCAGTGCTGGTGCTTCCTGTCTGGAGCCAATGTTGATATAATGATGAGTTAGAGAACTAGAATTGGTATTTTTGAACATTTTGGTAATCTTATCTTACAGTGTAAGTACTATGATGTGCAGGTAGTCAAATTTAAAACAGAGAATTGACTTAGGACCTATGCTGTTAAGACTGGAATCCCTACTCTGATGTGTAGGGTGTTTCTGTGGGGTTAACATCTGGGCAGACACAATTTGTTCAGATGCTGGTTTTGTTGGGACAGTAATGTCTCAGGAGAGTCTCAGCGTAGAGCTGGTATTTCTAACATTTGAAAACGACTGCTAGGCAAATAAAAAAAAAAAAAAAAAGCATAACTCCTCCTTAAAACAAAAATTCCCCCAAAGTGTGTAAATAAAGGTCAGGCTTCGAAAGCCTGCTCGAGCAAACACATGCCAAGGCCGAGCCCCAGCACTGCTGCTGGGGGCGCGGGGGCTGCTGCCCTGGCAGAGGACGTGGCAAGGGAGGAGCTGGAGGTGAGGGGCAGCTGTGGGATGGGGACCCTCTTGCCAGCGTGCACTTACAGCTGTGGGATGCTGCCATAGATGAGTTGTGATGGGGACCTTTTCTCGTGTCGGGGAAAAAAAAAGAAAAAGCAACCCGCAGAGCAATGGCATACTTGTGGGTCAGGGATGCACAGGCGAGAGAAGGTGGAACAGGAGGGATGGTGGTCTTGTTCTTGGTGAAGGTCTGGCAGACCGTGGTGGCCTTTGGGGCAGAGATGAGCACGGGTCTGGTCCCCTTTGGCTGAACGAGAAAATAGCTTGGCCCTCGATTGGCTAGGTGATGCCTTGAAACTGTGAAATTCTTGGGGATTTGTATGCTGGTGGTTTTGTACGTGTGTTTTCTGTGCCTCCTGCTCCAATGTTGCACAAGTATTTCTCATTGGTCTCGATCTGCTTTTCTGGCTGTCTTGTGTCTGGTGTCTTATTTTTAAGTTATTGGAAAGAATAACAGAAGTTTGATATTTAAAAGCTGTTCACAGTTGTAGCTTTTAATCTTTGCTTGCCCTCTTCTTTTAAAGAATGGGATTATTTTAAGCTTTCCTCTTGTGATGAGCCTTAGTTTATTTATTTAGTAATCTATTTGGCCCTTTCTTGTGTAGATGAGAAGAATTCCTGTGTGACAGTTGAGGAGAATGGAAAGCCCACTCCAGAAGAATGAGACTTATAAAATACTGACTGCTGTTAAACACAGCATAGCTTTATAGATCTATTTCAGTACTCCTGAGAAAAATACTATCCCCCTCACCACCATGTAAGCACCTTTCAGGTAGTAAAAATAAATGTATGAAGTCTTCTCTTCCAGTAACCGTGCCTATACGTCCGATTCCTTGTACGAATGTCTTACATGACAGCTTACCTTCACATCCCACGAGGGTAGGTGGTAGAGCAGAAAGAAGAAACTTGTTAAGGGTGAGTCTTTGCATATGGAGCAGCTGGGCGGTGTTCGGATGTCTCAGTTGGCTAGTGCTAGCCATGTTAACCAGCCTCCTTTAGGCTTGTGTGCTCGTCCCCCCAGGGAACCCTGAACAGGGAAGAAAGGAGGCCTTTCTTTTCCACTTTCCCTCTCCTTGTGCTCGTTTCTGATGCCGTTAAGGGAATGTGATGGTATCTTTTATTTTAACACGTTTTTTCAGAGCAACAGAAGTTAACTAAAAATATGCTCTCTCATCCTGGAGAAGTCAATACTGTTTGAAAGCAGCCTGCTTCAGCTCGCTCCTTTTTCAGCTGTCATTCCCAGCTGTCACAATCTCCTTGACGGGAGGACTTTACCCTGTTGTTGCAAAGCAGTCTGGTTAACAACTGCTGTCACCCAAAGGTTAAAACCTGAAAACTGGTATCCTTTGTCACTTCCCTTACAAACGTTTGCTTTCTGTTTGGTAGCATCTCCCTTGTTCCTTGGCCTTCAATATGTTCCACCTATCCTATTTTTGGAGAGCTGTGTAAAGCAAATGAACGCGTGTGATGATGAATGTGTTCTTCTTGGTCTGTTAGGGGGCTCAATTAGGGGAGAGAGAAGTTTGTTTTTTATTTAATAAAACAATTCTGTGCTGAGATTACACTCCATCCTGTCCAGTTAGGGTCTCTAAGCATGATTACCAACCTTGAGGAGAAGGACTCATGAAACTACTTCTTTAAGCACTAAGGAACCCATATGATTTTGCTATGAGAGAGTGGCATGAAGTGTGCCAGGAAAATAAATAACTCTCCCTTTACTGCTTAAATACACCTTTCTAGTATGTTTTTTCTTTGGGAGAGATGAAGGGGGGAGTAAATACAGATATTCCGTCTTCCTCCGTGCTTTTCTGTGTGTGTGTGGTTTTTGTTGTTGTTTCTCATGAGTCAAGTATTAGAGCTACATTGGAGGAGCTGGCAAGAGCACCAGAGGCAAACGGATTATAAACCTGGCCTTGCACCATGCTCCTGAGAGGGACTTTCATGGACAGTGCTTGGAAAAAGGGGGTTGAATATCTGATGTGGTAGAGTATTTCTTGCCTATGATCGAGCGTGCCTGGCCTTGCTAGGATCAAATGCTACTTGGGCAAGTGATGCTAGATAGTACCTTCAGTTACTGTGATATGAAATGTTTTCATTACTTCAGCTAATGTTCATTTCCAAATTCTGTCTGACAGACGACTGACAGATACTGAGGGCAATTTTCTGTTTTGTAGAGACATCTGTCCACCGAGGATATATGGGAGAAAGCAAAATGAAATTACAAAACATCACAAATGTGGCATGATTGAAAAAGGCCTGGGGAAATCTATTCCATCTGAAAAAAGTGCGAACTAAAGAACAGAATATCATACCTTAATTACAGGGCTTGGGTTGCTTTTCCTTAAACTGGTGGGTTTGACCTAAAGGTTGGGTTTTCCTGTCTGCTCTTTTAACAACTCCCCCCACCAATATCTAACACTTATTTTTTTCCTTAATGTCCAAAAACATAAGGGAGATGAGTTGTCCGTTTTTCCTAAATAACACTTGCATTTAAACAGTTTTTCCTTGATACTTTGAGGAAATTCTGCCTTATGTCCTTTTGGGTATACATCAGATTTTCCTTCTTCCCACTTTCTGTTCTGCTTTATTCTTTCTCTTAAGTTCCTGTGTAATATGTAGGGCGAAGCATGTCAAGTTCTGGACTGGAAAAGGAGATCTCATTCAGAATCTGTAGCCTATTTAGTCTTCCATCCGATTTTGCATGTCTTCCCGTAGATTTTCCCGTGTTCCTAGTATTTACCGAATAGCTGTATTGGGAATTCAAGCAAAACAGAACTAGTCACATACTACTGGATTCATTCTTATATTATTGTTCACAGGAAGGACCTAGGTACAGTTGGCCCTGCAAAGAGCGTGAGGTGGTGAACGAGGACTTTGAAGCAGAGTTGGCGTTGTAATGACTGGCTTCCTTCCCTGCTGCTGTCCCTTCCCCTTCCTTGCAAAGCGTTTTCATTTGAAAAGCTAAGGTGTGGTCATCAGGCATATCTGTTTTCAACTTCCAGTAATTTTTAGCTCACTGCAGAGCTACACCATAATTACATATGCAAATGCAGTATTTTTTTTTTCCCCTCTCACCTTGAACATGTGGGAGAGAAAGATAAGGTTGCAGAGTACCACCAGGGATGGTGCTGCCGCAGAAGTGGAGAAGTACTTCCCTGGGACTTGTACCGCAGGGGGAGTTCACAGCTTCTCTGCTTCGAAGGCAACAAAAAAACCCTGCTCTTGCCAAACTTAAACTTTAGGTGAGAGCCTTCTGAATGACTTGCTCTAATACATTGTGATACATTCTAGCTGTTCTGGGTGCTGAGAGTAAATTTGTTTGCAATAGGAATTAATTTCATAGATGTGTATTATACCCAATAACTTAATTTTTTGATGATTAATCTACTGAATGCTCCCTGTGGTAATGTAGGGTAAACTTAGTAATGGTACTATAATGCACACAGACTAATTCTGTGGAAAAGACAGTTCTGACAAGTTTTTCTCTTCATAAGACTTACTTTTGCAGATTTTAAAGTTGTCTGACATACTGTAATCCTAAAACTCTTAACTGTATTTACAACGAATACTAGAAGTAACCTGGAATCAAAATGCTGGGTAGCTGTTTCTGCCTCAAAGTGGAATAAGAGAAACAAGAACCAACATTGAATGGGTACTTGTAGCATGGGAAAACAAGAATTGTTCCCCTGACATAATACAGTATAACATGCCATAGTTTTCCACACTTCACCACGTGAGATAAAGCACGCCTTCGGTGACCAGCCTGTGTGGCTGGGGAGGGACTTCTGGGAAGGATGAACCAGACTGGTACCTGAGCGTGTGAGTGACTAAAACTGGGTGGTAGACTTTCTGTTTCTGTGAGCTAAGCCAGTTCATGCAAAAATGAGAATTTTAGCTTTCAAATTGCAAAGGGTATGAGTAGACCTAGATGAATAAACCTCTATTGTATGTCATGATTTTTATGGTCCTGACAGAGGATTCTTACAAGGTTTGCACACTGCCTGTAGATCTGATGCTCAAAAATGTTTCTTTTGCCAGTCCTATATTTGACTCTGCTGAGGGACTTCCCTTCAGAAAAGAAAAGAGTAAGAATTCTATCAAATGTGGGCATTTTCTTTATTTTGGTATGCAATTACAAGCCTTATCTATTTACTTTACGCCAACTTAAAAAAACAATACACACAAACCCACAAAAACCTCCTTGTTTGCAGTATGATATGCAAATCACTTCGCTACATTTGTTCTTGCATATTATGTAAAAATGTTTTGGGATATAGGGAAACTTTATATTTTTTAAAAAATAAGTCTGAGTTATTTTTCAAGTAGGTAAGAAAATAGAAATGCTAGAATTGAAAACTTGCCAAATGTCTTGTTCTAGTAACTTACTGTTGCTTATCACATAATATTAGGGATTGGAAGGGACCTTGAAAGATCATCTAGTCCGATTCCCCTGCCAGAGCAGGAACACCTAAATCATGTTACACAGGACATATTTATATTATTTTATATTATATTTAGCTTGTATTTAGGCTTATCTTTAGCCCTTATTTAATCTTTCTAATTATAACCAATATTTGTAAGCATTTTGAAGTTGTTGTACAGCAAATCACAAGAATAGAAAGATATTTGACTTTTCAAGTTAAGATGTGCCCTCACCATTAAGGCCTTCCAAGTTTGTGCCTCAGTGCATCTTAAGAGGAATTCTACTTAGGCTTTTTTTAATTTCTACCCAGCCCATCAACCTCTGAAGAACTTGTATGCCTTAATTTGACCGCAGAAGAGTCAAATGTCTTCTCGTTGGTCCTTGGGTCTACTGTTGGAATATTTTGTAGCCGAAGTGTGTGCGCGTGTGCACGGCCATGTGTGCTGTTCCCCTGCCTTCCCTTTTGTCTGTGGAGCTCCTGGCTGACAGCAGATTAGCCATCTGAATGTGGGCAGCACAGAGTAATAGGCTGCGCAGAATGCCCGAGGCTTCTCGCATACAATAAAATGACTCCATTAGAAAGCAAAAAATGACAAGCCTGCCACGGAGGGCATCTGTGCTGGGGAGCTGGAGAGAATAGCCTTTGGTTTATGATCATGTTAATGGGTGTAAAATAAACCTAATTTTTTTCAACTGTCAAAAGTATTCCTAGGTGCTCTACCGACTAGCGCTGAAGATCCTTCTAGTGGGAAAATACCACGAGCTAACTGGATGATGTGCTTACCGCTGACTGCTCCTGCCTGGTATATACACGTGGGGGAAGGAAGGGAGTAATAGCGTGACAGCTTGGTTTCATTTTCACTGTGCAGGTGTCTCTTTTCTCCCTTCTTGTTAATCTTTCTTTCTAGTGTTTTGATTAGTTGCAGGATTAGATAATCTACCTTGCAGAAGTGTGCTGGGTTTAAGTCTTCTGGAAGATGTGCTAATACAGACTTGAAGGAAACTGGGCCAGAAATATGGCTGGCTGAGACAGAGGGAATCCAGATGCTGGAGGAGGATTTAAAATACAAAGCTGTAGTAATCTGGATAGAGCAGAGGTACAAGTCTGTGTGCAGAGCACAGTAGCAGGAAAAATAGGTAGGAATCCTGTCAAGATTTTGACAGCTACACTTATCTGCTGTAAGAATCTGGTGTTTAAGAAAGCTGTTTTTTCTACAGTTTACTGTTTGCATAAGCAGTAGTGGCTGCTGTTGCCCTCCTAAACTCCAATTACAGTTTTCAAGACTTTCTGGATTTTGTGGCATGCAAGCTCCTAAAAGGTGCTCTACAAAAAGGCGCACTGCTTTCATTTGTCCTAAATGGAGGATCTTCCTTGATGGCTCAGGAAATGAAGACAACTTCTGGTGAACACGGACTTGCAAACTAACGCAAAAATAATTCAGCATATAGATTATGGCGGAAATGTCCAAACAGGTTAAGCTTGTCCTAAAATGCTTAAGTTTTAAGAAATCTCTTGACTGACATTTGTTTTAGCCTGTCTTGCTTGTTGGAGTCTTCTTAGTATATCGCTGTAGATACAACTGATACGGACTCTGGAAATCTACACTTTAGCAACAAAATGTACAAATTATATGGAATTGTATACAATTGTAATATATTGTACTTTTAATAAATGGGAGTACTATTGGAATAACCCTTGTGTTACTTTTTGTGTTCTGCCAGGTCTTGTGGCTGTTCTGGACATGTATTCTGTGTGCTATGTGGGCTGCGTCCCTTGGAAAAACTCCTCTTTTTCTGCACTTCGCTTTTCATACCAGCTCTTCTTCAGCCTCTTCAATTCATTTTCTTTAAGGGGTTCCCTTCTTAAAGTTATTGATAGTGTCCCTTCCTCTCCATTAATAAAGTGCTTAAACCACCCCCCCTCCAAAAAAAGGAACAAATGAGGGTGGATTTTAGATTATTCTGCAGAGCTACACAGTTACTCCTCCCTTCACAGCAGTATTAATTCACATAAAATGCATTTTGATTTCACAATTAAGAACTGTTTCTGTGATCATATGAGCTTTTTATGGCACTGTAAACTTCAGCTGCTTATGAAGGAAGCTGGTGTTAAAACAAGAGCTCGGTTAACAGTCTCTAAGAGTGGATGGTCTGTAGATGGAGACAACTAAAGTACTTTCCAGGCCAGTTTAATACGAGAGGATCTGTGGGGTTTTTCTCCTCGCCCTTCCCTGTGCTCATGTGACTGCTGAGGTGTGCCGTGGGAAGTATCTGTTCCTGAGTCACCGGTGGTCAGGGAGGCAGTCGCTGGTAGGTGGTCTGAAGGCACGGGGGTAAAAGTACGGGATAGAGGGGAAGGAGGTGACTACATATTGTTCAAGTCCTCCAGCGTCTCTAATTGAACTGGCACTGCTGAAAGCAGTGTGTTGTGCACAAATGCAACTTCCCTAAGCTGCGTTAATGAATATGAGTAGAAATTCCAGAACTGTTCTCTTCTCTTTCGACTTTTATGATCACACACGTCCTGCTGCGAGAGGGGTTGCTGCATTGGGCTGACCTGGCCCAGCACAGCTGCAACGCTGAGCTGCGGCTGGTTTTCAGGACAGATTTTGGAAAGTTACAGAGTACTGAAGACAAAGAACCGTAAAGCAGATGAAAGCTCAACTTCACTTAGCCAGAGGGAGAAGTAGGAAATATGGTTCTTGTTGTCTTAAAGGTATTTAGGTTACAGAGAAAGAAGCGTTCTTCCTCTGGCAGATAGTGTTACTCTACTCCTCTTGGTATTTAGGCTGCAGTAGTGGAGTAGCTGGTTAAAATGCGGGCGATGAGAAGTTTGCAGGTATGAAAGGATCTGTTGAATAAACTTCTCTGTGCTGAATTATTCAAAGCATTCATAAAAGAAGTCTTGTGATGGGGTATACCTTGTGCAGTAAGCGATACGGTGTGTCAGCCCGGCTGGCCAAGCCGTGGGCCATTCCCAAATGTCCCTTGTAGATATTCACTGCAGATAAATTTGGGAAGTTTATCTGGATCTTATACCCGACAGCTTCAAAACTATCATTTAGTTGGTTAGTGTGGATAAGGTTCTATATTTAAATGTAAAATATAGTCCTAGTGCACACTGCATCTTTCCACTTTTCCATCTTTTCCTTTTTTAAGCATTCTCCCTGTTACAGACCCTCATAGCTTGCTGCTCTGTATTCCGCATCTGGATGTGAAATCCTCATGGCCAGCCCTAGCCTTCAGATTGACAAATGCACCGCTGTTAACGTGCGGAAGCTGAGGTTTTATGGTGATGTGCTGTTGGTCCCTAGTTCAGTCTAGAACCACGTAATTACCTTTGCTTGATTTGTCTGCTGTTACCTGTAGGTAGAGTGCTTAAAGGCGTCTCTGCAGTAGTGAACTGCTACATGAAGAAGATGGAGGGGAGGGGGGGCAATTTCCTCATGCCTCCCTCCCCCAAACCATACACTAGTTCCAGGCCTACTTTACAAACTGGATGGATGCAAGTTTCTTGTGTCAAGAATAAGTCTAACCTGAAATCTTCTCGTCTAACCTAAAATCTTGCCCGCTACAAATATAAATGCTGCTTCTAGGGAGGTGTTTGACAAATAATAAAGACTTATGATCTCCTTGAGAAATATCTTTATTTACTGCAGAAGTACTTTTTTTCTTAAGTTGACACTGAGACGTGGGACAATAATGTCATGTACAAGGAGACGAAAGTGAACCATTTAAAAAACAGCAGAAAAAGACCCGTTAGTAGAACTAATATCGTCTAAATTGCGTTAATAACTGCAAGTGCTAACTGCACTTTGTGCAAAAGACTGACTGATGCTCAAGAACTTCAGCAGAAGAGATGATGAGGTGTTATTGTGGCTTAACAGTGGTCTCCTGAAGATTTTCAGACAAATGTCCTGGTCAAGCTATCACTTCCATTCCTCGTGGATAGCTGGCTGTATGGCAGGTGTCATTTTTAGTTGTGTGGACCATAGCTGGCATAGATCAGTTTCTGTTAGGTTCCAGATGTTCTGTGCCACTCTGATAACAACTGAAGACTAAAATACTGGTTTTAGTTTCCCATGTTCTGTAGAAATGAGAATCTTAGGGACTGGTTTTTCACTTTGAGAAAGAAAATGTGTCTTCTAGTAGGCTTATTCTTTCTTACCTCCACTGTACAAGGGGCACCTAAAATCCCAGCTTACTCGTCACTTTCAGTATTGATATTTATGTTATTCAGAGGTACTACTTAAACTTTCTCATGGTCTAATGACTCAAGTCCTTATGCCTGTGAGATAAGTGTGTTGCAGTGGTACCAAAGTAAAAACATGACTGCAAAAAAAATACTGAAATCGATGAGCTGTTTTCCTAGGTAGCTAATAAAGGGTAGGGGGGAACATCACGAGTCTCTCCCTGTTTGTAGGTTTAAAACAGGGTTCTAGTAAAGATAGAGGAAAAATCGTCACTAACGCTGGCTGGAGCATAATGAAACTTCCTGGCTGGTTCATCTTCTGTTGAATGCTTGTTCACATGTCACCAATTTGATTTAAGAAAAGAGTTACTGTTACGCCTTTCCATGGCTTTCCATACCTTTGTGTTTCTGGCTCCAAATCATCTATTTAAAACAGTGTTTTCAGAAAACCAGGTCCCCTTTAGCTTCAGTTGAGCTAGATGTTCAGGTGCAAGTGTCTACAGCCTGTTCCAGCGCTGTTAGGCTTGTGTTACACCCACGGATGTGCTTTGTAGCTTTCTTTCAAACTGGAGTACTGGGTTCTCTTCAGACTCAGACTGAGAAATGAATCTTATTCCTGAAAGGTTTTGTGCTTTGGTTGAGATACTGATTCGATTTTTGTCATCTGAGGTGCTGTTTGTTTCCATCTTTTCTGTGTGTCGTAGGGCCTATTTGAATCCCCGCGACTCCAATTTTGTGGGATTTCTTTTCCGTGAGTAGGAAGAAGATTCTCTTGGATGCGCTTCAGAGGAAAATGTTAAAAAGCCTCATGTTTATCCTAAAACAGAGTAGTACTTATGAGAAGCTAAAGGCGTCAGTACAACGTTGCTCTCCCTCCTAGGTGGGGTAGTGAACTCGGCTATCTCATCCAGCTGACCGGGAACCTCAAGGAACGAGTTATCCACATCTCTCTCTCGGGCAGCTGTGAGTTCTGGTAACCGAAGTCATGCTCTGTGTTGTTCTGCCAGGAAGATGCTTCCTGTTAATGAGGCCCCGCTGGGTTTTGCCAGGAGACAGTCCTCTCTGAAGCTGAGGTGGCTGCTGCCAGACTCGGTGAGAAACATGAGACTTGAGGCTTGGTTCAGTTGCCTCAGCGTTTGGTTGTGTCTTTTTAAACAGTGGAGGGAATCCAAATGCATGTCACCTAGAGCTGCTGCTCGAAAAGCACGCACCTTCCTTTCTCGTACCTGTGACGTGGGGTACCTGTGTCACGGAGATCTGTCAGAGATCCGGAGACATCTCGGATGGTTGCTTTAGCAACTTTCTATGCTTCTCTTTAATATGTCTGTGCGAGCAAAGTATTTATTGGAAAGTTACAGCTATGCAAAAAGTCCGTGAATTGTGAAATACTGTGACGGGAATTTACCTGGCTACAGACTTATCCTTAATTTTTTTTTTCCCCATGATGGACTGACAGAATGTTTGGGGATATGTAGACCTACAGTATATTTTCATTCCCTTTCTTTCCCTCTCCTCTACTCCCAAGCAAGACTGTTTCGGGGCGAGGGGTGCAGGGGAGGGGGTGGGGAAGGGAGGAAGCCTAATGAACAATGTTTTTCAGCTTAAATAAGGCTTATGAACGTCTCTGCTGTAACAGGTAGTTTAGGTTTCTTGAAATAATTCACGTAGTCTGTAAAACCTACAGGAATTCTGCAGCGTACTTCAGTGAAAACTGTCCGTATCTTGTAGTCACAAACTCTTCAGCAAAGGTTGAAATGTAATCCACAGCAGACCAGTCTCTCTCCAAAATTTTTTAGATCCACTCATTGCGTGTCCTTAGCTTTCCTTTCGATTTTTAAGGGTGTTTGGGAAAACCGCACAGCCAGAAGCATCCTAATATTACTGCGTTGGATGCTATTGGTGATGTCTAATCAATACCTGCGTTGCTATTTTGTATTAAATCTTACTCCTCTGTATCTTACATGTTCTTAAACCACCTTGCAGCCATCGTACCCTGCTACACAACTCAGAATGTTCTAAAACTAGTTAGGCGCTGCACCAAGATGATGAATCTGTTCACTTCCACAGCATGATAAAATAGGAAGGATTTCCATAATGTCCTGAACATGATCTGGCAGTCATTAGAAAAGTAATGTGCTTTGTTCCCACTGGGGGACAAAAGAGATTTGGAGAGATGTGAGCCTTCTCTTGATTTATGGTGTCTGTGTCGTCATCCTAGGGGTCTCACCTTAGGACGGACAAGGCCTTTTAGTCATATCTCCTGTCCCAAACCTTTTTAGAAGCGTGTCCGTATTTTTTAATGTTTTTGTCCATTTCGGTAAGTGGGACACTCATGGAAAGCTTGTTACGTATGGGTTTCCACTTAGGCGTGAGGGCCCTGGAACAAAATATTCCATCTTAAGATGACATCAGTTTTCTATTTAAATTGGGTTCTTAGTTTTTCATGGGGGAAGGGTGTAGATGGAGAAGTCATATTGGACATCTGGACATTCACGAGGACCTATTTCCTTAGCCAAAAAGAACAAGTGAAAAAAACTCTCAAGGAAGCACAAAACCTATATCTATCAAAAGGAAGAAGGCTGTCTTCTGCCTAAAGGTTGTTTAAATTGATGCTTGAGCATATGAGAGGAGGGAATGTAATGCAACTAATTTGTGTCAGCTAACGGGGCATGTCCCACCAAAAACATCCTGTCCTGCTGCTTCCTTGAGAAGCAGACTCTGGTGGGTTTGGTGTATGGGGTCACCGGAGCCTGTGCCTTTGGTGGAAACCTCAAGGAGCAGGGGCTGCTGTTTGGCAGGTGCACTTGAAATACCTTGTCATGGGAGCTAGGGGTAGTAGTGAGACATTGCTGTTTGGTGTCTGGCATCATTCAACTTTAGGGAAGGTGCTAACAGAGTTAGCTGGCAAGTAGACAGGATTCTCTATGGTACCACAATCTTTCCGTGAAACCACCTCTGGAATAAAGTGGCTCGAGATTACCTCCAGTAAAGGAGTTTGCTGTTAGTCTACCGGCGGCAACGTGCTGTATTACACGTAACGCATACAGGTAGGTACCTGTTCAAAGGGAAGCATTGCCTCAGAAATGCTGCTTTTTAGGGAGCAGAACTCTTCACCTGGCGCAGATCCAGGCGCCGTGGCTGCTGCTCTGGGACCTGTTTTGCAGTGACAGTCGCCCCGCTCGCTGAATCGACAGCTGGGCTTACCGCTGCGCCGCTCCGAACGGAGAGCACGCCTCACAAAAGCTTCGAAAGAATACGCTTGTTTTCCTGCACCGTTGTTACTTCTCAGCAGGTTTTCTGTTGCTGCTCCCCCCTTTTTTTTGTAGCCCTGAAGCTGTTCAGCCTGCTACTGTTTAAAGTTAAGTTTGAGTTATCTTCTTTAAATATCCTTAATGAACGTTCGAAGACTGATGATGTTTGATAAACTGAGAACTTCAACGGGAAATTATTAAATAAAGCTTCTTGTGCTCTCTGGTTCAGCTATGTAATTTGAATGTGACTTCTTTATACTGGAATCAACTGATCAACTTTTAGGTTAAAAAAACAACAACACCTGGGCTTTTTCCATATAAACTCTTAGTTCAAGCCTTCTTTCTAATAGTAATTCAAAATTCAATATTCTGCAGATGAATGAGGTGAGTTGTCATCAAGAATCTGGCTAAAAAGGAAGATTACTTGTCCCTCTGGAGAGTGCTGTAGGGATGAAACGGTGCCAGTTGTGGCGTTTAAATGTTTGTCCAGATATTGTTGCTGAGCTAAACTTTGCTAAACGTGCTGTGAAATATAGATTGTGCCAGCCAAGAATATGCCTGTCTGTTGTGGTGGGGGTTTAAACTAGTTCATTTCAGACCTTAGCAAGCGGCAGCTGAAATACTGCGAAGTGACCTTTGACATAGGGACCCATGAATGCCCCAAGTATGATTTCACTTTCCCCACGTTCTTTGTGAATCTGAATGCTTGTCAAATCAGATGTGTGTTTAGACCTTTTCACTGAATGTGCTTGGAGGGGAAGAACAAAGCCTGGGGTCAACTTGGCATAATCCCTGCGTTTATCTTTATTCTATTATGGGGGCTTGTGGGGGATGGAGTAACTATTCTCTGCAAGGTGAAAGTGCAAGTAGAGTGTAGGTAGGCTATCCGTCTTTCCTTCCAGACTTTCCCAACAGCCCGGCCGCTCTCCCGTGATTTACTTGCGTTAACGTACGGCTGAGTGGGCAGGCTGCTGCCGGACCCTTGTGATCCGCTGTTTGTGCTGCGCCGAGCCCTTCTGTACCTGCCGCGCCGGCTGGCCGGTGGGAACAAACACCCGCGGCTTGTCATGGCAGGAATGGGTGGACCTATAGCACCTGGTGCTTGGAGGAACGGGTGGACCTAAAGCGGTCTGTAGCATGTGGGGCTTTGTGGAACGGATGGACCTACAGCGCCTGGTGCTTTGTTCTCCCCGGCGGATACGGGAGGGGAAGTAGCATGGGTTTCTGTACCACAACTTCTCTTGCTTTGGTGCAAATGGTCGTCTTATTTTAAGAGATGATCAGCTTAATATGATTTACTGTATGGTACATATATATATATATATATAAATATATCTTCTTTTTTTTGCCTCTGCAGGCTGTTAGTCATCCCCCAGTAAGGAGTGACTAAGTCTTTTATTACACATTCAAATTGGGAGAGCCTTTGTCTCTAAGGGCAGGATTGTAGAGTTCGACTAAACTATTGTTACAGACTTTTTTTGCAGTATTTTTAGATTTTACTCCTGTGGTAGATTCACTTCACAATAAAGGATTGTTTCTGCATGGAGCTGGAGTGGTCTGAATCTGTAAACGAGCTATTGTGCGGTAAAGTACAAGTGGGTGGAGGAACTATATGACAAAAGGCCTAGTTACCTTTACAGTTTGTTCGCTGTACCTCATACACTTTGTTTCAGAAGAAAAGCACTATTCAAAGGCTCGAGTGTAAGGAGGCAGTCTTTCACACAAGGCTTGTGGGAAATTTCTCTCCAACTTGTGGGTTTTCAGCTCGTGTCGATTTTACCCTGCACGTTCTGAGACTGCCCCAAACAGCTTAACGCTGCTCTGCAGGGGAAGAAAAAACACAAACCACACCTCTTGGGGTGAGCGTTTCCTAATCTGACACTTCGACCAGTATTTTCCGATTTACATGTGCGCTTGTTTAGGGCTCTTCTGTTTACTTTTTTATCGAGCTTTGCAAGTTGATTTTTAAGTGAAGATTTTTTTAAAGGTTTCCAAGATAGGAAGTAGCTTGGCCTCTTTTAATTTTAGAAATTAAAAACAACACTAAGCGACAAGATGTATTTCTTTCTTTACTAAATCTAGTAAGATTCCAAAAGCATTAGCGTGCTTTTTATTTTTTTAACGAGACTTGGAAACTTGATGTTCTCTGTGCTAAATCTGCCGTTGCCTTTGGTTTCTCCCGTGCATATTTCACTGTTTACTTTCCCTTCTCTTTGCTTAGTGGCTAAGTGCTTAAAATCCCTTCCCTGTGCTCAAAACCAAAGCTGCTTCGCTCGGCACCCAGTTTTCAGACGTGAAGCCCTTTCACCCAGCCTTGCAGCTCGGCTGGTGTGCATTAGGGAGAACAGGGTTGCTCAAGTCCACCATCGGCGCCGCGGGACGAGGAGGGCCCTGCGGTGCGGCCGAGCCGGCTGCTTTGGCTCCTCCGTGCGCCCTGCTCCTCTGCTGGGCACCAGCAGCACGGAATGGAGTCCTCGTCCTCCCAGCTGACAGCCCAGGAACGGAGATTAACAGGCTCCAGCCCAGCTGAGTAACTCTGACACGAGGAAGCCGAGGACTGGAGCCATGCCCACGTTAGCTGTCGGCGCTGCGGAGGAGGCAGCCTCTGGCAGGAGGGCAGAGCAGGTATTTGGTGTGGGGAGGCAGTCCAGCAGCGTGTCGGTAGCAGCTTTTCTTCCCTGTCAGTGGCGTCCTTTCAAGTCTTGTGTGTGTTGGGGAGAGAAATTTTCAGCCTCCAACCTGCTCAGGGCTACCAATAACTGATTCGCGAGGGTAATTCTGGGGAACTTACTGTGATGATCAACTCTGCTGCTTTAAGGAATAAGTTTAGCCCCGTTGTTAAGTGCTGTCAAGATAATGAGCAAAATTATCTCAGGCTGAGCAGCATGGTTTGTTGTAGTTTGTTTTTTTCTTCTGATTGTTCCCCCTTCCCCTTCCCATCACAGCCTGCCATTCTCTGCTGCTTTGGGTCTTGTATTTCTGTACGTGACCATCCCAAACCTGCTTGTGATAGCGTACTTGTCACTGTGGTGTCTTTGCATGTTCCATTTAGTTGTATAATGTTAATGGCAGCAACGACTTGATCTTAAAGCTCCCTTGTTCTTGTAAGCTGTATATAGAATATCCACATATAAATATCATATGCCACAACTTTTAACATTTCACACTGTATCAAAACTAAAAAATTCCACCGTAGTTAAGTGCAACTGATTCATGTTTTGAGCTCTCTTGGGTGCTTCTAAATACCAGAAACTCCTGAGCTTGTATTAGTCAGAAGTAAAAAGCAACAGTCAAAAGTCCTCTGTTGCAATATTAAGTTCTTGAATTGGTAAATCGAGCCTGCTCTTCTTAAAATGCTATTTATACTTTTATCTACTGCCAGCTCTTCTCCTCTTCTTTCTGCCAACCTCCTCTTCTGTCAAGCTATGAAAGAGTTGCTGTTTTTTTTCCCCCCTTCTTTCTGTTCACTCTTTCAAGACTGCTCCAGTCTTGATGTCAAAGGTTTCCCAGTAACCCATGCTCCCGTGGCTAGTCCTGTTGGCTGCCAAATGTGGCGTATTCTCCTGGTTTTTGGCTTTTAGTGCTGCGAAGGCAGGATTTGGAGAAGCAGCTCGACCAGCTGGGAGGTGAAAAGGCTGAACCGGGGGAGGAATGTTGAAGGAAACAAACCTGCTATTACGTATCCAGTTGCTAAGTAGTGTGGTATTAGTTGCTCTCGGGGCCTTCCAAAGAAGGTCAGAGTAACTTCTGCCAGCTTCAGGTGGGAAGACGTGCAAGAGAGATGAAGCTGGGGAGGAAACTCGTGGCAGAGCAGGGAACAGTCAATCAGACGTACCTACTAAGCAGCGTTTCTTTAAAGCAATATGAACACTAAGGGAGTAAGCAGTCTCTCACTTTTGGAAGATACACAATGCTAAAAACCCCTCATGGAAACTGCAAAGTATTCTAGCTGCGCGCTGCTGCTGTAACTGAGCAGTTGGTCACAAACGCAGTTCAAATAGGCACCTCCATAATCTAGTGCTACCAACAGATGACAATTCACAAATGTAAACTTTTAACACGGCTGATCTCATATTCCACTTACTGTCCTAAACACAAGTGCCTGGGGGAGTAAATGAATTCTAGTGTGCCCTGAAGGCTGTCTGATTCAGAGTAGCTCAGCCCATAAAGGCACGGGCAGAAATGCCCTCAGAGCCCCAGCTCCTTGCAGAACGGGTGACCAGAAGCCTGCCGTGTGGGGGTCCTTCGGCTCATCTCCGGCTGCAACTTTCCACGCTGCAGAGATGTCTTTGTAATTTAGAGAGCCTGCCTTCCTGGGGCTGGAACCGCCGGGCACGAGTCTGTAGTGAGACGTGTGTTTGTAGGAAGCCTCAGTGCCCCGCTGTGGTCTGCAGCTCTTGAAGGATATCGTTGTTGAACGTGCTAGTGGCCAAAACTTTAAATGAAAAGGTTTCCCTTTGTCTGGGGACAGCGGGACAGAGCACTCTGCCACGTCTGGCTACTGACAGCCCCAAGTTCTTGGGCTGAGCTTTCACTAAATGCCGTAATTTGGTTATGTTGTGGCAAGCTTCCATTCTGAAAGTAAAACTAGACCTTATCTGCCTAATCTGTTCGTTTAAGCGACTTGGATCTTATTTAAGTAGCAGCTACTGAAGGCTTAAATCAGCCGACTGAGCTCCGCACTACTAATTGTGGAACACTTTGGGAGGGGTGTTATGTACGTACACTATTGGCTGCGAGAAAGAAATGTGTAAGTTGTTAAGAGGGAGTAAAAGGCAGTCGAAGTAATTACAAATCCATGTGCTAAGGTTAAATAACAGAAAGGTTGCTGCTGGGAATGACTTGAAAAATGTTGGTGAAGGAAATATAATTCCATTAAACAAAGGTTTAGAGAAATCTTTATCTCTGATCTTGATGAAATCTTAGTAAAAGTGTGCAATCAACATCTTCTGAGAGACTTCAGCAAGACAGAATAATGCAGAATCAGTGTCACGTGCTTTAACACTATTTACAGCAATACTTCATTTAACTCCGCCTGCAACGGCTTCTTCAGTTTGTGCTTTCACATCCTGATTTTAATCCTCGATTGAAAATAATTCCTAGTCAAGTCGGCTGGCGACCCAAAGTGGAAAGAGCTAATGTGCCGTACAGAGAGGTGTGCTGGTTGTGCTGGAAGGCTCTGGTCACCCAGACAGCTGGGTGCGGATGGACCAGCTGTGACATCTCAGGGGTCAGTAATGTAGCTGTACTTCTGCTCTTCTGTCCTCCTTGAGGTGCACTGATATTGTGGGGCTGAAAGAAAGGAATATTAGGCTGCATAATTGTTAAACACATGGTCCCAGCATTATTCTGCGGGCAAACGATGCAGCCCTCGGCTCTGTCAATGAGTAGGTCTGTGGAAGGTGCAAGATGTGGAGATGTCCTCTGTAGTCAATTTCTGACTGTTGGGACCAATTAAGAACAATTCGCAGCAGGTCAGGGAAGCGGTACCTTGTTTAGATGTTGTCTCATTGTCATTTCTTAACATGCCTTAATTCAACTTCTCCTGGATTTTGTGGTGTAGGTTGGTTGTTTTTGTTTTGTCTGTTTCTTTCTTTTTTTTTTTCCAGAATGGATTATCTTCTTTCACCCAACCTTTATTTAGCTTTAGTTTTTAAGTCCAGGGCCCTGTACCTAGTAGCTGGTAAAATAAATAAATAATAAAATGTGGCACAATTGTGATGCTAACTTCTTACAAAGAGCAACCCTTGTCAGCCTTTCCCTGCTCCCAGAGCTCATGAATGAAGGATATTTTTGCTGACCAGTTGCGTGCTGGAAATCACTCAGATGTGTTGCTATTTTTAAAGACAACTCTCGTAGGGCAGACTCCCTCCCTTTTTAAGTATATCTAGAAACCATTCGCTTTTCATGCAAACTGAAACTTGCATGGAACATAGGTGAAGAATTTGACTGGTGCTCCGTGAGCAGGCTTTCTTACCCTGACTCTTATTTTATCATGACAGTCCTAGTCTGGAAAACCTTTTTTTAAAGGACCGTTCTCCCAGCAGTTGCTTACAGCATGTGTACGTTTGGCCTATCAGCATGCCTATGTACTTTGGCCGTATAAGCTGTAGGGTTGGCTCACAGACTGACACCTAAATTTAGATGCCAGGGTGTGAGCTCATTGCCTGTGCTCCCGTTATAGTCTGCGGAGACCGAGTCAGTGGACCTGAAGCTCAGCTGATTAAATGCAGGTATCTACCTTAGCATGAGCAGAATTGGCCTTTAGAGACCACTGATTACAAGAGGAACTTGGGCAGCTGGTTGATTCATAAATTCCTAAATCTAGATTTTATCTGTGAACTATATCCCACTGTAATGCTGTTTTTATCTCTAACAGTTGAAAAACTGACATTCTCTTTTCTGCTGTGCTACTTTCTCTGAAAAATGAGAAATTGAAGCTCCTGAATCTAAAAACTCAATATTGAACCCAGGTATCTGTCTGAATGCATTCTCTAGTAGACTCTGAAGTGTCTTTCGGTTCCCTGGGACTGAGAGGTATCTCAGCTGAGATGGGCAGTGGGCATCCTTCTGTCCCCTTACCCTCCGTACCTCCCTGCAGGGCATCTCCGTGTTGATCTGTAGCCAGACCCATCTGACTCGAGTGACGCTTCTGCTGTCTTAAAACGGGAAGTGAATGAGCTTCTTGTGGTCACTGTGCTGACTTCGAGTCGTGTTAGGAAGCAGCAGTGGAGTTGTTTTTATTCTGTTCAGTTGCATGTGCTATCTGTTGATCGCAACTAGCTCTAGCTTAACGTGCTCCTTTCTGGTGAAATTAGGATTTCTGTTTGCTTCCGTAAATAAGGCTTTCCTGCAGAACTGATGAGCTCAACCGAAACTGGTGTGTGGTGTTTTGGAGAGGGGAGAGGTTTGGTAATAGGAAGAGCTGCTTTAAGCGCGAGATACCGCTGAAGAACTAGGAAAGCTCTTTAAATAGCAGGGCGTTTTTTCAGAGCAATGGCCTTGAGTTCAGTGTGGTCAGAGTAATTGCTAGTTGTTTCAGATCAAGGAAGGGTCAATTGCATAACTGAGCAACTTAGACACAAAAGTGTCTTTTTCTTACTCCCTCTTTTCTTCGTATTATAAGGATATTTCCCTTTTAAAAAAGGTTACTTTATAGCCGGAAAGCATCTCTCTGGCTACGCAGGCAGCTTGGACTTTGCTGTGTCCTCAATATTGAGAGTGCTTGCTAACCACAGGCTGCGTTCTGCACTTAATTAGTGAAGTGGCCGGGGGAGGACAAAAACCTGAAGGATGATGCTTAAACAAATAAATGGCTTTAGTTAAGTCCTTCACACTGTGCAAAGCTCCTGTAGAAATTCCTCTGTCTTTATGCTCATACTGTAAAGTGTTTTTACAGCCTTTGAAACTTTATGGAGATGAAGAGACTTGGGTTAGAACAGGAGTCGTTCGTAGCACTGCAGTAAGTTAGCGGAGCACCGTACACAGTAGGTGTCCTGGAGCAATTCAGCCTGTAACTGTCAGGTGGAACATTTCAGGTTCTCAGGTCAAGTGGTGGGGTTGTACGGATGCCTCAAACAGGTGCAGCATTGGCACTGTAATTAGCTGTAATACCCTTTTCTCTCAAACCTCATGCTTTTTTCTTAAATATTTTGTTCAGCAGGTACTTGCCATGCGGCATGACCAGTACCTTTGTGCTTCCTTCCCATCACTGCTTCCTTCCCAGCACTGTATCAGAGAAGTATCTATCAACTCTCAAACAGCATTTTGTATCTGTTTCTGGTTTTGCAGCTTTTATTTTGGGAATTCTCAGGTGATTTTAAAATCAGATTGTGCAGAACTGTTAGAAGTTGCATGGTCACTTCTCCAAATAGCAACTGAAGAGAGCTGTGGTTTTGCTTCATGGACTAGCAATGTATTAATCCGTTCCTGTAGAAATCAAATCTTTTAAAGCTGTACAAGATCGGTTAGTCACCACATTTCTTCAATGTGCTGAAAATGTGATGTTTGACTGAAAGAGTTAGTGTTCTCTTCTGATCCTGGTATGTTTGTGTATATTTTAAGACATTGTTTGGAAATAACTTTACAAAAAATAGCTGTTCCAAATACACCAATATCCTTTGGAAGCGTAAGTCCATATATACCATATTTTGTAAGTTTAGCTATCAATTAAAAGAAACTGGTGGCCTGGAAGTAATTTGTCCAATATGTAGCATTAAATAAATGAGACTATCTGCTCAGAAGGAGCACTAGCTTTTCCTATTGACCTTTGAGGGATCTTGGTCTTGAATAGCTACCTTCAGCTAGAGTGTAACTACAAAAAGCTAAATGGTAGACTTTTTCAGACTGTAGTTGCACACTCATGGTAATATGTGCATAGCTTTAAAAAGGAGTGATCCTGAAAGCTCATAAAGTCATCAAATGGCTTGGGTTGGAAGGGACCTTAAAGCCCATCCACTTCCAACCCCCTGCCATGGGCAGGGACACCTCCCACCAGACCAGGTTGCCCAAAGCCCCATCCAGCCTGGCCTTGAACACCTCCAGGGATGGGGCATCCACAGCTTCTCTGGGCAGCCTGGGCCAGAGCCTCACCACCCTTGTGGTTAGTTTCTTCCTAATGTCTAATCTAAATCTCTAAAACTAAAAAAACTAAACTCTTTTAGTTTAAAGCTGTTCCTTCTTGTCCTGTCACTACAGTCCCTGACACAGTCCCTCCCCAGCTTTCCTGTAGGCCCCCTTTAGGTACTGGCAGGCCGCTATAAGGTCTGCCCAGGGCCTTCTCTTCTCCAGGCTGAACAACCCCAACTCCCTCAGCCTGTCTTTGTGGGAAAGACGCTGAGGTTTGTGGTGGCTAAGTGATGGTGAGCATCCAGGGCCCTCAGAAATGGATCCTTGTTTCTTAGCAGGAAAACCCTAAGAAAGTGGTGCTATGTCGCGTATGTCACTCCTGAAGATCACACCCAGAATCATCTCTGCTTCTTGTGCCAGCTCTTCAGGGTGCTTGCCAGCTTAGCGCGATACTCAGGGAAGGCTTTGTGTTTGTATGTATTATTTAAAAAACAAACAAACAAAACCTCACATAAAAATTGTAGTAAAGCTATTAGCGCTGAGAATAAATAAGTGTAGTTTGTTTACCCAAAAGAAGGGTAGGAAGTGATGCGGGAAGTGTGATAGCTCAAAGGAAGGAAGATCTGAAAGCTGAAGTCGGGTCGCTCTAGCAGGTGAGGGTGTGCGTGTGTATGCATACACACACAGTGCTTCTCGGTACTCACTTGTAGCATTACTTCTGCTTCTGTGTGCTGGATCTTGAAAGACACTTTAGAATCAGGCAATTTACTGAAGTTTTTTTTTTTTTAAAAAAAAAAGGAAAAGAAAAAAGAAAGCTCCATAACTTCAGTTGTCTTCCATTCTTTCCTTACACCTCTCCAATCACCTCCTTTCCACCTCAGTTTTCCCCAGCAGGCAAATTGGGAAATACATTAATAGATAATTCTTAATTCTTTTTCCATTTTTCAGTTGTCTGTGGTGTCTAAAGTGTGGTCGGAGGCTGTCTGGGTTCTTTAGATAACACGAGGAGAACAGCAAGTAAAACTTCTACTCAGGCAGAAGTGTCGAGTATTTGCGTTACTTATCTGTTCAAATATTGGAGCTCTGAGTCTGGAGTAACACACCTGGTCATGCTTTCTCTGGGGATTAGATGCTGCCAGCTTCACTTTCTCGGTCGCATGTGCAGCAGACGACTCACACTAAGCTGATGCTCTCGGTCTACACCTGGAATCTCTAATTTCTTTCCAACCAGATTGTTGTATTGGAACGAAAAAATAAATATTCTCTCTGTACGGTTCTAAGGGCAATGTACAGGTCACTCTTGGTTGCTTAGAAACTCAGCAAGGAAGGGATGTATAGTTAATGTCCCTCTGTTAAAAGGTATATATAATGTATTTATTTTCCTTAAGATGTTTGAGTATGTGTTTTAAAGCCAGCTTTAAATGTGACAAGCTGTTGACTGGAGGGGAAGGGGAAAAACATACATTGCTGATACGGCAGATTTTGTTTTCTGCTGTTTATTCAGTGTATAACTGATCCAGGTGATCGGCACATGAGCAGGAATCAAACAATCCACCTTTTAATTGCTGCCATTACCAAGATAAGACAGGAAACTGCGGCCTATAGCACTGTGCAGCTCTAATACTTGTGTTTAAAAAGAAACAAACCACCCCTCGCATTGGCTAGGTGCTGCGCCTTCCAGAAGGGAAGAACAGCAGTTGCTGTGCTTCAGACATACCAGCACGGAGAAGGGGAGTGTGTGGGCAACTAGCATCCTTCCAGCTCTCCAACTGCCGGCTCTTTTGCTAAGTGATGATCCTGCAAAGTCATATTTTCTCCCCTTCCTCTCCTGAATGTAGTCACCTATGCCTGTTGCTAGCACAGTTCGTGGCCAGCGTATGATGGAGGTGGCCGGGGGTGACAGCTGCTGCAGTGCAGTAGATGGAGCACGTTTGCTTTTCCTCGGAGCTGGTGTTTTGCTGAATGTGTGTGCTCCTCAACTGCACAGCCCGTGTTTCAGCATACCTGAGGCCTTCTGGAAGCGCAGCCCGACCTGACCCCATAACTGCGTGGCTGGCAGATGGCACCGACGATGGCCAGGAGCGACTCTGGAACACGGCCAGTCCCTGGCCCCTTCCCTTGTCTGGGGATGCCGTGCGGTGATGGTGACACTGTGTGGGGCTACTCCCCATGGATCAACTGCCGCTTTACTGCATACAAACCAAGAACGTCTCGTAGCTTTGGTTAATAACATCCTTCTGTAAACGAGAGAGAATTTGGGGGGGAGGGAGAGTTACCTGGTGAGGGATGCGGCCCACATGCAAGAACATCAGCCCTTTCTAACTCTTCTCTGATATCTGCAATTTCAGTTGTTGGTTGTATCTCCACAAATTTCACTTTGCCACAAGAAGCAGTTACCCTTACTTTGAGGAAAATCTAGTTCTTTACTAACTTTATAAACCCTTGAAAATAAAAGGTTTACTTGAGGTCTGGCCTGTCTTGCACAATGTACATCACAGGCTTTCCCTGACTACTCTTATTTCAGCTGGAGCATCTCCCCATAAAGCAGTAAGTCCTACATGAAATCTTCACTTCCCAGAGAGCGTGCCATTACCTTCCTATTAAAAAAAAAAAAAGCCATATGAACAGTGTAAACCAAAAATATCTTCAAGTTGTGGATGTTGTTCGGCTTTTTTAATGCGTTTGACCTTTCCCAAGTATAAAGACATAAACGATAGGAAAATTTTTTGGTGTTCAAGTTGATTGGACTTACTCCTGTTGCCCAGTGTGATTCTTCTGGTGTCCTTTTGTTGCAATAGCGTGTAACAGTAGCTGAACTCAGTGCTAGAGGTCTCTGTTGGTATGTCTCTGTAGCATCGAGATGTTGCTAGAAGAACTCAATGCAACTTTAGACTGGGCTGCATTCATTTCACCCCAAACTTTCTCATGAGTTCACTAAATAGTTCCTTGTGTCTCTTTTTTTCTCTCCCACTTCTTGCATTGTTGCTATGCACCTTCACTGGTTTTCTCTGTAGAGTGCAAAGACACTGAAAGGTGCATATTGCTTGGTGGGGGCAAGTGGACCTGCATGGTATTTTTTTTATTTTCTCCCCTCCTTTCTCTCATCCTCTTCCCCTTCCACCTTCCAAAAAAACCCACCACACACACACAGCCTGGAGCATTCAGGTTTAGCAGTGGTGTAACCTTAATTTCTGGTGAAGTGGGAAAAAGCTTCTGCCAGCTATGCAAATGTGGAAGATCTGCGTGAAGTACTAAATGTGATGAATATACCAGTATACACAAATAGGAAATTCAGCTTTGTTTTAGGACAGTGCTCTGCTCAGGAGTTAAGCCTGTAACATTCTGGGTAGATAGATAATAATCTAACAATTAGTAGTAGTAGATGATAGTCTGTAGTCTAGCAGTAATAACCACGTGGAATTGTATATTTGTGCGTGAAGGGCTGGGGACAGGGATGTCCATACTAAATAGCTGCTTGCATGTGAACTATGTAAGTCCTTCTCATGGCTTTGAACAGATTAGGAAAATGTATGTTTTTTTTAAAGTAGAATATAAAGTTGCTTACAAACTCAGTATTTTAGTGGGTTCCTTGCTGCCAAGTAAAACAGCAAGTTACTGCTGCTGTGGAATCAAGATTAAAAGAAAAACAAAACAACCAACTAACAAGTCTTGGTAACAGATAGGCATCTCTTGTCCTCCACCTGGATTCGTTTCCAGTGACATTATCGTACCCGTCAGTGACTTCCTTTCAAGTACGTTGAGTGATTTTTGGCAAATGAAAACCTCTGCTGTCGTGTCTGCTGGTGCCTGGACTTTTGGTTGCTGTCTTCTGGTGGCTGCCCTGAACCCCCAGAAGGGCAGTTACGTGATAAGGGACCATTTAAGAGCAGCTTGGTCTGCACTTAAATTAATAGAGCTGTTCAGTCAAGTGAAGCAGCTTCAAATGAGATCACCAGGTTTTGGGTAGTTTTGAAACATTTCTGAGGAGTAAATTCTGAAAAAGACCTGTAAGGATTCATTTATTTATTTATTAATGCTTAGCAATGCTTTTTGATAGCCTGAGCATTTTCTTAGAGTAGAACACAGGCAAATGTCAGATGCAGTTTGGAAAGTTAATGGATATTAAGGGAGAGGGAAAAGGGGGGAAAAAGTTTCATTCAGGTTAAGAATTTTATCTTAAAACTCTTAGTGCTATCTTATATACAGCCCCCTTTGTAACCAGTATAAGCAGCATGGAACAAATACAGTTTTTGCCCCAAGCTTAAAATGTGTAGGAGTTTGCAAAAAGTATTATGATGAGTACTTCTGTAGCTTTGAGTTCATGCAAGAAACACTCCAATTTAAAATGTGGTTGGGACAGATGAAGCAAACTATTGCAAAGATGTCCGACAGTCTGTTTTGCAGCTCATTTTCAGGCAAAATGTGTGGTATTTAGCTGGTGGTAAGAAATTGTTCAGACTCCAATTTAGGGTTTCAGAATCGAGGTGTTTACATTTAGAAATAAATGTCACTGGTATTAGTTTTGCTATTTCTGATTCCAGGTTGCCACATGCTATTGTTATATTAACAAATAGCACAGCCAACAAAATATATTAGGTATGGCAAGAGGTGCTATTAAATGCTTCCATGTTATCCGTGGAGGTGAATCACAGAAGACACGCTCAGCTTGGGTTCCAAAATGGAGAACACAGTTTTGCTGTTGTGCTCCCAGGGCTCCAAACCTGAAAGCTGTCACCTTGTTGAATTAGCTACTTTTGCAGGGTTGCAGTGCAGCTTGCTATCAAATCATGTTTGAAGTGACCAAACTTCTCAAAATGTTGTGATGCTCCTACATTGTTGCACTATATAAACACTTGGTGCTGTCTCCTTCCCATCCTCCTGCTCTCTCTCTGTAGTGAGATTGGCAAAATCAGTAACTGTCTGCTATGGTACTCTGCCTTTGCATATTCTCAGTTGAGAGGACTACGGCAGTGTTAATTACAATATCGAAAAGTTGATCTGGTTCTATTTTGGCAGTTCTGTAGAATTTGCATGGATACTTTTTCTGCATAAACAAAAGGTACCAAAGGGCTGCACTTTCAGGATGATGCTAGTCCGGACACGGGTGGCCTCAGATGTTTTCTGCTCTTCCCCCAGCTTATTCCACTTTCACGGATGTTAGTGGAGAGGGGAGAGAGAACAGCCTGGAAGCAAGGTTGTGTATGCTTTAGCTGTTGAACTCTTGAGGTGGAGAGATGATACTTAGCCTTATCTTGAGTGGATGCTTCTGTGGTTCTTTTGTTGTGCTCTGACTGCTTTTAATGGAGTGCTTAGCAATTTGGGCCAAACTTTCTGCACAGGAATGTCTTCAGAAGCCAAGTTCTGTCATTTGCTTCTGTTATTTAAGCTCAGACCTTTCCGTTAGAAATAAGGTAAGCAATTCCAAGAGTAGCTATGTCCCAAGCTGAGAGTCATTTTCTACAGATAACGGCTTGGTCTTGTCAAGACATCCTCCTTTTTGGGGAATCTTGGAACTAATGTTTGGCAAGATCAGGAAATCATACACTGACATTCGTATTTCAAGTGACTGCATAGCATCACTTGGACAATATGAAATAAAGAGTTGGTAGAACAGTCAATAAATCCAAAATCCAGAATCTCTTGCTATGTACCGCTATGTGTCTTGGTGTTGTCTGTCTATTGCCATAAGCTTTAGGGTTTCAAATAAGTTTGTATTCTGAAGACTTTTGTATAGAAGACTTTTGTATAGTGCAGTAAGCTCTGTCTTTCAGGCATTAGGTCACTGCTGTATTTAGACAAAAAGCTTTGAAACACTGCCACCTGCTCACAAGTTGCTTTGTAAAGTGAGTATTTCATATTTACATGCAGAGATCTAAACATACATATATATATACACATAGCCTATCCTTGTACTATGTAGTACCTAATACGATAAACTTGGAATTCAGTCAGGATTCCTGTAGTTCATCTAGGAATGATCAAATTCAGAGACACTGAGTACACAAGTTCAGTTTCCTTATTCCTGTAATGTTGCAATACCTGTGAATTGCACGTCCTGAAACTTCCTGGCCTTTTTCAGGGTATGGAAGTCTCCATGGATGACTTCTCCTTACCTGTAATGTACTAATTGCTTTTTTTCTCCCACAGTGTCTGGCCTAGAGGTAGAAAAAGTCCTTATCCTGATACCAAAGTATTTTTTGTAAAGCACCTGTCCACTGTCCTGTATGAAACAATGGTTGTTTTGGTAAAGCTTTTGGTGTCATCTCTCACAAATGTCATCTCTGTTCTGGTAATATAAAGGCTTATTCTGTATATGAATTCTTGTACATGTTAAATATTTTTGAATAGGAAAAGACTTCTGCTGTTCTTTGAAATTAACTCACTCTAAGTGCACCATTTAGAAAGGAAGAAGTCTGGCAGAGTGGAAGCATTTAAATGTGAAGCACAGAGCTTGTCAGTGGAACTGTGGATGGTGGAAGCAGTGGCCTGTGTGATGGAAGTGATGGAAGCTCTGGCCTTCTGTTGTCATGTCCCAAAGCACTACTGTGCTTGAAAGTCAAGACACCGAAGCCAAGATGCTAAAATCTTGTTCTGGTTCCAGTGGTTCTAGCTGTGTTGGTGAGAGGTATGCCAGTGTGACTTGTGACTGACACAGCTATGGCAGTAAAAGTTCCCGAGATGACCTATGAGTTTATATTGACAGAACTCATAATTTTACTGTAAGAAGCTTGGAGATGCTAAGGTACACCAGTAAATATTATTAGAGCTGGCCTTTCCTTAAGCACACTGCTTGGTTTGTCACTTGGCTGGTTGTATGATACTGCCAGCACCTTTCAGTTATAAGTCTTACGCTGCCTGAAGCGGGATGGGCCTGCTGAGGGCTCCTCGGCCAGGAGCCTGCAGGTTGGCGTAGCGTGGCCTCCCGTGTGGGGCTGCAGGGCCTCCTGCCCCACTGCAAGGACCCAGGACCATACTCCGACGAAACAGGATTTTGGAGAACCAGGCTTTTCTGGTTCAAGACTGATTAACGTTAACTTCTCCTCAGTTCAACTTCTGCTGTGTCATGGCCTTTATTTTAATAGCTGTGATCCCTGTATGTGCACCAGCCTGTTTTGCTGGGTTAAAATAAGTCTTTACTCTGTCATGGTTGCGCTTCTGTATCTAGCTCTAGTTGGCTGTTAGCAGCATTTGGTTACTCATGAGAGGAAGGGCGTGGAGGAAATGTGATATGGCTTGACAAATGGACTGTAACCCTTTTAGACTGAACCTGCCAGGACATTCACGCATAGTCAAGGCCATATGCTGCTTAAAGATTATTTTATATGGGAAAAGAGAAGGGCAGCTGGCATACATAGCTGGTGTGAGGTGGCTGGTGGAGGCGAGGTGTTCCAGGCCTGAAGCTTTGGCCTTCTGGAAACCTGCCTGGTCGCTAGAGAGTTGGTATGACTTAAGGGTGTTGTCGAATTGCAAGGGAGAAAATGAGTTCTAAGTTCTTAAAATTAGCTTAGGAAAAATAATCAGAAACTTGTGCTTTACGTACAGGTGGCTGGTGTGGTATTTTTTCTGAGGGAATAGTGGCTGATAAAAGCAGAATGAAAACACTCTCAGACAAATGCAGGAACTCGTAACGTGTTTGAGCACATACTTTAAAGCTTGAATGTGGAAAAACAGCCTTGAATATTTTAATACTGTCATTTGTTTTCAACTAATAGCAAAACAAACTCAAGCCAAGTGGATTCGTGCTCTTAAGTCTCTTGGAAATAAAAAAATAATCTCCTGCCTCTATGAAGAAAGGATCCGTTATGGCAGCAGGAGAACCTAAAGAAGGATATGTGGGTAACTGTCATTAAGTGCTGCCTTGAGAGGCCAAAGGCTTTAATAAAGTCTCAGATTTTTTCTCTGACAGCCTTGTTTGCCATCATGCTGGTCAAAGAGCAGCAAAGTGTCTGACATTATGAGGGTGTGACCATAAAAGCACTGGAAGAAGGGGCCATGTGACGGATCCGTGTTCTCAAAAGCACCGATTGTGTGCATTTTACAACCATTTCCCTTAAGCTTACATGGGCTGAAAGCTTTAACTCAGTTTAAGTTCATCTTCTCTTATCCAAAATGGACCTTCTTGTCAACTGCTCACCTCCTTCTGTATTTTCCAGAGTTTGGGGTAGGTTTAGCCAGAAGTGGCTTCAGGTTGTGTTCCAGAGCTGCTGCACCCTTTCTGGGAAGGTGAGCCTAGTGCTCAGAGAAGTAGGCACGAAAAGAGACGTGCCAGACTTTGTCCTCCAAGAGGAGGGACGAGGTGCATTGGTTTTCTCTTAATTTAATGTGAGGTGTGGGAGAAGGTTGTGGAGGGGGATTGTAATTACATACATATTCTTTAATACATACTGTATTACATAAAGCTATAAGATTCTGGAGCTTAGTTTTGTGTAAATGAAATGAAAAAAAAAATGAAATGAATCTCTTCCTGTGTGTCTTCTGTACTCATCTTTTCATCTTCAATCTATTTTCTTCCTTTTTTTTTTTTTTTGGGGTGGGGAAACACATGAAGAGTAGGGAGCAGGAGAAGTGAGGGGTGTGGGTAGGTGGAGGGGAGGCAGTACACGACTTAAGTATTTGGGACTGGTTTAATATACATTAATTTTTTTTTCCATAACATTTTGTAATTGTTAACTCTTCATGATGGCTTCCCCCCCCCCTCCTCCTGAAAATACATCTTACGGTTGCACAATCTGCTGGAAATTTCACTTAAGTTTTCTGAAAGTGATTTTTAATGCTTCATTTAACTGGGGAGAGGGGGCAGCCAAAGGAGGAAATCAGTTTAGCTGCACGTTCCATGTTGGATCTGTTTTGATAACAAAGGTCAGTGCATACATTTTCACTTCAAGAGTGTTTGGAACTTGTCTTTGCAAGACCTCTGGAAGAAGCAGTTTGTTAAGCTTCATTGCCTATTGAATAGGATTTTAGTGAATGGTTAAATTGCTTTGTACGTGAACTATGACTCTTTTATGACCTGTTTAAAACTAATTAACATGACATGCTTACTGGAAGCAACTTGTGAGTTTTGACTTTGAACAAAAAAAACTTCAGCAAAGACTACACTGACTCAGTTAGACCTCAGTTCATACCAAAAAGAAAGAACAAACAAACAGTGGAAAAAAAAACAGATGACAAAAAAAATCCTCTGCATCAGGAGTGTGAAACCAATACTTGCCTTTGTTATTTTATTCATCCTTTTTTCTCAGTCGCAGCCGGTCACAATAAAAGACTGTATTATATTCTGCTACGGGAGGAATGGCAGTAGCAGCACATGTAAAAGTTTCAGGGCAGAATCATATATAGTGCTGCTTCATAATTCATGTCCAAATAAAATTCTCATGCACAACTTAAAGTCAGAAGGCCTGTACTGTAAACCGCTCAATATGCTATAGACTTTTTGTACTTCCGTGTCAATAACATGATTTCTCTGAAAAGGGTTCACTTACTCACACTTGTTCCAAAGCAGTGAATCTGAGAAAGTTGCACTTGACTTACTTCAGCATGATTATAAATTACCCCTGTAAGTGTTGAATAGTTCTCCTATGGAAGTTAAGCCTTCTGAAGACTTCTGTGAACTTCCAGAGTATTTGCTGCGTGGATCATAACAGAGCCTCTTCCCTGCCCTCTCAACCCTGTCATTAAGCAGAGAATATAGTAAAGAGAAGTGAAAATTAGTACAAAGTGCCCCAGATCAAGGTGCTAGTGGGGATATTGTTCTTCAGTTGAGCAAAGATTTTCATCATATCTGGTGGTTTAAAGAAATTTGATTTGTAGAAAATAGTAAATGAAGAATTATTACCAGATTTGAAGTCACAGCTGATGCAGTTTGATTAATTTATTTTAACTTTGGATGTTGGCTTCTTATTTCTTATACTGATCAGTTTTGTAAACCATGCATGGCACTTCAGGAGCAGTACCAAAATAGATGCCTAGGGTTTCTTTGCCTAAAATCATCATTATTTCCTTTTGCCTACTACATATGTGAAACTTACTTGTATGATCAAAATCAAGGATGTCTTGAGTTGTCTTTCCCCTGTTTCAATGTCTGTTTAGGACACATAATTTAAAACAGAGCTTCTAGTCATAGGGCTTTCAAAGTCATAGGGCTTTCCTGAGCTGTCTGCCCACAGGCAATATAGGAGAGTCAGCTCTAATCACTAGAATAGTGGGCAGGCATGGGCTGCATTATGTCCTGGAACATGCAGTTGCAGCACATACTGCAAAAAGAAAGCTGGTTTCCAGTAGCTGGGTGGCAAAGTCTGAAGCCATTACAGCTGAAAACTAAGGAAACAGAGGGGATGAAGAAAACAGACTGGGTTGTGTCACAACGTTCACTTTAAAATGTTCTTCTGCAAAGAAGTGAACATAAGTTTGGGGGAAAAAAAGTAAAGCTATTTTTAATAAGTCTTGAGACCTCATTCCAGCTTCATTAATATGCAGCATCATGGATCACTTTTCTACTCCTGTCTCATAAAAAGCCCACAAGTCATGATACCATGCCTTATAACTTTGTGATGGGGGGGATGGGATGATATCCACCTTAAAGCAGCATGTGTGCGTAAGTTCAAGATGAAAATCTAGCGGTAGTATTAAGTAAATAATGAAGGGTCACAGTTCATGTCTGTCACGTCTGAAAAGGTGAGTAAAAATACTTGGAATAGAATACCAATAGGTAGGTCTTAAAAGGTGTAAGAGCCCTCCAGTGGCTAAGTATATCTTTCATTTCTGCACATGAAAACGCAGTGGATTAATGTGGTATTATAGAGGTGGGGCTGGATACATCCATAGGATTTTCCTTGCAGTTATCTGTCCAGGCTTTTTCCTGTTTAGTGCCCTGTTGTATCGCCAGAGGGAAGAGTGGCAGTAGTGTCCCTGTAGTGGGCATCTTCCTCAGCCCTCTCCCTGCGTGTTTGTGGTTGTAGGGTTTATTGATAGTGGTAGCATTTATCTAAAACATGTAATGTTATTGCTTTTTAAGAAGTAGCTTGCATGTATTGTTCTCTTCATGTTGTGCTAGAGTGAAGCTGGATCTCTCGTTAGTGTCCGAGTGCTGCTGTTACTGGTCCAACGCTGAGCTAGGGCTGTGACTGCCACTGACCGCCGTGACACGGTGTAAGGCTCCTGCTCACCCTTATTCAAGTGGTGAACAACAAAAATACAATTGCTCAAAAAATCACAGTTCTTGCAGTCTTCTTGTTGAGTTTTCTATCTTCCGGTCTCTTCTGGAAAATAATATTATACTTCCTTTGCTCTGGGTTTGTGTGTGGATAGGGTTTTTTGGGACTTGGTGTGTCTTCCAGGAACTTCTGCGTATTCGAGACGGACAGTGGAGACAGCTGGCTGATTGCTCCTCGTGTGCTCTTCAGCAGGCAGATGCAGCAAAAAGCATGTCAGTCTCCTTGGCACTATTTCAGCTACACTTGCCCTCTGCACAGAGGACTTTTGTATTTTCCGTTGTGCTGAGGATCCTTGTACAGCAAAACAAGTCATGCCAGGAAGATTAAGTATATGGGGTTATTTGCACCCCTTGTGACTCCCCACTACTGCAATCCTTCTGTCCAATTTGGGATATGCTTCGTGATGCCTCCCAGAGAATATTGCAAGGCCCCATCTTGCATTTTACAGCAAAACGTGCAGGATCTGGAAGCCTAGAGGTCCAGAATCCAAAAAAACATGCTTCTTCCTCGTGTGCTGGGGAGTAACATCCCTCTTATCTCTGAACAAAACCAGGCAAAGCAGCCAGGAACTTGGGAGCAAGGGCTGTTGGAGGGAACTATTTATGAGACTGAATATCATTACAGGGAGATCACTTCTGTTAGGTATCAGCCTGTTATTTGGGCTAGCAGAAGATAATACCTTGAAACTTTCTGAAGGTTTGTTGTTGTGTTTTTTTGTTGTTGTTGTTGTTTTTATTGTTTTCCCTGGCCCTGTTATGGTTTTTTTTTTTTGTTTGTTTTCCCTGGCCCTATTGTGTTTTAAACTCTGCAGATTAATATCGTCAAGGTGACAAGGTAAACCTGAGATAGCATCACACCTGGAGGAAGTTGAGACTTGTTCCTTTAACTTATGGTGTGTGTGTCTGTGCGTACTTTAATCACTTAAGATCTAGAAACTCTGCCAAAGATTTACAAGAAGTGGAGAGGGTTCAGTGACTATTATAGGCAAAAACAGAGGGGTAGAAGAGTCCCAGAATATTTCTGGTGTTACATAGAAATGAGATTTGTAAGGCTATGTGTTTGACAACATTTTTTTGACTGCCATCGGTGCATCCACTTGCTGTTAGAAACCTTTAGTGGGACCACTGGCTGCTCACGTTGCTGAGAGCCTGTTACTTTAGAAGAGCAGTGCCTGTGAAAGGGATGGGATGTATCCAGAACCGCTTTTACACATGCTGAGTTACACCATTTCCTGAAGAAACGGCGTTGTTTAAAGTTTCACAGGAGGTCATGAATAGGGAATCCGGAAGCAATTACACTTTTGTCTTTTTGCATGTTAACTACATTTTGTCTCACGGAATTCATCGAACTGAACTCACTGGAGGAAGAGACTTGGGAACTTAACGCCTGGCAGGCAGAGACCGGGATCTACAGACACTTGCTGTTGAGGTTTTTTTGTTTGTTTTTGTTGCTACTCTGTTTTGTATTTCTCACCAGAGGAAAGCTGATAGTATTTTATTTTGAATCATCTGTACTTAACCATAAGGCCTATATTCCAGTATAAGATATGGTGCTTCTTTTTTCTAGCCACCACCTCGTACGCCAACTGCAGAATTTAGCCTGGTAGTAATTGTACTCTTCCCTTCATTTTGAACGTGAGATTCTGGATCTCTGAGTTCTTTAGAACAAAGCTCAGAAAACTAGAACGGTTTCATCCTCCATCTGTTCTCTGTGCAATCTGAGGAGCATGCACGCACAAATTGTGCAAGTACACCAGCATGCATTGACAGCGGGGACTCCCTCAGCGGTGTATGTGTGCGCCTGTTGCAGGGGCTTTGATGCTGAATTAATGGTGGGCAGGTGCATTGGTTCCACCGGTCCAGAACATCGTCTTCACTGTGGCAAGTGTGAAACGTGTTCAGTCACGGGGTGAACTGCTCATGCAGTACATAGTGTAACCGAGTCTTTGGACTAGACAGATGTTTTCAGTAAATAATTGAAGTATACATGCTGTTTGTTATATATTGTGCAACCAAAAAAAAAAGTGAGAGTCATGGGAAATACAGCATTGGTGTATTTGTTAAAGTGGCTTTAAGCCTGTTTAGAAAAGTTGGTTCCGACTGCTCTTCAGAGCCCAGTCTTTCTTCTACATCAGACTAAAATGAGACTTTATATATATATATGTATGTATATATATATTTAAATATATTTCCCCCCCTCAGAGTTCTTGTTTTTGTTCCTTACATACTCCTGTAGTCCAGCAGGTGTTTCTGGTGCTGAATAACTTCAGCCTGAGGATTTTTAATATTATCTGTCTCTGTGTGGGCCTGCAAGTGGTAGGGTTGTACATGAATCTGTCTGGGAAGGGATGGTATTGCTTTAATCTGTGCGTTCCTCTGAGCTACTTGTAGTCATTTGAGTTGGCTAGGTTGTTGCTGCTTGTCAGCAAGCTCCTGAGAAACCCGTTTCTATTGCTTGTGAGCCTCTGCCTTGGTTAGAAGCCTGTCCCAGTGAAGCTGGTCAGCCATCTACCCCTGAATTTAGGTTTACAGTGGCTTACAGTGCTATTTCAAACACACTAAGCAGCCCTTGCCTCATGAGCAAGGATATGTGAAAGAAATGGCCATGTCTCAGAAAATGCCCGCTTAAATTACCTTTATTCTCAAGTTGTAAGAAATAAGATAATTAGTGATAGTAGGTATCACTGGAAAGTGAAAATTGCTCTAGCAGAAGGATGAAGCATGCCATGGCCTCAGTTTTGTAAAAGCCTCAAACTAACACATAGCCAGATCATGAGAACTCGAAGTAGGCTTTTTTTCCTTGTATAAGCCTGACTCAGGTTGTTAAGGGTGAGCATCCTTTTATTAGAGCCTTAACCAACCAGTCTTTGAATAACCTTGCTCTGCCTGGTCGAAGAAATGAATGCCTATCTTGTATTGCGCTCTTCTTCAAAGAATTTCACAAGGTGCAGAAGTTGATCTCAGCTGCCTGTAAGGAAGTCTGGCTTTTCGAGTTAACCACTTCAATATTTCCACACTGAATCTCACTACTGTTGCTGGTTGCCATTTTTCCGCTCTTTTTTTTTTCTGTCTCTGCCATGTGCAGTGTGAGTATAGAACTTGCTGACAAAGCAAACCCGGTGGCTGCTCTCAACCTTGCCGGCAATGTCTAATTTGAGGGAGTTAGAGGTTTGGTGTGTGTCCTCTTCATAATAAGCAGGCATCGTTTCCGCACAAATTACACTCTTGCTCTTCCTCCCTACCCTGAAAGAACAGTAGGAAGGAAAAAGCTATCTATTCAACAGGGCAAAAATAAATCTCATCTTCTGCTTCATTTTTCTTAATGCCTTTGACTTATGGGGTGTCACCCGATTTAGAGTAGCTTTGGTAAGTTTTTGGCTCTGCTCATCAGTGATTGGAATCTTCCTCTTCAGCATGAATAACTTCTCAGCAAAACGGTAGATATGGCTTTTAGGGTTGCGTGATGGTGACCGAGGAGTGTATCTTTGTTGCCTTCATTTTATGTAGAGTCGCAATGCCTTTGGATATAACTCCGTGACTTAGTGATTTGGATAATTTGCAGCCTCTGAGTATTGTCAGCAGCACCCAAACCCCTCGCAGCAGGTAGCTGTTAGGTCACTGCGGAGAGCTCTGTACTTTCATGATCTGCTTTCCGTATTTATCAAGAGCCTACCTGTCAAATGTTTAGGATATTTCCGCTTTTAACTGCCTTATCTATCTTTAAGAGTACCAAGTAGGTTAATGTGGACTCGCTTCCTGTTTTGTTGGTAAACAAAGGGTCACCAGTTTCTTGCATCACTGCAGATAGTGGAGGAAGTTTCGTGTAGTCTGGTTAAGGTCAAATTCAAAGACTTTCCCCAGAATTGTACAGAGAGCTCTTAAATTCTGAAAATTGATTATAACTATTTTAAGCTTTTTGCCAAGACTGCTCTTAATTTATTTTGTTTATCTTATTTTTTTAAAGGTTAAAGCATTTGAGGCAGGCTATTTACCAAATGAAAGAAAGCAGGAATTTGAAGGATAGTTTTTACTGGTATTAAATCCATCTGTGACACTGGAAATGCCTGCCGTAACAAGGATGCAAGCTATCAGAGCACACACGGGCTAACTGCAGTTTCAGAAGAGAAGTTGAATCAAATTATGTTCGTGGTTTGAGTAAACACTGAGTTGGAGTGCTTCTCTGAATGTTTTGTTGAATTTTTGTGGAATACTGTGCAACTCTAAAGTAATATTCTTGATGGAGAACAACTGTACGTTGTGAACCTAACTAGAAGTGGTTTTATTAATAACTGTGGAACGATGCTTCTAACTCAAATTCAGTTTATATTAGGAAACGAATACTGTATGACAGTACAAGTTATGGTAGTTCCTGAACAGAGTAAATTTGACTGAGAAAGGCAGCTTTTGTCAGTATAAGGCTTTCAAGGTATTCATATATCTAAATCATACCTGTTGATTTAAAATTTAGATTTTCATAACAAAACCACATCCAGAAATGCTCTGGCTTGAACAATATAAAAGTGGGCATGTGCAGAAATGTATGAACCCTTTGTGCATCTGTGTGCATTAGTAACCTTGTCTCACACTGTGCAGGACAACAAATAGTGACAGCACACTCAAATAAACTCCTGAAATAATGATGAATGAATTTAGATACTTGTGCTATCAAATCTGGCAGCTCTAAAGCTTTTAGTGCATGTAAAGGTCATTAAAAGCTGAGCGGCGTAGCTGTTCAGAAAGTTAAAAGAATAATCAGCTTATGCAAGTTCTTCAAGCTGTAGTAGTTTGTGTTTGTCGGTCTTTCAAGTGCCATACTAAGGCACTTCAATACGTGAAAGGAAAACACTTCCACAGTGGACTGTGTGGTCTGCCAGCAGAATCTTGCTCATCTGATGCACTGCCAGCACTGGTACCTGCAGACGTTCCCCGTGCCTCCGTGTCCAGCAGCTCCTGCTTGTCCTTCAGGCTCCAGCTCGTGAAACACATTAATGCTAGCAGTCCTCAAGGAAGGTCTGAAACAGGAACTCAAGTTTTGCTTTTGTTTTGTTTTGACCAATTAGTTTTCTGTTAGCTGAAGCTGCTGCAGTGCTTGGGAGGCTGCTGTTGAAATTCCAGGTGAAAAGCAGCCAAAGGAGCAGCCCCTGATTAAGAGCAGGGGCACCAAGAGCATGCAAATGCCCGCCCTCCTGGGGCAGAGTGGTGCTGGGAGGCTGGATGTGCCCCCGGCCTGAGCAGGTAAGGGGGCTGGAGCACCAATTGCACTCATCCGACCTAACGTACAGAGGATCTTCGTGTTCTGGGTATCTTCCCAGACAAACAATTAACATTAAAATAGCATCCAATACATCTTGCAGCGTTCCTTAAGGAAAACTCCAGTCGAGGAAGGGTCTGGATTCAAGGAGTATTGATGAGGCTGTCCTTCTGTGGCAGGGCTCCTGTTCAGGAAAACGCCTCCCAGCAATACTGATGCTGCCTCTTGTTATCCTTGCTTTATCCTTTCAGTGGTGCAAGGACACGAACAACAGCCCCGTAGCTGAAAATACTTCTCATGACACTAGACCCTTGTTGGCCAAATGGTGTGTGTATTTCTCACCGTACTGGAAGTGAGAGAAATTTCAAATTTGATGTGTGGAAGTGTCACCACAACAGCAGCCCGACAGCACCACATGTGAAAATGACCTCTGGTCTGTAACGGGATTGTCTGGGGTGTTCAGCTGAGGGGCCTGGTAACTGATAGGGTTACGTGTAAATGCCACCAGAAAAGTCCTGCTGGTATTTAGTTAGCACAGGCGAGCATGTGTTGTGCAGTCTGAAATAATTAACTGGGTTTGGATTGGTAGCTCCATCTTAAATAGTGATGATCTGTCTCTCCTAATTTAGATGCGATGCAGGAATGAGAGGGTAGAGCGAAGGTTAGTAAATAAATTTAGATACTGAATTTCAAACTGGTATTCGACCTTTTTGTTTTTTTTTACTGCTGCCTAATTATAATGTTAGGGTTGGTTTGGTTTGTTTATAAGTTGGGAATGGTGAGTGCTTCCTTAAAGCTGACGCTGGGTTCTCTGTAAAATTCCCTTTATATCAGTTAATATTTGTCAAACCCTCCCTATGGTATTTCTTTTGGTATGAATGCGTGTAAGTGTTTAACCTAGTATGCCCACTTGGGTATTTAGAAATAGCCATCTGGATGTTAACTAAGTTGTGGTATTCACGGGGAGATGAGGAGTTAACAGGATAGAAGATGATCCTTGGAAAATTTAGTCATCTCAGAGCAGGGTTTTGATCTTTGAGTGATGGTATTTATTGCTCTCTAATTTTGGTGAATAAAGCTAAATATACACTGTATTAGGGGAGGCTGTTCGTACTTGACGGGAGTGTTTTTTAATGGGATTATTCATGTAACGCTTGCTGCCTTTCACCGTTTATTTGGGCATCTTCTGGGTATAGGTACCTTACACTTGTATGTCTGACCATTTAGCTTTTTTTTCTTTGCATCAACTTGAAAAGTGCTACCTCTTACAGTCTTTTTGCAGTCATTTAAAGGTAAGAGCTTAGTTACGAGAACTGTGTGCGCGTCTCTCCTGCCTGCAGCAGTTCTCCACGTTCTTAAGGCAGTTGTCATTGCAGAGAGGAGCGAAGAGCTGCGTATTCATCACAGATAGCAGTCGCAAATCAAGTCCCTGCAGAAGGTATCACACGCTACCAAGTGTTTATATTTTAGAGAAGAACTTTAAAAGCAGCGCAGAGCACGTGCTGCAGTGTCCTTCCTGAGCACTTGCACCTGCTGCACACAAGCAAGTGCTGTTGTACTGCTCTTACTTGAACGGGGAACAAATCAAAATTACCTGAAATTATTTTAAAAAGCAAACCAAACAAAAAAACATGACTAGCTCCCACTGTAGCAGAAACACACGAACAGTTGCAGTTGGCCTCTATCTTAAATTTTACATGGATTGCTTTATTTTCAGTGGAGCATATGGACCGGTAATGAAGCACAGTATGAAGTAAATATTTCAACTTCACAGGCATTTCGTAGTAGTGTAATAGTTTGCCCCATAGCCTGTGAAATTACTCCTGTGGTAATACTCCTGGATTTTGGTTTTGGTTGGGTGCTTTCGTTCTTAGAAATTTTCAGTATCCCTGTTTTTACTCTTCAGCTGTCTCTATTGTAATCCTTCCTCTTCTGTGGGTTTGCTCTACTTTCAAGCAACTTACTGCTCACCTGAAATGCTTCCAGTTACAGTGCAGTTACTAAGGAGCAGCTGCACTAAACAGATTTATAGAATACATAAAAAGGTAAGCTTAAAGAAGCAAAAGTTCATTCAATTATGTAGCTCAAAAGAAAAAGGTTTTGAGTAAGAATGAAGAGATCGAAAGAAAAATAGACAAATGGCAGTTGTTGTCTTGTTTGTAGCTTCCTATTTTTCACTTTAGGTAGCACAACTAGTTCCTGTAGTGTGACAGTCTAAGGTAGATTTAAATGCTGAATGTTTTTTCTTCTCTGCCTATTTCTAGTACGAACCCATACCGCATAAAGCTACTGGGCCAAACTGACACTGTTCTCTCTCAGTTCTATAAGCATCTTCCTTCATGGAGCACAGTTGCATACAACAACCAAATGTTGCTGTGAACTGGTGATATAGGTCTGTCAGTGATTCAAGCCTGTCCTGTGCATGTTTGCTGTCAGCTTGATACTACGAGGGAATTTAAAAAAACAAGTCCTTTCGGACTGAACTGTATTTCTCAGCGTAAGCTGCCACCCTTTGCACTAGCCTCCCTTTCTTTTTTGCTTCTCTCTCTTCAGTGTGTGGAGCAGTGGCAGGGAGGAGGAGGAAAGGGAGCTGGATGTAGCTCGGTTGCTTAACCACTTAGAGTGTCCTTGTGAACTATTTAAAGAGGCTAAGCTCTTGCAAGATGTGGGCAAGTGCTGGTGCTAACAGAAACTGCTGCATCATGCTTTCTGCCCCGCATAACCTGCGGCAGTGCTTCCCAGGTTCTGCTGTACAACGGCTGTTGCTGCAGGACTTCATCGGGAGAAGATTGATGCGTAATTGGCCATTGCTGTCTGGGAATGGACTAAATGTACAGTTTGAATGCGTGCTATTCCAGGTGATCTTAAATCCAGTCACCGACACGTGATGAGTTTTTAAAGCCTACTTGTTTTCAATTAAACTTGTTAACATTTGTAGCAAATCATTCATTCTTCTACGGAACAGCAGGGATGCTGTTACTGCCCTTAGGTTTGCCATATAGAAATATTTAAAATGCATGAACTTGTAGAAAGTGTGTTCTAAATTTGCTGTTAACAGAGAAACAATTTTATATCATGCATCTGTGGCTTTAATGGTTTGTAGTTGAAAATAACTGGTGGCAATAAATAAGAATATCTGGCTGCAGCTTCGTGCACTGAGTAAAGAGTCTCTATAATGCTATTGTCATACCGAGGTTAAAAAGTGTGCTAAATAAAGTTGTTCCAAGTCCAGCGCAATGATGGCATTGATTCCTATTGCTCTGCAGACCAACAATAAACCTTGCCAATCCACTCTGCTTGGGAGGGACAAAAGGGTGGGGAAGAATATCAGGCTGTTAGCGTATCTTTCCAGTCCTGCTGCAGATATTTTTTTGAGCCTGCTAGCAAATGCAAAATGAGCTGGGGTCTTATAAAAGAGAGGGGTTGGTTCCTTTTGTTGCTTTTGTGCCACTGTGTAATGTTACACAGAAGCAGGTGAGAAAAAAACCTTCCACGTTCTGTGGTCCTGAAGATTCTTCACATTACATATTGGGGACTTAAACCAAACAGGCTTCATCTAAAACCATAATCCCACCCTAGCATTTCTCATATTAGCATTGTTTTGATGGCCTCTGCTTTTTTTTTCCTAAATAGCTGCCCTGATCAGTAATCTTACAGCCTTATGAAAGGCTTGGATCCAGGATGATTGCGGGTTCAAATTCTTGGTGATTTGGCTGGGAAGAACAATCCAAAAAAAGAACAGGGTGGTTGTAACGTGGTATGTCCTGAATTGCCTTCCTCCTTTTGTCTCCTGTTTGTGTTCTTCTGTCTGCATCTTCCAACAGCAGATAGATGTCTCTGAGCTGGGGACAGCATCTCAGTGGCAGCAGTGCAGTGGGCAGTGAGGATGGACCTTCTCTTACGCTGCTGCTGTTCAAATAATAGGCAGTACATCTCTTAAGAGCAGTAAGTGCTTGGTGAATTCTGATTGACTGTATTCAGAAATGTTTATTCTGGAAACACGTGAGGAGGAGAGGTGTCACTGCTTCCTGCTGGTTCTGGTTGGGAGGACACGCAACTGAGGTGTAACCATCTCCTAGTTTTCTCCTGCTATGCTGAAGAGGTTGGGGCTGAGGGAAAAAGAGCATCCTGCTAAGTCATAATGCAAAGTGTATGCAAGAAGTTGTTCTAGTCTTAAAAAAAAAAAAAAAGAGAGAGACGTAGATATTTATTTTTATTTATATGTAATTATACTAACCAAATTCTGTTCTAGAGAGCAAAATCCTAAGTAGGCAAATGCATGGGTAGAGCAATTTTACTGAACATGAGAAGAGTTATTTATAAAGATATCTCTATATTTATAAAGCTCATATACAAATACAATAAACAGAATTGCCGGAAGACTGCATGTGCGGAGATGATACAGGGAGGGCGAGCCCGCCTGTGAGCACCCTGTGTAAGTCGCTTTCTTGCGGATGAAAGGGGCTCCACTGTTGCCTGCATCGGCTTCCAAGGGATCTTAAACCTCTCAGAGTTAGTGGAGGTCTTTATGCTACGAACTGCCAATGTGATTTTTCTTTAATTACTTCTTGTCTTTCCCTGTTGGTCACTTCATCTGTAATGTCTTTTAAGGGAATATCGGTTTTCCCTAAATATTATTTCATAACAGCACCGACCAAAAGGGAGCTTTTACAGTGTTAGCCTCCTACCCTCTCCTTCTGGATGTGACTGCCTCGTGAATGAGGTTTGTGTGTACCGGGTGGGGTTGTAACACACAGGCTCCTGGCTCCCAGTCCGTGTGCATCTTGTTGGCAGGAGCCGAAAGCACGCTGCGCTGCTTGCAGGCCTGCTGCTGCCACTGCTGCCAGCCCTCTGCTGTAAGAAGCACCGTGCCCTGCAGCTGCTTCAGGAGTGCATCCGAAAACCAGCCACGTACAGGTCTTGAATCGTTATGCTCACTGGTGTTCTTGAGATACTACGAACTGAAAACAATTTTAGCCTGAGAAGTCTAGTACCAGTGCCAAATTATCAGTTGTGCAACGTTTAGCCTCGGTGTTAATGCTCTTACAGTTCTCTAGACTTAAGCATTGCAAATCAGTGCAATCTCTCCTGGCATTTTCCGCAGGGATGTTCAGCCGTGTTTGAATGAGCAGGTACAGGCAGAGTCACGTTTGTGGAAGTCTGCTCCTGCCATCCGCTGTCTCTTGGGAGAAAGGCTAATGGCAACATGTTTTCTGGTGGGGTGTACCAGAAGATCCAAACCCATGGTTTGCCATTTTCACTGATACAGATGTACTACATGGATTGATTTTCATTTTGTATTCTTAAACCTTCCACATATACATACCCGTAAAGAAAAAAAAAAAAAAAAGTTTTCTTGCTGCTCTTTTTCTCTGTCATAATAAAAGACAAAAGCTCGAGTGAATAAATCTCAGAAAACTTGTCCTGTGGGGATATCCTACCCATCTACTTCCTAAGTTTCAGCAGTGAGTAGGTGGTGTGAGGAGCTGCTGGCATCTGCATCCTGTGCAAAACTCAGCTGCTAGGGACTGTGAACTGGAGTTCCTTCTGGAGTTGCACAGAGGGTGAGTCCGTGATGTTCTCTGTTTTTCCTGTGATAGGAAAATTACTGAGGGATAAACCTGTAGAGGAATAACATTTTTTAGGGTGTAATTTAAATGGAGATGTAGTGCTCTGGCAGTCTTCTAACTGTGTATAATGAGTAACTTCATGTTCAGGTTGTGGTGTCCAGTGCTTAAAATCTTTGCCTCTGTGAGACAATCACAGCTTGTTTTAACTTTAATCCATAGATAAGTCTTTATAGCTTCAAAACGCATTTTCTTACCGCTGTGAATTGAGGGCAGCAAACTTGATCCAGGCAATAACCCCTTACTTGGGGCTCAGGAAGGAACTGGAATAGACACCAAGAGATGCTTCTTGCAGTCTAAGAACTCCTGAGGTATAATGCTGGTTTTTTGTGTGTTTTTTTTTTTTTTTTTTTGCTCCATCCGCTGTAAGGGAAGACCGTTGTTGTTCTTCCTACTGATGTTTAGACCCTTGTGTGATGGGAGTCTGGCATAGCGTTCTCCAGGCTGACATCAAAATAACATCTCTTGTGCTCCGCTCCTCTCCAACCACCTCCCTGCCTTGCAGCTCTTCCTCTTCCTTTTTCACATAACCCTATCTGCATAGATAATACGGGTTTCCATGGGGGGGGGGGGGGGGGGGGGGGGGAGGGCAGGAAGGATTGCTGTGGGGGTTTGTTTTGTTTTGTTTTGTTTTCCCCAAACTCATATTTAAAGGCGAGTTTAAAACTTGCGCTAGTCAATGACTAAGCCATCCCTGCAAGGACGAAAGCTTCAGCTGCAAAAGCCCGGCAGGAACTTGCTCCGCAGAATCACTGTGGACTCTTTGGATGTCTGTTTTCAGGTGGCCTAGTAGGACATGTGGAAGCCCTGTATAGCAAAGAGTAGAGCAAGAACAAGTTATGGTAAAATATGTAGATTGTCCAAACAGCAAACTCCCATTTACTTCCTGCTCTTTCAAAATACAATTTTGAAGACTTTTCTGAAAATTATTTTTCAAGACATGCAAACTTCTCTGTACTAAAAGGTGATTTTTTTTTTTTTGTGGTAAAATATAGCTTCTTTAATGTGTTACCTGAGATTCTTACTTTCTTGTACTTAGCGAGTTCAAAGCCCTTTCTTAGCCATAGGGAGAACTTGGCAACGTATTTGAAAGAATTTGTATACTGATAGCCATATCTCTGGGGCTGTTGTAGGCATGTTAAAGATTACAGCCAAAATATCTCCTGCATCAGCTGTTGAGTAGAGGGTTTTTTATTGTAAACAGTCTTTTAAATCCTCAAATGCTGCAGTCTTTCCACTTTGCTAATGGCTTATTGTAGAGACAAGTGTAGGCTACAAGGAGGGGGGAGAGCTTACCTGTTTCGTTCGCACTTAGAGCTGTTAGCATTGTTCACATCCTGGTTATATACTGCAGGAGAAGTTGTGATGTTTGTGTGGCTTTGAGGTTTTTTGTTAGTCAACAGCTTGCCTGCACGTAATTGTTTCAAATGCTATTTAGCATGTTTTCAGGTTTTTTTATTTGTTTGGGTGCAAGTTGTGTTCATTGTTTTAAGGTACTTAAAAAAAAAAATACCTCTGATCCTTCAGGAAGTTTCAAGCTGTTTCCAAGAGTAACTGTACATAACAGTGCTGTCTTGACCTACTTAAGGGATTGTATGGAAATATGTATGCAACTGTTTCCTCAGCCTATGCAGAGACTTAGCAAACTTTGCCACTGCCCGTCCTTGTAGCTGTGTTGGTGTTGCTTTCGGTGACTCTGCAGAAAGAGCTTCGTGGGAGCTTCCCTTTCTCTCTTTCTCATGTTGGTCCATTTCCCTGCATGCTGAGCAAATCCTTATATATTTGTTGTTTTTCTCCTAAAGCTAGTATGTGGCTTAAAAAGTCGTTGTTGCATCTGTTGTTTGAAACTGGACCTTTTATACCAGGTGCAACTCTTACCTCTGAAACCTTTTGGTGATGGGGCTGTTCTACAGCTGTATGTGAGCAGTGCCCAGTGCTGAAGGATGGGGAATTGTAAACTTGGGTGGCAGCAGTAGTAATGATTAAACACAAGTAAGGCAGGTGTTTTTTTTAAGTTGTTTATCCTACGTAATTCAGCAACCCATGATAATCACATTGGGAAAGCATTTGAGCTTATAAGGCCCTGGTGGCATTTTAATTTTAAAATAGCCTTCGTTTTTAAGATTTAATTATTATTATTTTTTTTCTTCAGCCTCTTGGAAACGCACATGCTGTTGTTTGTGTAATACAAGTTCAAGAGCTAAGCTGTTGAGGCCAACGCCAATGTAAAAGTACCTTGTGGAGGTGGCATGCGGGAGTTCTGCTGTCACACCGAGAGCCATGTTACCTTTGAGAAGTCTCACATGATGTCTATATGCTTTCTCTTTCTATAAAGCTTACAAAGATTGTGGTTTTGTATTCTGCATATAGAACCCTGCAGTTTACTTTAAAATACTTTCTTCTGTTTTTCATATGAATTCTTGCTTACTTTATAGACCTCAAACATAGTCCTCTAGGAAAAAAAAAAAGCTTGTATACACATTGTACTCTTATTTTAATTGTCACTTACCTGTGTGAAATAAGAGCAGATTTTATTCTAATTAAGTATTGTCCTACATTTTTTATTATTAAAGGCAAGTAAAATATTTGAGAATCAGTGTCACACTTCAGTACGCTTCTGTGACCTACATACTTCCTCCACACACATTTTTCCAGAGACTACAGAAACTTAAATAAGGTAATTCAAAGGAAATTGGAAAGGTCAGGTAGAAAAAATGACTTACCAGACTTTGTAGGTAATGAATGCTAGCTCTTTGAAAATCCCCCTCTGTATTTGTGAAGATGCAGGTATCACTGTAGCACGTAGATATTTTTTAGTCCTCTTAGCCAAATGCATTTCTTTTTAAAGCATTACTTAATTTATTTCTTACCCTTTCCCCTCCCTCCGATGCCCTTTCCAAAACTGTTCTAAACCTTTGGATATAAAATACTTTTCTATTATTAACTTGTTTTGAAACCTTAATAGAACATTTTTATAAAGAAAAGCCCAGTTGCTACTTGAGATTCTTGCAAAAGATCTCTTCGTTCCTTCTTTGCAAGCTGAAAGGAAAAAGCAGACAAAGTAGAATTTGCACAATCATTCTTTCTCTTCCTCCTCTTTCAAATTCATCCAAAACAAATCCTGAGAACTAACAACTTTAACCACAGTGTTTATTGATTTCTTGCTTTCAGGTTAAAGATGAAAAGTAATTTTGCACAGCTATGGCATAGCAATGGCCTCCAGGTATTTAGATAGGAATCAACAGCACTCACAAAACTACTATCAAAGGGAGTAGGTGTTCATGGCAGTAAGTAAAGTGTTACTAAATATATGTATCTATTTACATACACAGATGTAGGTATCGAAACATCCACTACAATTGTAAAGACCAGTACAATACAGCTGGAGCGTATATTGCAAGAATTTTCTGATTACATGACTATGCAATTATGTGGCTAGTAAATGAAAATCGAATGTACATGTGGGAGGAAGAATAGATAAAGTCAAAGTTAAGTTTAAAAAATATGTATCTCTAGCCAACCTTCTAAAGTGCATGATTCGTGTGAGTTTCCTTGTGGCTGGGGTTGTTTTTTGGGGGGGTGTTGTGGTGGGGAACAGCTTCACCTATTCTTGGTGCTGTATCAAATGCCCTGCAGCCTAAATTAAACACCTCCACTCGCTTCTTATGGAAGGGCCACAGGATGCTTTAGTATAGGCATCTGGGGCAACACCTTGGACTTGCATAAACTCTGTTACTTCTTGTTTTAGTACTCGTTTGTTGTTCTGAAGTGCAGTCATGTCGGAAAGGGGTACCTACGGACCTGCACTCAGCAAAACCTTTCCCCCTTTACAAGCCATTTAGATCCCTCCGTCACGAAAGGATCTCGTATCCTTCCCATTTTCCCCTCATACCCAATGCTTACAAATTTCCAGTTAACCAGCTTTTGGCAGCCTTCCTGTTTTGCCACACCAGCAGTTAAACTCTTGCGTGTCACATTTGAAGAATGCACTGTAAACTCGGGTTAAAACATCAGTCTAAAATGGGGGTGGGACACACCAACAACAAAATACAAAAACCCCTCTTTATAGAGATTTAAAAAAAAAAATAAAGAAAAAGATGCATTAATTGCAAGATACTTCAAAATCAAATGTACACTTAAAACAGAATTGATGAACTTTGGTCAACTTCAAAACTTTTTTTGTCATCTCTAAAGCTACGCTCTGATTCCCACAGCTGGGGAGTATCTATGATTTCCACTGAAGTTGATGTAACTACCAGTATTTATCATCAAACATCATCAGTTTCCTTATTTAGTAACTTAGCCACAAGCCTACCGGACTTTTCTTTTAACCAGTAAGAAATTTAGAAATGCCCTACTTGAAAACACACCCTTCAGAAATGGGAGGAGAGCAGTGTGACTTGGCAGAATCCAGGCAACTTGAATCTAATATAAACTTGAATCTAATATGATATTCTCCTAACCTGTTAATCAAGAAAATAGTTTTCTTCAATTGCAAATCATATTAGAGTTTTCTGTGTGATAAGCATTTCCTGCTGCTAATACGGGATTGCCGAAAACTAGTAGTTTTGGTAAGGAATATGGGGTTTAATGAATATAAAATTTGTCTCCATATTTATATTTTTCTATGATCACTGAAAATAATTAGTTGTCATTGAGAGTTCAGCAGAGCATTCAAGCTTTTGTGATTCACATCAGATATTTGAAAATACGAAATTCAGAGTTTCTTCAGCTTCATTATGTCCTTCAAAAATGGATGTGAAATATTTGTATATTAACTTCTGTGCATAAAAAAATGAATTTGGATGTTAATAGATTTATTTTTAGTGTCTATTTGTTTTACAGTGACATTGATTTGGGTGAGTTGTTTCTTGTGTGTTTTTGTTGGCTTTTTTTTTAGATATAAATAATCCCTTCAGATTTTACCTCATGGCTTAAAGAAACCAAAGGAAATAAATACTTCTGAGTAACAAAACCTTAAAACAAAGGTCTGTAGAAATTATAGTTCATATTAAATTTTATCACTTCAGACTTTTTTAGTAAAACCTGGCAGGCTGTTTTAGTAGTTTTTAATCTCAGTGAGTGCTATTGAGACACATAGAAGTAATTCTAATTTTATGACTATGGCTGTTGCTAAGAATTTTTGTTTAATACAGCTGTCCCTAAAGAATTTTTTTCATGTGTGCATGGATGCCTGTGCGTTGTCTCTAGAAGGTGACATGACCTTATACCTTTTTTTGACAGTACAGCCTGGCAGTTGTGGGATTAAGGTTAAGCACATATTTGCAATGAACTCATCTTGAAATCAGACTATAGTTGTGTATATGATAATGCAAATGTTGGTATAAGGAGCTTATTACTTTGAAAAAAATCCATTTTAATCATTCACCTCAGTCAGTACCGTGCTGGGTAACTCTGAATGCAGATGGCCCTTCTCATATATATATTTCTGATATGAAATTTAATAATAGTTGCATATCTCAGTAGGAGGCATAATTTTAAAGAAAATAAAATAGAAATGCAATTAAAACATACGAGTTCCTTTGATACATTTTCTGTACTTTTATTAAGTAAGAGAATAAACATTCCTTCTGAAAACAAATTGATTTGGGTTAAGTTTGGGCATTAATAATTTAATTTAATTGTAAACATTGCTAAGTACTCAAAAACAGGAAAATGTTTCAGCAATCTTGTTTTAGCACATTATACGGTGGGGAAAAATTATGACTTACTTAATTAGGTACTTGTAGTAGAGGAAGCAGCACAGGAGTGAGCTGCAGAAGTGCAAAAAAAAAGCTGTGTTTGAAGGGGTGTGATAGAGCTTTCGGTTCAGACTGCTGTTGTGTTCTGATGTTAAAATGTAAGTATATATGCATACACACAATATAATTGTACCTGGTTGAACTTTGTTGTCCTCTCAAGGTCACAGTAAAGTTACTGCCCGTAGTGATTTTATATCTGTGTTATTCACAGATAATATAATTTGAAGGCTTCGGCAGTGCCTTGCTTAAATTACACTGGAAGACTGTCAGGCTTCAGAAAAACTGTAGACACACTTGTTCTTCTTTTTTAGAAAGAGTGGTAAGTTTGTCCAAGAAGTTGTCAGTATCCCAGTACACAATTTGACGCTTTCAACGTTAGGCAGCAAAAAATACCACAGACCAGATTGCTGGGGAGGTTGCAAGGAAAATAGGTCTTGACTTGTCCTAAACAATGTGCTGAACCAGAGTGAAGATATTTGAAATGCTGCTGTTGAGGAATGCCTCAAACAGTGATCATACTGTACTCTAGTCCTGCAGGGATGCTGCGACTGTGTAAAACAAGTCCTTTTGATCATGTTGACACCTCCCTGAAATGGGAAAGCTGAAGAATATTCCTTTAACCCTAAAAAGAAATTAAATGGGCAGCCATAAGAGGTGTGCATGTTCTGAGCCTCAAAATCTCCATGTAACCTGCAAGTAGTTGACTTTTGTGAAATTTCAAAATACAAAAGCTTATATGATTAGATGGAGCAATAAATGGACCAGGATGATACCCTTCTTTCATAAAGTTGAAATAGTGGCTAATATAGGGAATGGAAAGTGTATTAGGCAAGCTTACCCTAAAAGCACAGAAGATGAGGCCAGAAAAAAAAAAAACAGCTTGGGGAACAATTTACAAGATGCATGAAAATTAAATTTTAAAAAAAACACAACTGTGCTTTCAAATACATGGATAAAACGAAAAGTAAGTTGCCTCATCTTTCAGAGACTAAAATCTAACATGATAAATAGTATTTCTTAACAGCCTTGTTGAGAAATTAAAGAGAGTCAAACTCTATAGCAGCTACATTAAAAAAAAAAAAAGTAGTTCTATTAAAACTAGTTCTATCTCCTTACAAATTAGGTACTTTTTTAAGCAAGATGTATGAAAAGTCAAATTGCTGTTTGAAGGAGGTGGAGTGAGAATCTGAAAACTGGGAATGGCGAATAGAATAGAGTGCTGATACAGACAAAGCAGAATGGAAAAACAATTGGACTTAGACCCAAGCAAAATGGTACTTTCAGCAAAATTTCTTTTTGCTTTAATTTTTGAAACTAAGTATTACTACATTCTAACAGTTAATTGTGAGATCAAGTATGTAAAATCCTTTTTGTTTTCAAGAGTACAAACTCAGCTGATGTAAGCTGTATAGTTGCTGCCAGTGTTAAGAAAAAATCTGCAAGAACAAAGTGAGAACTGGAGAGAAGAAGGAACTGTGAAGGAAGTGAAAGACGGTAGAAATTCTGTTAGGAAAACTCCTGACTTCTTAAATGATTGTGATCAGCCTCCATCTCCAAGTGTATGGATATCACAACGTGTGAGTAAACCGAAATTGTGATAAGGGCACCCTGAGAAGGGTTTTATACTTGATTATATATCAAATGATAATATTTACTACATCACATAAAGATAAAATACCAACAAGTTTTCATCAAGTTGGTAGCCAGCATAATCTGCTTTATAAAGAGCATGATATAAGAAAAAAAAATCCAGAGTGGGAAGGAACAATGGAAGGAAAAATAACGATATAAGAAGGAAGAGAAAACCTGGAGTATAGGTGCTCTTTGCAGCTGTTTCTACCATAGAATGACTTCTCTTTTAAGAAGCACCAAAAGAACAGATTAATTCACTGTCAAATCAAATTTTCCCCTTGAGACTACACATAAGATCTAAAACGGGAACAGTGGATTTTTAGTGACTCTTCATCTGAACCAAAAAGTTCCGCAGGCTCCAGAGAGTCCATCTAGTTCCCATGAAATCTTTCTTTTTCAAGACCAGTAAGAGGCATGCTTGCCTTCAATGTTATGTTTTCTGTTACCTCTTACACGAGATGGCTTTATATTAAATATATTCTCTGTTTGGCCTTCAGCTACGGGAATGGAAATTTTCGTTTTAAATGAAGCACGCCCACTGTAAATATGCACTCTGAGTTGGATTCCAGCCTTTCTTTGGATTTCTTTTTTAGGCAGGTTCAAACCTTTAAGATCGAGCCTTTTCAGTACAGTTCAAAAGAATGCATGTAGCAAAGGGGAGAACTTGTCAGCAATTCTGTCTTGTCAGCAATACCAAATAAATTTATATTTATTCTCCAGAAATGATTGACAAGAGTTGAGGTTTATTTTTTACAAAGGGTTACTATATTTTGCAGGGAGATTCATCCTTAATCATGCCTTTGATATGCATATAAAGTGAGTCACTATCACCCGGTCTTTATTCGCTGCGTAGAGGTAGAGGAGATGACCTGTTCCCCGTGCAGCAATAGTTTCCTCCCACTTTTTGGCAGATCCGTGTATATTCTAAACAAGAAACAGCAACTTGCATCTGACCAGAAAAAGATTGCCTTTAAAATCTGTGGCTTTTTCCTGTTAATCTTACTTAGTAAACTTCTGCAGCAAAAGAAGCTTTTGATGTTTTAAGAGGGCTGTGAACATAATTTGCCACTTTGGGTTTAATTAATTGTTGATATCCAAATCTTGTCAAATGTAATTTGCTTTGAAAGAAGCACTGCAGCAAATGGAGTACCTGGAGATTGTATTCTAGGACTCCAAAGGCATGTTCTATTAAAAAGAAAAAGTACTTTAAGCAAGCCCCTCTAAGTTCCTGTCCTTCTTCATATGTCTTTTCTCGTCTCAAACATTTTTTTGACATTAAGAGAGCTTTCAGAGGTTAAAACCAGCAAATTACCCATTCAAGGTGCATCTCACCACTTCTCCCCTCCATTCTGTCTTTCTCCTCCATGGACAGTTGCCCATATCATTCAGTGTGTGTGTGTGTATGTATACGTATAATTGCAGTAAATTTCCTGCCTGCTTTTGTTTTTTTCCACGGGACCCCAGCCTCAGTGCAGATGTGTGGTATATATTTAATAAAAAGCTAGTCACAACTTTTTCCGCAGTATTGTTCAGTATGTTGCCTTGTGTCTTACAGTATAATGTTAAATGCTATTCCAAAATAAAGATTGTTCAAGTGGGTTTTTATAAGACTTCACAATTCTTGTCTCTTTTCAGTGTTTCTTTGAGATGAGATTGTAAATAGAAGTTTTTACATCAATTTTGGGTAACTTTTTACATTCTTAGATACTTAAACCTGCTTAACTTGTGACTTATGCACAAAAATAGTGTGCAGTACTAATACCAGCTCCCACTGACCAAGCTGCAGCTGATTATTCAGTAGCCGTTTTAGAAACTCTTAAGAAAAAAAAAAGTTGGATATCTGAAAAAGGATAAATAATAACTTTTAAGAAGTGTGATCTGAGTGGCCTGCTTGGCATTGGCAGAGACTCTGTAGCAAAGACAGGATAGCATGAAGTTATATCCGCTGAGAGACTTGTACTTGTTGTCATTCCCAACTTCACCTTCCAAATTTTGCACTAAATGAGCCAAAGATGCTAGTGTCACATACGGATCCCCGTTCTTTTGCAGTGGAGGTGCATTCTCTACACTGAATAGTAATATGGATTTGGTAGAAAGGACTACGTAACAGGGGTTTCACGTTACTTTATTTTCATGTGGGCTAGGAGAAGTGGAGTTCAAAGCATTAACAGCTTTCTTCTCACTTTCAGTGTCATTCTGTGAGCCTGTATGCAGCTTATCAGCAGATTGGGGACCCTTAAATTCCACAAGAGATGATACAGCTTGGGCTATCGCCACTAGTTACATTGATCACCCTAGTATAGGGAAAGACACGTTTTGCTAGCAAGCTGTGTTAAAGTTTCCTAAGAGAAAAACAGTAAGGCTGAGGAGTTATGCATTCCCACAGAAGCTTTGGAGAAGTCTTTCTAGAAACATAGATGCTTCTGCTTGTTTTCCCGCAGTTTGGATCATGAAAACTGCTCCTTTCTGCCTTTCATTCCCCCCTACCCCAGCTTCATTTTTGGGATCTTGGGTTATTCTTGTTCAGGATTATGCAATTGCATTATTCAGATTTCCTGTACTGGTAACTCACTTGGCTAAGTCAATATCTGCTTCACAAAAGCTTACCCAATTCCCTTATCTCTTTTTCTGCCTACCATGCTTTATTTCCTTCCCTGGACCTTTTTTATTTTTTTTATCTGTTCCTTCATGTTGTGCCGCCATCTCACCTGTGTCTATCAGGAGAACGGGAAAAGAGCTACATTAACCTGTCTTCATCCTGCTACCTTTCAGCACCAGTGGTGGTACCTCCTTGTTCTTTTCCTTGCATTCCCAGAGTTTCCCAGCTCTGGCGATAGTCTCTTCTAGTGCCTTTCCTTCTTTTCCCAGAGTTTCTTTTCCCAGAGCTTCCCACCTTCTCGGTGTCCCTGTTCTCACTCTTCATCCAACTGCTCGCTAGTCCTTTATCTGCTGGTTTTCTTATTGATTTTCAGTCAGTCGCCTCTTCTGTCTTCCCTCCTCTTTGCCCAAGTAATGTGTTTTTCCACTGACCCTCCCTCCCGTTCCCACTCTGCCTGCCAAGTAGGTTTAAATTCCTCCCTTGCCAGCTTCCTGTAGCTTCCCACTCACCAGATCTGTTACAATCTACTTTTTTCCCTTTTCCTTGTTTCATTCATGCCCTTTGCATTCTGGTCACATTTTCCTTTCGATGTTGCCTAGGTGTCAGCACAGAAGAGTTGAAAGCATAAGAGAAACTTTCTGGCTTCTGGGTTGTATTTTCAGTGCTTACCTAACCAAAGGGCTAAGAGTATGGGGAAAATCCATTTTTTAAAAGGACAACTTTATCCCTAGAGTCGAGTTTGTGAAACATAGAATTGCAAAACTTGTTCTAAAACATTTTGTAGCATCACCATGGCAGTACTCTTCCAGATCAGGTCAGTGCACAAAAGGTACTCGGCTGCTCGGATGCTTTCTGTTTGCTATATTAAAACCATTTGGGTGCTGTAACTTGGAAACTTTTACTCTGGGAGAAATGGAGCATGGAAATCCCTGACGTTAATGGGGGGTATCCACAATTTTTAGGAATCTTAGCTGTTAAAGTCCAAAACACCTGAGCCTTGCTATAAGATACTGTGGTTCTGAGAAATTTTTAATGTTATAGCACGTGCAAGCTTTATATTTCCACTGTCCTCTAAAGATGTATTTTGGGCCAACTGTGGGGGACAAAGACAGCAAAGGCAAATTCCTACCATATAAGTTGAACACACTTAAACTTATCAGATTCCTTCTACGAAAAGTAGAGGGGCCATCATGCTCAAAGATGAGGATTTTGTGCATGTGTTCTGCTCAAGGTTTTAATTTTTTTTCCTGTATCTGCATTTTTTTAAATGGTTGGAGCTCTTCATGACTGATAATCTCCATGTTGATTATTTGCCTCAAATTAGATCATATATCAAAAGTCTTAACAGAGTTAGCTGATGTTACTGTTATAAGCAACTGAAAATGTAGTATTCTAATAGCAACTTGAGTATTGAGCAATCTTTAAATTTCATTCAATCCTGTATAATTTTAAACAGTTCTGCTGGAATGTCAACAACTGCCTTGGTTCAGCACTGGTCAGTCAGAGAGATCCTTCAACCATGATGACAAGATAATTAAAGCCTCTCTTCTGCCTCTTGACCTCAGCTGTCTCTTTGTTCGTGCACTCTTAGTGGTGAGACTGCAGTCCAGCCAGAGCCAAACTAGTAGTCTGCTCCAGGACTCAGATTTTTAGTGTCTCCTTGGATAAAAATTACTCATCAAAATAGTCTCTTTTTCTGCAACTCAGTCCTCAAATCTGCTCTTAAGGGCTGAACTAAGTCAGACTGGGGGTCTAGCTAGTGAGCATCCTGCGCTGGTTCTCTGTGTGATTTTTGAGCCTCCTCCTGGACGGCGGGTGGGAACAGGACCTGGTCTGCATCTGCATTTGCCTTCTACCTCCAGGCTCAGCTGAGGTTCCTGTATGGTGCCTGCGGTCCTGGATGAAGCACTCCGGCATCGGCTTTACGCTGAAATCTCTGAGGGCTCCGAGGTGCCCAGCAGCTCTTTACCATCAAATCGAAAGATCTTTTCCAACTCTATTCTGAGCTGACAGTCTTCTTCCAAAAACCTCTGCAGAAGCTGAAAGCTTCTCAGAACAACGGCATCTCCCTTGTTCATTAAGAGAATGTAATGCAGCTGAGGCCCTGCGGCACAATCCTCATTCCTGTGTCAAGGAGTGAAGGCCACCTTACTTGCCACGTGCTGGCACTGGCAGGTACCAAGACTAGGGAGCTCATGGACTGTATTTAGCTAGACTTGGTGGATCCCATCCTGCTTGTCTGGCCCAACCACTGCATCTCCCTCTGCTGCAGGAATTGAGAGCTTCCTTAAGTATTGCAGTCTTCTGTCTCATGCAAGTCCTACTAGAGAGGAGCTTCTGCTTCCCCCCGACCTGACAGCCTCCACAGACACCTCCTGCACACAGAGTAGGCTGCATATGTGCAGCTACACCACCGTTGAGCTGTGCTGTGCAGACCCTCTTGTATGGAGACCCCTCCTTGCTCTGTTTCTTCCCACACCATGTTCCAAAGGCACGGTGAGACTCCTTCCCACCAGGGGAGGAACTCATACCCCAAGGTCATTCCATGGCTAAAAGCTGGAAAATCCTCCGTGGTACAAAGAGCATGACTGTGTTCACAGTGCACCCCTCACGGTCCCCTGACTCATGTTCCCTCTGTGGGGAGAAGGCCCTAGGGCATGTGTGTTTGTAACGTGCCTCAGGCTGTGGCTTGTCTTCCTCCAGTACCTCTTGCTGAGCTTCTAACGGCACTTTTTTCTCTTCGGTTTTCATTCATATTCACTCACATCCTTTCCACCTTAAGTCCCTTAAGCTCACAAGATCTCCTTCGGGCCCTGGCCAAGCTAGCCATTCATACCCACGGGGGGAAGAAGCCTTACACGGGAATCTTGGCAACCGCTGGCCTCTTGCCATTCTCACGTCGCTGGGCAGGCCGCCACGGGGCATCATCCACCGTCTCCGTGGACGTCTTTAAGGATCAGTGAGTACAGTCAGGGCTGCTCTGCTTGATGTCTCCTTCCAGATCCCTTTCCAGTCCATCTTGCAGCCTGCCGGCTGTTTCACTCACTGTTCCCATACGCCCGTTGGACTGCTTGGTTTTGCTAGGGTCGTGCTAATGCTCAACCATAAATTTAGAAGAAAAAAAAAAAAAAGAGCAAACTGACCAAATTCGGCGGTGTGTGGCTCCAGCGACTTGCTCAGTCAAAATGTCTACGTGCATTAAAAGTCAGAATAGCGAGATTTATGTATCTCCTCTCTATATAATGTCTTTTATATGATCTAGGATGCCATACTGTGTCACTCTACCAAGTTTTCTCATCATCCTTCTCATCATCCCTGTATAAAGGTGTTGGCTTTTTATTTAGATCCGGTTTTCTCTCTACATTTCACTCTGCTTTTTCTAAAGTATTGGGTTTTTGCTCTTCGGGAGAGATTTTGTAGTGGCAAAACAACAGTAATAACAGATATTTTGTAGAGTAGTAAATTACCTGAAATTCCACTTAGTTTGTTTTTAATGGATACCAACAGTTACTTCTATCTGAACTGTCACACAAAACCAAATAGTTTTGTTTAGTGTGTAAAAATAAGCGGTGATTTTCCCATCTGTTTTCACTTAGAGCTCAGTAAACGTGAACCAGCTATTATGAAATCCACTGAAAACATTCTCAAAGAATTAAGCATTGAATACGCTTGCAAAGATTTTCATTCTCTATATTAATGTAGGTGTATGAAAGAAGGTTAGACACGGAAATCAAGTGTTTTAGAAACGTCATTAACATAGTTTTGTTTTTTGCCAACAGACCAAATCAATACTCGAAAGGCATTTGATGTGGTTATTTCTGTATACCTTTACTGGAATCACACTCGCTTTTACCCAAGTTTCACTATGTGTAAATTTAATTTAACATTTCAGTGTCCTGACATTTAAATTTATCCTCTTAAATGCACACATGCAGGTATATTTGAGTGTATTTTTTTTTTACAATTATGGCTCTTTAAATACCTGATTTCCATAAGTAAAACAGTTATCCCATGACAGAGGCAAAACAGTAACATGAACCATTACCTAGAAAATACTTTAGGAAAACTGCATCTTCTATTTTTGACATGTAAAATTGTTTCTTTTCTGGATTTCTCTGCCTCCTTTTCAATACTGTACAATGAAAAAAATGTATTAGCTCTTTATGGTTTCATTGAATCTGTAAAAAAATTCAATTTGTCTTGGTGGTAGTAATTTAGGATTTCCTAACATGACACGCTAGCTGGAATTGGAAATGACAATTGGTGTAACGAACAGTCTTGATGAAATTATTTGAGTTTGCCTCTTTATCAGTTTCATACTGTTTTAAATTAGCTACACCTGTAAAACTGAAATGGAGTATACTTCAGTGCGTGACAAAATACAAAGCAGTTTAACTGAGTAGCATGGTGACTAGTCAGCTTAATCTGTTCTGCTTGGAAATTTTGCAAATTTATATTTTTCTCAACACTGCTTCTTTCTTCCTTTTTGTTTGCTCATCATTAACCTGTACAGATTGCTATTCCCTTCCCTTGTTTTTTAGAGTTCAGTTCTACAATACAGCATTAAAACCCTGACCCTTTAATGATCCTTTTAGATCCTTCCTGACTAATATAGGCTGATGCAACAGATCACTTAGGCAAAAGGAGTCAGAAGGATCCTGTTTGGGTGTTTTGTTCTTGGTTTTGTTTTTTTCTTGGAAGAACTTCAGCTTGTGAAAGTTGTCATAGTTGCAGCCTCACCCTGCAAGTGGCACTTTGATGTAAACATTGTAAGTCTGGAAAGCAGCAGGAAGCAGCAGCTAAAAATAGCTGTAAATATTTCCTTATCTTCTCAAGTATTAATTGACAAAAATCTATACTGCCCTCATCTGTTCTTTTCCTTTCAATTCTTAAACATCTGCTTTACCAACTTTTTTTTCCTAACAGCACAGCTACAGCCTGAGATCTTGAGCTACAGTTTAATCTTAGAACCAACATCTGACTAATAGTTTAAAATATGTGTTAAATATATGCAGCACCAGGGTAACACTTGACCTTGTAAAAACATTTCTTTTCTTTTTTTGGCTGCTTATTACTTTGTGAAAAGTTCAGCATTCACCCTGGAGTTTGTGCTACATTTCCACCTTCGTCTGAGTGTCTTGGTATTAAACGTTCCTCCTTGCTGTGGAACAACTTTGCAAGTTTGTTGAAGTGAAATCTGAGCAAATCATTTGTCTTAAGCTCCGAACACAATGTTCTGGGTGGTTTGATTAAGGATTTTCATCTGCTTTTAACAAAAAAAAAAGTGTTATAAAAGGAGGGCAGATGCAAGATCAGGAAAGAAGGTACTAATATGGTTCGGAAAATGTACTCTTGATGAATTCCTCTTCGAGACTCAGGGTTTTTAATTGCAGTTTAAATATACATTCTGTTAAGGCTGTTATCACCAGGGAGCTCTTCGGTAGAGTATGTTCCACGTTAAATAGTTAAATGGTAGAAATTTTTGCTACTATTTAAAATAGTTCTCATAATTACAAGTGCCCCTAAAATGATTGTTTTTAGGTGTCCTTGGTATCTCTCAGATATAATCGATAGCTGAAAAAACAGTCTACTCAGCAAGATCTTGCCACTGACCCTTAGGGATAAGTGTAATTCTGTTTAACATGATTTCCTTAACTACTTATAGCATGGGGATATCATCAAAAAAGAAAAATAATATAACAGGGATGGTTTTAAAAATTGTGAAAAACTGGCTGCAAAGCCTTAATTCAGCCTGATGATGTGTTTATTTGAAAAAAAAAAAGGCTTTGCAAAGTATTTTTTTAATTTAACATTAAATTCTGTGTGTCACTCACATCACTTCTGTAATTCTGGTATTATGCTAACTTGTTTGAATTCCCTGGGTTTAAGTGAAAAGCAGCTGTAAAGAGGGAACCTGCAAACCAAACGCTGGCGAAGAGAAGGCTCTATAAGCAATCTAAGGGGCAGGCTGCTGCTGCTTCCAGGGCTCTGGTACAAACTGAGCTTGGGTGGACAGGAGGAGCATCTGTGTTTGCAGAGAAGGCTTTTAAAGGTGCCAGAAAATCCAGTATAGGTAAAGCTTTGTCTTTGTTCACTTCTCTTGAGAACTTAGTTAACAGTATCTTGTGAAGATGTCAGTGCAAGGGTATTTCAGGTGTCTGACTGGAAACTGCTGAGAGCCAAAATAAAACTGCCATCGTTACCAGTAGTGCTGGGAAGAAAGGAAAGGTGCAACTCAGAGAGCCAGTCTGAGGGCCAGGTTATTCCAGTCATTACCCAAAGCAGCCAAGACCCAAGAAATCAGGCCGGTCACCAGCTGAAGGAGAAGGGCGCCCATAAAACGTGAGGTGTGGCCACTCGGTACTTGGGGCAGTGGTGGTTACGACGGTCTTTAATTATAGCTGTGTACTTTCCGTCACATCTGTTCCTCATTCAGTGGTCAGCAAACAGAGGTGGTTCTGGCGGCGTAGCCGCTGCTGAGGTCACTTAAGAAGAAGTACTTACTGTTCGCAGGAGTAGCTGTGCTCTATTGAAATCCCCATCTGAATATTTACGTGGCTGTCAAAATGACAAATACTTTTAAAAACCTGGACCTAAGTGCTTCAAATTGAGCTTTTGAATTAGCGAGTGCTTGGTTTTGCTTTGTTTTTCTAAATTTGGTCTTAATTTCTATGTAGAATGGAGCCAATTCTTCCTACTGTCGGGGGATGTTACGAAGGTTGTGTAAGCAGGTGGATGCAAAGAAGGAATACAAGTCTTGCAGTAGATGAAGCGAACGATCGGACACTCAGTGATACCTGTGAAAATGAGAAGTGACCAGCAGCCTAGTGAGAGAGCATGGCCTGGCCTGTGCACTGAGACAGAAGTTGTGCAGTGCTCCCAGGTGATCGTCGAAGCGAAACCTCTGTAGTAAAGCGTATCAGGGACTCCCTCTGACACTGCAGAAGCAGCCATGATTTTCCTGTCGGCTAACCCGATTGTGCAGTAATCTTTGTTTAACTTCTGATTATGATTTTTGTACGTAATCTATGCTAAGTTATTTTTATATGCTGAGTCCACTCCTGTCTCTTCTGCAAGTCTCAGTGCTTTTCAAGTTACTATACATTAACCTATCCTATGCCACTCAGAGTGAAGCTGCCAGAGGCGTTCAGTGTTCAAAAGGATTTGTAGAGCCTTTTTCTGGGGATGATGCAGGTGACTATATTATGAATTCAAGTTCATTAATATATTTCTTAGATACTGCCAGCAGAATTTAAAAGGTGACTGATCTGTAAAATAAAACCTGATGACTTTGCTCATTCTAAATGTCTTGTTTCCATCCTATACATCCAGGAAATTCTACACTTGTAGCAACATCATTTTCTTTTATTGAAAATACTAGTTTAATCTGTCCTGCGGAAAACCTCAAACTTCTAAAGAGATCTTAATTAAAGCAGAGAAATGAAGCACTGACTGAAAGAAAAATTATTTAAGGTAGACTGTCTCTCTCTCTCTTTTTTTTTGTTTGTTTTTTTTTGTTACTAAAGCAACACCTCAGATTTGCTTAAACTTTCTTTTCATGTAAATGATTTTCTGATTTTCATCTCCAAAACTAGCAGTTATGCCTGGTCATATGCCTTGTAAAATTTGGAATTTAGTAAGCTATCATAATTAATGCATTTCCAGGTATGATATTTCTTTGGATGCTAAAAATTGTCTAGTGCAATTTTCAGTTTTTATTTTAAACTGCCAACTATTTTTTGCTTCTGAATTTTCAGATCCCTTCATGTGCAGCTTGGGACAGCTTGCTCACCTAATAGCTACAGCATAGCAAGTGGTTACATGATTTTGCTTTTAGTAAGCATCTAGAACATTAATGCATTGCTATAATATGCCTTAAAATAGCTTCGTACATGAAAAGGAACAAAATAAGAGTTATGTATTGCTGTTTTGAAAACAGAATATAACAATGTTTAAAACTCCAGGACCACTTCTGTCAAACACTATTTGGAGCAGGACTGTGGTTTCTTGTTTGTTCAGGCATGGAATTCTCCCCTTAATTCAAAGATGAGGACTGATATATTTATAGAAATTTCATTGTCTAAGGAAATAAAAGGCTGCTACACACTTTTTTTTTTTTTTGATATAATACATTCTGAAAATAGTATTTAATGAAAAAGATAGAAAACAGACAGGATGTCAATAGGCAGGAAAGCACAGATTTCACTGAACTGATACTGAAACACTGAAAAGCTGTTCACACTTGAAATTGTGACCCATGTTAAGAGCTGCTTAATGTCTTGGAGAAGATATTCAGCCAGAGGTCCAGAAATTGAAAAAAGCCAAAGTAAAGAGCATTTTACTTTCTTCATTCTTGCTCACTATCTACTTTGTAATCAGGGGAGTTTGTCCAGCTACCCATAATATGTTTTCTTCAGCTTTGAAGGAGTGTAGCGTATCTCAGACTTCATTCGGGCAGTAATCATTTCCTAGCAAAATATAGGAACAAATGAGACCCTGAACCTTTAATGATCCTAGAAAGAAGGAGAAGTTGAATGAATAGCTAGAGACTATCCTCAGTGTTGATGAAAGCCAAAAATTCTGACTGGCATTGGCTTTCTTGTCAATGGGAACTCTAACATAGATGTGAAGGGAAATGGGAAACCCCACTATTCTATTGGAGGGAAAGCAAGAGACAAAATGCAGTCATGGGGAAAAGGTTTATAATGAAAATGGAGAAAGTACACACCACTACCTTTTTTTCGAGAGGGATTTGGAGAAAATGAAATTGGCTCTTGGTATTGAGAGGAACAGAGTCCTTTGCTGCCAGCGGTGAGAAGTGGATCTGGTGTAGCAGTGCTACAAGAAACCCCTTCTGGTTTTGCAGTCAGTTGAGGATGTGTGCCTGTCATTTCACTGAACTTCAGCATTTAGTACTTCACAACATGAAAAGTTGGGTGATCAGTTTTCTACTCAAGTATCTAAAGCAATATTATTTTTCAAAGTCTGTTTTGTGGTGCTTTATAGTTTAGCTCTAAGGTATGCAGTAGAAGAAACGATTGCTTTAGGAGGGTTTCTCAAGTGTGTTGTGGTTTGCTGTCATAAAGACGGTGTGTGTATAGATGGTAGGACCTAGAATCATCCAACTTTTTTTTTTTTTTACTGTTTAAATTTCACTTCATTAGATCTAATTTAATCCTCTTACCAGCTGAAATCCTTAACTGATGACAATTAGAATCTTCTAACTATTAAATGTAGTTTTAAATTCTTGCAGTCAGCTCCACTAACTCATGAGCAAAAATACTTCTCCCTCTTTGAGAAAGGCGAATGCCAGGCCCCAGCAGGCCTGTGTCCAATAGGTCATCCCACGATCAAAACCAAACAAAACTCTGCCGGTGACACCAGCCTCAGAGCCCAGGTATCAGTAAGCTAGGTCTGCCTCTTCCGTGTCATTCCCAACATCAAGAAAGACTGAGAATATCTCCTGTGCTCCTTGATCCTTTTACCAACCTGTCCAAGGGCCTGAAGTATCTTTTGAGTACCCTTAGACTTTTCATTGTGGCATTGTTGCTACCCACATGAAAAAGCAAGAGCAGATAGTAATCTGAGGGGTGTACCAGCCTGGGAAGTTTTCTGATAATGTTCTTAACCCGAGCCCTGGGGAGGAAGTAAACCTGTGGGTCTGGTGAGCAGATCAGGTCCTCTGTTCCCCTCGGAAGGGAGTCACCTGTATAGTCACCTGTAGTCACCTATAACCCTAACACACCACTTTTATTTCACGGAGGTGGTCATCATGTGAGGGTAGTCTGTCCTGACCTTGGTGACTCTTCTGGCATACAGGGGTCATCATCCACCGTATCATGTCCTTCCGATTCCGAAGCCTCGTCTCTGTTGTGTAAGGGCACCTGGGAAGGCAAGGTGGACAAGGAGGAGCTTCTCTCCTTGTTTCTGTTCACCCTCAAGTCACTGCCTTCTTCCTAGAGCAAAGAGGGTACAGGATCCCCCCGTCATGTCTTTGTCATGCGAAGAAGCCCCCTCAGACACCCCGGGTACCTCACAAGCCTCGTGTTCCTCTCAGCACACGGGGGCTGCTGGCGGTGGCTTCCCCCGAGCCTGATGGTTTCAGTTTGCAACCATTAACCTACTCTTCCCCCGCCCCAGTGTCAGATTAGGTTATTAAATCTTCTTAAGGGTATTGCACTGAAATGTATTAGACAACTGAAATTAGTCTATACATTAACAAAATGTCTCTCACAATTTAACGTTATGACAGAAGGTGGAAGATTTCTGTAACGTTAATTCCTTCGAAGGCCATGAGTGTGTTTTCTAATGTAACTAAAAGTGGTTAGGATTGTAAGACGTCCGTACAAATACTGCATTTTTGAAGGTATGTGCACATATAAATAAATGGTCTCATTTTTTTCTTTTTTTAATGTTTTATGAATAGTAAACCTAATGTTAAAGTTTTCTTTATAGTATAAGTTTTGGCAATGTGCATTCCCACCTGCCAGTTTCTGTACTTTACCTTTTTTTTATTTGTATTTTTTTATATATTTTATATTTGTATTTTTTTATATTTGAAATGCCTCATCTCTGACACAGACAGGCACAGGCACTTCTGTATCATTTTGGTTTTGAGACTCACCTTCCTGTGCTGCTTGAAGCATGACGGTGTCCTTGACAAAGCGTTGAATTTTTGGAGTTTTGTCATGGTAATACTTCACCGTTTTTGTTTCTCTTTTTCTCAGAGAACTTTATCAGAGTTGAAATGACTTCTGTGTTACTTAACGTAGAGTTGCTCCTAGCAAGTGCTGTAAGGCTGTGTCTTTATCACCTGAAGTGCCAGTCCTGATTTCCTTTTGCTGCTTTAAAATTGCTGTCACATCTTAAGGGCCGTACCGTTAAGAGTTTTGTTTTTGTTACTATTGAAAATCTAAATGGTTCTTGTTTTTTCTCAGCCATGACTTGAAATTTATAAGTGCTGTTATGGTTTGTTTTCTAAATTTCCGGGCACGTGCATGCACGTGTGTTGGGTGTTTATTCAGTGGGTGGGCTGCACCGCGAGGAGGGAACGTGCAGCATTCGGCTGCTGCAGAGGAGGTGGTTGCAGTCAGGGCATTAATGCTGATTTGTGACTGCAATGTGTTACTCAGATGCTACCTGCTGAGACGCTGCTCAAAGTTAGATGAAATTAGAAAGATCAAATGATCGGGGTGTAGAGGCTATTACTTTGCTGGAAATAATCTAATTGGCACAGCTTACAGATGGCACATTGCTGCTGCTGACCTGCTAACTGCTTGCTACTTGATTCTGGAGGAGGAATTCATCTGTTGGTATTTGTTACCATTAATCTGCCGTTGGAAACGTTCTGTGGTTAGAAAATACTTGTTGTTAATAGTTAAAGTTAATTTATAAGTAAATCTTAAATAAAACTTTTAATTTCACATGGTGCAATGCAAAAATAACTTTCTTCTTCCCTTTCCACTTCCTCTTTGCTAATCTCTAAGATCAATTTTTAGTTCCAAGTTTAAAGTTGACTTTGTATTATGAGGACTTTTTTCTCACCTTTGAACCTGTTTGTCATTTACTTCAACGGGACTATTCCAAATTTGCTTTTATAGATCATTTTAAATGAGGTTATTCTCTGCACAGATCTTTGTTAATTGACTTTGGGGGAGGAGGAGTTGTCATGCAACTTCCAGAAAAAATTCCCCCAGAGGAAGTAAAAGGTAATCTTGAGAACAATTTTTAGTCTCCATATACAAGGCTACCAAATGTATACAAAACAAACTCTTAAGGTGCTGATTAATACAGTAAACATACATCCCCAGAAAGCGGCTTCCAGACTTTATTTTTCATCTAAGTCTGTCCGACCCTGCCACCTCCACCCCAGCCTGCCCACTTCCCGCTCTCGCTTCTCGTGCTCGTGCCCTCAGCGGAGGCCAGGTGCCCCAGGAGGCCGCAGGCCCCGATGCTGACCTTTGATAAAGCCGGCAGGGCTCCGGGGAACCTCGTCTTCTGCCTCGGTGCCCCTCGGTTCTCGCCTCACCAGCAGGGAGGAAGGATTGCAGGCTCATGGCTAATTATCTTGTACATATGCTGTTCTTCGTCATTGTTCAAAGGAGACAACCTATAATGTTAGAAAACATTTTCAAAAACAAGGGTGGGAAAAGTTGTCTTTCTCTGTAACACATTTTTATACACTCTGTAAGTAAATGCAGCTCATCATTTTGTATTAACACAAGCCTTGCAAGATTAAGAAGGAGGGAACCTTGTAAGACCCTACTCGTGAAGTAATCTCAAATGTGATTATTTAAAAGTTGTCACCAGGTTTGCTGTCTGAAACATTTTATTAGGTTAAATGAACAGAAATATCTTTTGGATAGGTTAGTTAAACCTATCTGGCATAGGAGTATAGGTGAACCATTATCTAAAAGAACTACTTTCAGTATTTTTTATATAATAAAGTCCTTTTATATTCATATCAATGGACTGTTTTCTGTTCCTCATGTAATCACATTATATGAATCCTAAAACACTTGCTGACGTTGTTCAGTTTTTCTCCAGGAAGCTGTACATTAAGTTTGAGTATTGTATTAATTCACTGACATTTTCCTGCAAATAATGAGCTTTTCATAGTCTGTCTTCAGTGTATGAGCTAATCATGAGTTAAAAGAAAAATAAAATGGGTATAGAAATCACCCTTTGATGTATTTTTGTGTTGTGCATTAAGGGTGATTGAAACATGGGTCTGGGCATACATACATTCTGAGAGAGAGAGTAGGAAAAAATTGTCTTGTCATATTCGTCCTCTGCAGACCTACCCACTGCAGCAGTGTGTAGCTAATTCAGAATGACTTCAGAAAGCAAAATGGACCTTTCTGTAGATACTTTCTGACAACTGGCTCATCTTTTCAGATTATTGGCAAGAACCACGTTAAGCCGTGCTGTCACCAGTCCTTTTTTCATCATCCTAATTCCTTTGCTCTGCAGAGTAAACTCCAAATTGTCTTGGAAATACCCCACTGGTGAGTTGATAGAGCACATAGTGCCTGGGACAGGACACTGAGCATGGGTTCCTGCGCACACAGCCCAGCCAGTCTTAGGGGATGGCCTCCGTGTGCCCCAGGTCAGCTTGTATGTAGCACAGAAGAGCAAGGTTCAGAACGGAAGACTAGGGGCCACCTTTCTGTTTTGTTGTACCTAGTGGCAAATTTAAGTTCTCGTGAAATAAAGATATGCCTCGAAGTTATCATTTGGTTATCCTGTTTTGTTTCTCCAGGGATTTGATAAAGCATCCCTTGTACCTGCGCTATCTACCTGCAATCAGCAGTGTGGACGTGAAAGCAAAAGAACCAGCATCCTCTAAATCCAAGATGAACGTGGGCACTTTAGTTACTTGCAGTAGGGAACACTGAAAGCAAGCAAGTTAAACTTTAGAAAACAAAGTTGGGTAAAGGTGGTATTTTTTAGCTTAAGAAGAAGCCTGCACTAGTTAGTTCTTCAGCTCCATTGCGCCCTGTATTTCTGTAGGGGCACTTTGGCAGCCGTTGCTGTAGGCAAGGACTCCTGATATCGCTGATGCAAAACACAGTAAGAAAGCACTGCAGAGCTCCTGAAAAGAAATGCTGAACAGCAATGATGGGTGGTGAATAAAATGTTTTACATGTGTGTGAAAATCGAGGTTATGGTCACAGATACCGTGCCATGCAAGTCCATGTAACAGAGATGTCTGGTTACCTCCCAGGCTCTACCTGGGCCAAAGTCTCACCTAAATTAAAACTTCCAACATCTTCTGGTTTTAGTCTTGCTAGGAATTAAAAAACAAGGCCTGTGGTTTTGAAGAACACTTTTACATTTTGATTAGATGTAACAGAATTGAAAAATGTGTGGTCTTGTCGAAATGAGGAAACTGGCTTTAGGAAACATTATTTCTAACCAATGTTAAAATTTCTAAATAGCAAATTTTTTTTTCTGAAATCTACACTCCTAGTTATACAACAGCAGTAAAGAAAAATGGCAAAAATATTGTCCTGCATGACACTCAGGTTAGGGTCTTCAAACCCTCCTTCAATTTTAAATATGTTCTAGGCTTTATGGTGTTTCTCCCACTTTTGTTTTTAACAGTTCCTGACGGGGTTAGAGACCCAAGCACAAATATACTTATGAGGGATGATGGAGGTAGAGGCCCTGGATGAAATTAAGCTTCCCCCTACACTGAAAATCTTTTTTTTTTTTTTAAGAAATAAGATTGAATGCTCCTTTGGTGCTTTTTTTTTTTCTCTTTCAGGCTGTAAATATTTCGGAAAAGGGCTTGGAGTGGCAAATTGTGGCTTACCAAGAGAGCTCTCTGCCCAGAGCACAGCCCCTGCAGCAAAACAGTGGCTGCTCTTTGCAAGCTTTAGCAGTTCCTAGCTTTTTTTTTTCCCTTAAGCTTATTCCTAGTTACATATTATTTTTTGTATTTCGATTTGCCTGCGCTACTGCTCTGAATTAGTTTAAAACGACAGGTCGTCTACACTTCTGTAGCAGGACATCTGAACTGATAAGCCAGGCTGAATAGCAGGAGAGGTTTGCTTAATATACATTTGCCTGTGAGTGTCTGAGCAGGGGCTCCAGTACACCTTAACCCTAAAAGTTTCCTTTCAAGTGATGGCTGGGTACCTTGTGGGTGTGTTCTTCAACTTGCTGACAGGAGTCACCTGTGCTAATTAGTTGCCAGTCTTTCAGATGCTGAACTGTTCTCTCCTCATCCCGCTGCCTCTGGCCTGCCTGATCTTGGAGAGACCTCGGTGCTTCTAGAGGGCAGCTCGGCTCTCCTGGGGCGGGCGGCTGTGAGAGTACACAGGGTGTCTGCGGAAGCACCTGCTTTGCTCCAAAGACTTACAAGGGGAATCTTTTTGTGACCGTCTCCAATTCAGGCATCTAGAATTAGGTGGGAAAAAATTGCACTGCTGTGATGGTGATTTCTGTTATTGTGGATATTAAAAAAAAAAAAAAAAGAAAAGAAAACAAATAAGAAAGTCAAAGATTAAGCCTTTCCTCCCTTCCACCTCCCTGAAGTCCACATTGTTAAGATGTCTTGTCATGCAAAACTTACCTTCCCTGTATCTGTTTCTTTCTAGTGTTTCTTACCCCTACGTTCTGCTGCTGTCTCTGCTGCTCTCTGCATCCTAACTTATTTCTTTACACAGTTACTCTGAACTAGATTGATCCTTATTATTATTTTATTATTGTTTCCTTTTTCCTTCTACTTATTTCCTGATATCTGTATTTTCTGTGCGTTCTGCACTGTGAATTCTCTGCGCTGTAATTCCTATATTGTGCTGTGTGTCCTTGCATCTGCTAAACCACAATCACTCTGTTCTGTTCCTGCAGCATTCTTGGTAGGACCATTGTGTTTGCCTTTGGACTGTGTCTGTTGCTCTGTCACCTGTTCTGGTGACCTCTCACTACCAAGGAATTTCCCCCACACTTCTTTCTTCCCATTGTGCACACACCTGATTTGCTTACTTCTCTCTCTGTGCAATGGTCTTGCCAACGTGGCAGAGCTTCTATCTTATATTGTATTTTTCTTACGTTATTTTCCAGTCTCACACAAACTTTATTTTTCCTTTTATTCTGTACATTTCTTTATCCTATAAATACATGCCTTCCTCTGATGTACACCTATATTCATTAGATCTCCTTCTATATTCTCTTAGACTTACAGTTGTACTGGTATTTATTGTAGGTATTTATTTATGTACATTTATATGGTGGAATCAGAGAGTGTGCTCTTACATCCCGACCCAGGAGTTACCAATTAAAATCTTTTGGCCACAGAAGTGTATGTGTATTGAGGGAAGGTTTTTTCTGTACGTAACTGTTGATGTTTGTCCATACACTTTTAACAGCCACTTCTGTAGATTCTGAAACTTTCTTCAGTTTTCTGACATGCAGTCATTTGTTATTCTTTGAGTTTTGTCTGTTTGTTTTTATTATTTCTAAAAAAAAAAAAAAGAACGGCTTATGCTTTCTAGATTTGCTGCAGTACTAAAATCGTAAAGAGGAAATTAGGTTTATTCTGTCAAAAAAGTGTGAAATTCTTTGCATAGTCACTGAGGAGGAAAATATAACAACAAAACACAATTTTAGTTGATGTTTGCTACTGATTCTTCCAATACCAACATATTGTATCTCAATCCAGGGATTGCATCATGGGAGATAATACTGGGAAATGTGTACTGACCCTGAAGTTTAAGGAATCATTTAGACTATTTATTTCCATGTAATGTGTGTTGCATATATTTAATAAACCTTCCCAAATGTGTTATAATAATGTAGACAGTCATTTAGCAAAGCACAAGTAGCTGTTACTGATGATGCAGACCACCTTGGCTTTAACTGTGCCAGCAGGTAATTTAATAGCGTTGATTTATGTAGTTAAAATAATTTTATTTTACTAGAAAAGCAGGGCTTTGGTTTTGGGCAGTGATACTATTGGAGTGAATTCATGTTCGTGTGCAGATTCCTGTTTTTGTATGCCCCAAGATCTTCTTTGCAGTATTATCTCTAAACTTAAATTGTACTAGATGAGATTTCACCCCATGTGGGCTGCCTGCCTGCTAGTTTTTGAAGTTTTTATTGTGTAAGTATTGGTTTTCATTCTCATTTACTGTTCATATAGGCATAGCCATTGTGCTACTTTGATCTGTGCATGTGTGTTGCATTCTTTGCCACATTTTGTGTCGTGGCCCTAGCCTACTGAGCAATGTTCCTCTGTTATGTGGGAGCTGGGCTTCTGCAGGGACCATTCTGTGTAACTCTTGGTTCTTGGCTGAGTTGAACCCTTTCAGTTTTGCTGTTCCTTTTTCCGCTCCTATTTCTGTCCTCAGCTCAGACAGCTCGATTGCAAACACAGCAAGGAGAGGCCTTCCTTGTGGCTTTACAATAATGCTGTGCCCCGTCAGTGTCTTGACTGCCAGATAGGTTGCAGCGCTTGTCAAGGCTGTTAGGCACTTTGCAAACAGTTGCAGTTATTTATATTTATGTACGTGTGTGTATTCTTTATATATATTTTGTAGAACTCAAACTATATTTTTCTTTTTTACTCTTCATAGAAGTGACTTCTGTAATTAACGAATACAAATAACAGATACAGTTTTACTGTGTTTTACATCGTTCCCTTTACCTCTTATTGTTGGTTTTTGGGTTCATCCTGTTCTAGGCCCCTTTTTACTCACTTTTTGCAGTATTGGGAATATGAAGCATCTGTGTTGATACCCAAAAGTCAAGTGATTTGATCAGTTTGCTTTGCAGGATCCTTTCATTCTCTCTAGTGGAGCGCCATGGGTAGGGCTGCAACTTTTTTCATCTCCGATGACAGTGCTGAGTAACTTCATGCTGAAAGGGCACAATTCAAATCTGTCACCTTTCTGGCTCATTGAGCTTTGAGGATCTCAAGGATGCTCTTTTTGGTGTCGGAAAATGTGTCACAATTCTTTCTTTTGTTTATTGGAACTTAGTACTCCTCCATGGCTCTGCAGGGTTGTGAGGCAGCTGAAAGCAGACTAGTGCAAGACCCAGAGTAACCACCGAAGCTGCTATACACCTGACTTCTTACCAGGTTATAAATCTAGTTTCATGTTGAATGAGAAAAAAGATTTCTGTTTCATGGCAGATAGTTCAATGAAGATGTCCTCTCAGTACTGAGAAGAGTTTGAAACCCACCTCCCAAATGCTTCTACAAGTCAGAGATGATGTGGAGTTGACTCTGCTTCTTCCAGAAAAGTCTGGTTGTAAGCACATTGTACGTGTGAGAGGCTTTGTCACTATCAAAAGCTGTTAGGATGGCAGTAATGAAAAACTCTTCTACAAAACGAATGGAAAAATTGGGAAAGGAGAAAAATAGAAGATTGTATTCTTAGTGCATGTGATACAGTGCAGTTTTCTGGAGGAAAGAAAAAGAGTTTCAGACATTCATTGATTTTCCTGATACAGGTGAAAAAAGGTCAGTTAATAAAACTTAAGGGTGTCGGAAATACTGTCCTATTCGAAACAAAGTAGGGAACTCAAGGTAGACAGAAGACACACACCTAAGAAAATGAAGTTTTCGGTCTGTGGGGCATGAACCAACTTCAGTATTTTTAGGGTTAAGAATGAGTGTTTCTTTGTGTAAGCTGTGCCACAGCTGCTTGTTGATCTGTTTCCTTTCTTAAGTGTTCAGTAGAAGCTGTTGTGAGGGAGATAGCACTGAACTAGATAAAAAAGTAACATGCCTAATGTTGTTATTAATGTGGAAATTAACGTGTTCCTGAGATGCCCGTTGATATCCAAACCTCTGCTACTTTCGGGTCATCTGGGAACTGAAATAGAAAAGTTTGCTCCTTGAAGTCATACCTCGTTTTTCTGTGGATCTTGCCATGTGAGGTGCAATTTTATCCCTTCACTGCATAAGCTGCTGTAATATGCTTTATTTAGGACACGGGAATCCAGAAGTTACAGCTGCAGAGAACACAATTACTGTCTTACTGGGGGAAGAGAACACAATGTTGATGGATTTCTCGGGTGTTTCTGGTTGTAGGTTGAAGGCTTTGGTAATTACAAAGCTCTTAACTGCTCTGAATGCCATTTTTCTGGGAGGTCACCCTTGCTTCATGGCGAGAACATGAAAAGGCAAGAGGACACGGCATGGCTTCTAGGCTAGGCCGGGCCCCGTGGGGGCAGCTCCTGGGCATGGCCTGCGCGGCGTGGGCAGGGTGAACTCACACCCGCCTGCAGCCGTTCTCATACATGAAGACTTAAACGTGACACTGCCACACCAAATATTAAGGTACGTTTCTGGGCAGGAAGGTTTAGGTGTGTTGGCTTCTCATGTAAAATTTTAGCTTTTTAAGATTTGGGTGCACAGAAATGTACGAACTAAACCAAGAGATGCCAATGCCTGCTGCTAGGTGATGCAGAGGGGTGGGGTAGGCTTCACCTCACTCCCAAAATGTCCTTGAGCTAAATCTAAGAAACAGTGGGTAACAGGGCTAAAAACCTGAGAGTGGTTTGGGAAGGGACGGCATTGGGGTTCTCCCTCCCTCATCCCCGGTCAGGAAATGTGTGTTCGGGGACAAGCTGCCCATGATAGAGCAGTGAGGACTATTGATACTGGGCAGATACAGCACAGTATCAGGAGGACTTTGTTTACTGATGTTGAAAAACTCTGTCCATCTGTGTAGATGTCAAGTTAGAAAAACAAAAGCTGTAGTGGGAAGGAGCTTTCCAGTGCCTATCCCAGTAACAAGTCAGTAGAGTGTCAGTAAAATGAAAACTATGTCATTATACTTTGCTTCTAATTCTTTCTTTTTTTTCTGGTATTGCTAAATTAACTTTAAATCGCTGTCAATTTCACATCTACATTTATTGCAGTATTTCTGACAAAAATGCTACATAATTATAAGTACTTCTAATTTTTGTCTTTTTTTTCCCCTCAAGCTAGTTTGTAAAGATTAGATGTTGCCATCATTTTCTCATATTCTTATCAAGTCTTCTTGAACTTGAGAAAAATTGGTGAGGAGAGAAAAAGAAAGAACTCCTATTTGTGTAATTCCTTTCTGTTTTTTCTTTATCCTTTTAAAGTGCTTTAAAATCTCAAGAAGAGTAAAAAACGGGGTTTCCCATAAACCAGGGTTCTACTAAAATCGTTTATTTGAGTTCTGCTTCTGAGAAAGCACAGAGGAGCTGTTTCATATTCATATAAAATCTTTGCTTACTAGGTTTACTCATGTAATGCATGTATTGTATCAACTTAATTTGTGTCACTGTATGTTTTTTAATAATGCTGTTGGAGCTGGATTTTACGAGCAAATTTTAATAGTTTCATTTCTTTCAAATCTGTTTACAAACTATCACATAATTGGGCTGGTTTATTGATCTCACAGAGATTACACATCTGACACTGTTTGCACCAGTTAATAAAAGGGTTTGTTGGCTTTCTTTAAACCGAGTATTTGAGAATGCACAGATCAGTTATGCTGTAGAATTTAAATTGCTTATGTACTGGAATATTTACTACCCTCTTTGTTGTTTCATTTCAGAATGACCTTATTTAAAAATGTATGAGGCTATTTATAATCGACTCTGTGGCAGTGATTAAAGAGGTGTGAACAATAGCTTATTGGAAGTTGACAGCTCCTTGTTTGCTAAACCACTGCTAGGACGTTTATGCTGCTCAGTTGTACCTCATTTTTCTAAGGAGAAGCTGCATTTTGACAAGTGCATAGAACAGGTATATGTGGCTGACATTTTTATTATTTAAAAAAAAAATCTGATCTTACTTCTTTCACTACATTTGGTTAATGAATTGCTTACCTGTGTCTAATGATCTCTCCGCAGTGTATTATTAAAATGAGTGGTAATAAAAATAAAAAGTCCATTTTTACTTGGAAAATAGATGTTGTTTTTCACAAATGGAAATAGTTGCTCCGAAGGAATTTGATCAAGCAGTCAGAAATGACATGATGAGAGTAAAGTCTGATGAGAGTAATACTTTTTAGACTGGTCTCTGATGTTTTTGATCATAGATTAGGATTCTAACTATCTCCAGGAAGGAGATCAGGTACTTTTTCATTGCTATTCGAAAATAAGATTCAAGGAAAAAAGGACTGTGATTTATTTGATTTCAAATGGTGTTTAAGTAATTCAGGTTTTTGTAACAACATGCACAGAAATCAATAAGCTTGTAGGCAATGCTGATAATCAGATAATACTGAGTGTTTATCCATACAGCTGATAATCACAAATAACTTTATGGTTTATGCTCTGCTGTTACTGATGTCTCATTTGACCTGGTGAACTCATTTTACACGTAAATAGTAATTAAAGTCCTTGTTCACTCTTGTGTCTTGGTTCATGGGATTAAGTAGTTCATTTTAGGTCTGTAGACACCATGGTGACAGTATAGAACCTAAGACTTTTAAATGATTTTGGAGAGGTTTGTCAGAACTTTGCAAGGGCTTTCATACTCATCTTGAGTTTCTCATAACCAAAAATCAGTAGTCATTTTTCTTCACTACAGCGTGTTCTTTATCAGTGACCTGAACGTACGTTAAATCTTTCTAGGCACATCAGACACTGTGTATTCAAAGTGCTTAATGTGGTGCAGAAATTCATCTACTTTTATATTTTCACACTGGCTTATTACTAAGGAAGTTACAGATATTACTGAGCTGACATGCTTAATGGTATCAATCCCAGTAGAATAATAGAAAGAATTTGTAACTTTTTCTAGATCTTTAAAAATTCTTAATGGAATAAGTGGCTACAAATAAAATGCTGTCATACAGGAGATCTAAAATGAGATAGGGCAGAATTTGTGCACTGAATTAATAGGCTACTATAGGTATTGTTGAAATTAAATATATTGTAAAAATCTACATTACTTCTGTTCTTAAGAACTAGCTTGTGCTCGTTACAGAGTAGGGATGCAGTTTTGTAGGTGTGCTGCAGTGTCCTGTCTGCTGGTCTAGTTGGTGATAAGAGTCTTCACCCAGCTTCCTCAAAAGGCAGCTCTGAGCCCACAAGGAGCGTGGCATTCCTCTCCTGAGCTGCTTGCTTTGCGGTGCTGAGTGTTTCCATCACGGGCAGGCAGTCAAAATGCCTGGGGATTCTCCTGGAGGAAGGAACCTGAATACAGTGTGGCTTGCAGGAGAGTATGTGGCTTTGCAAAATATACAGGATTTATTTAAAAAAAAAAATCTTTGGAATAATAAAATTATGGAACTTTGCAAGTTATTCCTAAGTACTTAAAATAATTTATATTGCATTTGTGTTGCTTATATATGGTTTATTCTTATGAAAATGCCGTAAGATCTCAGTAGTCACCTGTCCTTGTTCAAATCTCCTGATCACAGACAGTATAAAATCATTTTTGTGTCAAGAAAGTTTGGTTCGTTTTGCAGTTGCTAACAGGTTTAGGCTGATAGGGGTGGTGATACGGCGTCGTTACAAGGCGGAAAAGGAGGCTGGACTGAAGCCAGGGCAGGCAACGCTCACATGCGTTTCTCTGCCACCGCGTAGTGACGCTGAGGTTGGAAAAGTTTAATTACCCTCTCTACTCCCTCTTACATTTTTTTTTTCTTTCCTTACTGAATACTTGTGTGGCCTTGAGTTTGTTAATCAGCAGACCTCATAAGCGAGCCAGATGATGCATTGTTACAGTACCTCGTACAGCTGCTGCTTTCCGGAGTACAGTGATTACCTGCGGTGGCCAAAACTAGTGGCTTCCTATTAGGGTGCAGTGGTTACTAATTGGTCTAAATTTAGCTGCTAAATCCAGGTTAATTTTTTGCTTTTATACTTTTTTTTTTTAGTTCATGTCGTATTGAGATTGTAATATGAAACTTTGTGGGTCTGCTATCAATTTTTTGTTCTTTATCTCCCCGTGTTCCTAATCTTTAAAAAAAAAAAAAAAGGGTCATTTAGATCAGCTTGTAAAAAGATGGATGTTCTGAAGGCAGGGCTAAATGTACTAACTCATCTTTTTATGAAGGAATATTTATTTCACCTCACATGTCTCATGTTAGGCTTTAAAAAAAAACTGTCAGGAAGAATTTTTACCGGTCCACAACAGATGTCTCAAACCTCTACACAGTGTCTTTAATCACAGACGTTCAGCCTGGAATTTCTCCTCCTTAACGGTGCAGGAGCAGAGCGGTTGTTGGGCTGGCTTTGGATCCCAAGAGCAGCATGGACGTACTTGGTTGTTACTGCTCTTTACCACGGTATTTTCAGCTATTTCCCGAGACTCTCAGCGGGCAGCAGGTCGTGCAATACGTTGGGGTGCTGAACACTGCTGCGAAGGAAGGTCAGGATGACTGGTGGCCACGGAGTCTTTCCGCACCCTCCTCAGCATGGTGAAAACGGATCTTTTTCCCTGATCTGCCTTTTCCAGAAGTGCTATTTCTGTCAGGCTACCTTGCGTGGTTGTGATTTTCTTTGTAAGGGTTGCTCATCCCATCCTGCTACCTCCGTTTTGGCTGTTTGTCTTTCATGGGCATCTGATTGCCTATTCAGTGACTTCTTCTCAGTAGCCCTTCGCTGACTGACTGTGCTCATGTTGTAACCCTCGATATGCTTCCCTGCAGCTCCCTTCCACTAATAGCATGGTGGCTTTCAAAAATCTGAATTCCCCTGCAGAAGGAGTTATGGGGTGGTTTAGTCCCTTCCCTGATCCTGATCATTTTAGCTCATGATCGTTTTAGTTATACTTGTAATCATAAAGATGTCTCAGCTATTTTTAGGAGAACCAGAGTGTTAGATACACCTTGAAAATGGATGTAAGTATCTTCTTGGAAAACTTATCACTGATTAGAATAAGTATTTTTCCTGTTTAAGAAGTCCCCAAAATCAGATCTGATCACACTTTAATCCTTCATTCTTTTTCAAATTCCATGTTTCCTTGCACTTTTCCCTCAGGAGATAAAGAGTTGCAAGCCAAGAGAGATGTTTAGTATCTGAGATACCATCAGACAAGTGCTCATTATTAAGATTCATGAATGGAATAATTAGGTTAAAATGCTTTGTATTTATTAGCTTTATTATTATTGCTGTTGGTCCTTTTGGCAGCATGTGAGTGAATTGCAGTTGGGCTGATCTGATAGAGCATGTAAGATTCTTAAAACTTAAAATCTGCCAAAAATATACTGTATTTAAAATTAAAGGTTTACATATTCTAGAATAGCTACAGGTAACACCAGGCCTTTGTTATCTTCAGTATCTCTCTGGCTTGCAATTTTAATCAAACAGCTCTGGCAAAATTTAAAGAGACTGCCTGTGAAGCAATAAAAACAATTAGCGAGGTATTTGAAAGTTTTTCTCCCTTTTTAGAAGTTCTGTCACTTTATAATGCAATCCAAACCTATGCAGTTTGTTTGGATTATTTCTTGTCTTTGCATAGAGATCCCTCTTCACAATATAAGAGCCAGTGGAAGAGTGTAAGAAGGAGGAATCTACCCAAAAAAAAAAAAGAAAAAAACATTTTTTTCATCCTTCAGTAGAAGGGAAGAAGGTTGAGCTCCCTTTTGCAGCAAATTACTTGATTTCATTGTCTCATTTGACCTCAGGGAGAAGTTTAATGAAATAGCACTATATACAGTGAGGTTGTTGTAGACCACATACAGTAAGATTGAAGATCATTTGTCCCCTAAACAAAACATTTTTAATTTTAAGCCAGATGTTCCCATTGTGGTTTATTAGTGCTCAGCTGTTTGTTTTTTTTTCAGTAGCCTTTCCAAAGAGACAGCCTCTTGAAGTGCCCAGCAGGTGTTTCTTACTGTCTTCCTCAGTAGTCATCTGAAATCGGGCTTGTCTGTCTTACTTTCATACTGTCATTCCCATTCACTCAGGAAAGGCTGGCAGGATTAAATTTCAGAATGCCTGTAATGCATGTCTGCTCATTTATGTGAATAAATACAGGTCTGGGTATTTTCTCCTTTTTTGGGAAAGCAGTCTCTTTATTTAAGCTACCCTTAGGTGATCCTTCGTTAGATTCTTCTTCATTGCAATTCATTTACCTTACATATGAATTTCAATGTCAAATGGAGCTGATAAGCTCTTTTAAATTAAAGTCTCAAAATATCTAACTTCATCCTTGTGTAGACAGTGAGAATTCAGAGGTGTTGGACTAAATTTACTACAGCTACTCACAACCATTAACAAGTCTTGGAGCATGCCTGCCGTACAATCAATTCCAATATAATAGTTAAAATCTCTTTTATGCACTGGTATTTTAAATCATCTGCATTTGCTGGGCTCTTTTTTAACATACTTATTTCTTGGGAACTTTTCATAAGCTTTACAGTGCTGCATGTTGATCCTGTACAAACGAGTACCTGATTTCTTGGAAATACAGTGTAACATGTAGCTTCGTACTATAAAAGTTATTAAAAAGTTATTAAGAATATTTAAGACAAGTTTTAGCATTAGGTTATTAGCTACTACTCATTGTGCTCATATTGTAGTAACGTTACACTAACTGAAGGATGTTGTAAAAGTTATTTCTCACTTCTACTGTCATACCAACATTTCATTTGTCCTTACAAATAATAACTATAGATAGATAGTTTCAAAAGGGAAAGTGAGATTTTTTTTATAAATCATTGATTAGTATACAAGTTTTCAGAAGTTGATAAGAGATTCAAATACCAGTAGGACTCAGAAATACAGGGGTGAAGTTGAATCAGTAAAATTCAAGGGCTGACATTCGGAAAGTGATTTCATGTTCAGGAGGGGAACCAGTGAAGAGCTGGAGGCATACCTGGTGCTTGCTGCCGGAACCCAGCACTGCTGTCCGAGTCAGTTTCTTCTCAAGTTCAGCCCTGTAATACCTAGGCTCAAAGAAGTGAACTTGTCAAGTTTCAAGCACGTTGTCATTGACAGATCATCAAAGTGTAAGTGAAGATGTGGTTTTTGCTGTCCGTAGGTGTGTACAACCTTAAAGGAGAGCAGAAGGGGCACCCTTGGTTTGGCTTCACAAGCAGTGATGAGGAGTCGAGGAGCAGCGGTTAAGTGGAACTGCGTGCCTCTGCTCTTACACGCTTTTGTCAGTACGTGCGTGTTGAATTAAGATGAATGGTTTAAAAATGCTTTACCTAGGGATCATGTATACATTCAGTATTTTCAATAGTCAAGTAGTTTTAAATTGCAAGATCTTTTTTTCCCATAATAATAGCATTTTCTGGTATATAGGTAGTTCAGGCAGAGATAATATTATGCCATCATGTTACATCTGCTCTGAAGTTCCTGGCTTTTCCAAGCTATTCTCTTACTCAATAAGACTTTTGAGAGAGAGACTATTATTTTTAAAGGCCAACAGCGCTTATTTCTCAGGATGCTATTCAGCTTTTTAAGGAAAGTGGTCTGAAATAGTTCTCTAGTACATCTAATAGTTTGCTCGTTCATCTAAATAGTTACTCTATTGAGAAGTGAATGATTTATTTATTTTTTTAGTTTATGCTGGTGCCTGAATTCAGTATTTCTTTGTGTTAGTTGGATTTGTGCATCTGTATTATAACAAGGGGGTCTTGTATATTCTCCTCTTCATACCTGCAGTACTTTAGCAAGGCTATTTTGAATCTTCAGGTCTCTCTGATGGGGAGCAGATGCGCTCTCGCTGTGTCAGCACGGCTGTGCAACGCTGGAAGTTTATTTCATTCTCTCATCAGACCTTCTATGTGAACCTGACTTATACTGAAATGTATTAACTATATTTGTGAGATATTTCAACAGCTAGATGAGGGTTCTGCTTCAACATGTGGTCTGAAGAGCTAGCTTTTCAAGTTCTCTGTGTTCTAAATATTTGCCTCTCCATCCAAAAATCTGGATGTATTTGCCATTGCTGGTAGACTCGGTAGCTATATGTGGACAATCTGTGTACAGGAATGTAACAGTGAAAATCCAGATTACAGTTTTTAAAAAGTTAAATACCCTGCCTTTGGAACTGTCTATAACTTGATCTTCAGAAAAAATGAGGATCTTGCTAAAGTGTGCTATGGATTACAGTCACAGCCTTTTGAAGAGGTTAGTATGGCAAAACGTTTTTATTTCCCTAATCTAATGTCAGAAATATCCAATAAGCTTCATTCTGATATGTTCAAATATACAAAGTTTTAATTAAATGTGTAAAAATTCCCTAATGTAATTTCCTGTTGTCATTTTAGGAAGGTATACTTTCCTTATGGAACGCATCTTTTGAGTATTAAACTTTTCCTCAAGCTTTGTACTGTTCCATTTAAACAGGATAAACGAGACATTTCATAATCTCATGCATCCACCTGTTTAAATAGAACACCGGGGAATGTCTGCCCTTGAAAGCCAGGAAAATAGTGTGAATCCTTCACATATTTTTTGACTGTCTCTTTATTCATGCTCTTACACTGCAATAGGTTTCTGGGAATGATAGCAGTTCATTATCTTGCAAAATGAACAAGCTACACTTAGAATTTCAGTAGTGTTTTATTTCCCACTTCACACAAATACATTATATAAATTGCCTGTGATTTAATATTTTAAAAGGATTGAAAGTCAGTAATGTGAAAAATCTGTAAGGTAAAAATGAGTATTGTAAAAATACTGGAGATAATTAAAAATTGGAGAAACTTGGAACTTGTCATACCGCTCCCAGACAGTAATTCTCTACTGCCAACGTTTGGGTTGATTAGCTGTGAATATAAATGCAAAAAATTATGTACGTGTCATATATGAATATGCGTAATAAACTCATTATTTAAGATGCAAAGCTGCATGAAGCATACAAGATCATCCAAATTACATGCTAAAACTGTGTTCATCTACATTTTTGGTATACGACATCTCTTTGTCTTCTTTATTTTCAGGAAAAGTAAATTAGGAATGTGTTATATAACATATAATCTCTACGAATTAATTATTCTGAATCCAAAAGTCAGGACCTGCATTTTGAAAACTGAAATCTAGAGCACCATTAAAAATGCTCATCTGTTAATATGTGGAATCACAGTGAAACCAAAATATTGGTTGTCAACTTAAAGACAGTTTGGAAAAAAAGAAGTTCCCTTCTCCTCTGTCAACAGCAGTAAGTTCTAGCCAGGGGAGTTACCTGAATATTGGGGTGTTTAGACTGGTAGTTGGATCAGTATAAACAGCTGACCATTATGTACTTGACAAACTAGCTCTCTTTAAACAATTATATTTAAGAAATTAACTTGAGGTTAAGAAATATGAAGTGAAAATAAAATGGCACTTTCTAAATATACTTATTTGGATAATTTATTTAGACTATTTATGCAATATCTGTTCTAAGTTGCATAATTTATAGTTCTGTTAATTTAGGAATGAATGAGAAGTTAAAGAAAAATGTCAGAGCTTCCTGAGATGCGTGATTCATTACGGTGTATATACTATGTATATGAGCTTATCAACATTTAAGACTTTACAAATGACACTTCACGATAGATGTAAACTTCGGGTGCAAGAGAGAATTGCTGTAATAGGCTATTCTTATATATAAAATGTGACACTTGCAGTATCATTCTTCTACATTGCATCTAAGAGGATCTCAAAAATTTATAAACCAAACTAATACTCCTCTACCACAGTCTTTTTAGTATCTGTGAAATAAATATTTACTGCATATAGACCTAGGTAATGATGTTATATAAAATCACCAGTATGATCAAATACGTAATATGCTTTTCTGTAAACACGTCAACTATGTCTTGCTGAAAATGCCTAATGATACCTGAATTAATGCCACTAGACTCCGGCCAACTCAAGCACAAATGGATGGTCTATAACTGATACACCTGCAAGGGTTCCACAGGAGTGGAATTATTTCACACGGTGATTGAGTTGGCATCAGGGAGTGATTTTGTTTACAATTCATAATTTGTACTAACCTGAGTTTTTATGTATAATGCAAAATGGGCCAGCCGCTCCATATTAAAAGAAACACAGCTTTTGAGTGTGGATGAAGGTAATTATTCAGACTTGGTCATTAATTCAGACTTGGTCATTAACGAGGATAAATCTAAATAAGGCAGCTGTATATCGCAGTTTTATTCAATTTATGACACAGCTAAGAACAGAAATAAGATACCGCACTTTCTTAGAGCCTTTGTTAGTATGAGGGAACCTGTATGTAATTTTTAAGCATACTCTTAGGGTGTGTGTCTGTGTTTTATGCCCATATATCTCTAACAGTGAGCATCTCCACTTTGCTGCAATTGTATAAATTCTTGTCTTTGACCACGTTCTTCCAAGTGAGGTACCTAGTATCAATTAAAGATAAGACAGTTTTTAGTGGCTCATCTTAAACTATGTGGCATTTATCTGTGTCCACGTTTGTACTTTAGTAATAAATCATCTATTTTTTAAAAAATCTGCCTCTAAGAAAGTCATAATCTTGGCTTTAAAACTCTTCTTTTAACTGAAGTTTATTTTACATGTGAGGAATTTTATAAAGGAAAAAAACATTAAAGCATTTTGAGTAGGAACTGTGTAGAAACACTACGGTCATCATATAAATACATACAGCAAAGTGATAAAGTCAGCAGTGGAGAGAGAATTTTTGAAGAGTAAAACAGGCTAACTCTTCAAAGTAATGCTTTCTCTTAGCCTCTCCTCATTTTAATTCACCGTTTTCATTAGCTCTGTGATTGGAGGTACTAAAAGATGAAGGCTTCCCAGGTATTTGTACATCTTATGCTGAGTTTTAATGCCCACCATGCTTAGTTGCCTGTGGGGCAATAAACCACTGCAGCCATCAGGCTGGCTGTGAGGAGCGACAGGCGGATGAGCAGATTGTTCTTTCCAGCCTTCTGAGTAAAACAATGGACTATAAAACTAACACTGATGATGCAAAGGGAAACTTACCTGGAATGATATAGGACATGAGGGAAAGGTTTGTAAATTTTGCCTCTTTAATTTGGAGCTGAAGGTGACTAGATCATCATTGCCTACTCAGAGTTGGTCCCTGCAGTATATTCTTTGAGAGCTGAAATTTAAAAATAAAAAAATCACAAACAGCAGGATTTTCTCTATTTTATATTTATGTCAGTAAAATTTTATTGGAAACAACATATGTTTTTTAGGACAAGAAAAATGGACAGGGAGCAGGAGATTTAGTCAAAAGTTCTTGCCTGTAAATTTCCTGTATATCACACTGTATATCACACCTCGTATTTGATATTTATTTTGTCCACGTGCATTCACAAATATAAATAGTTGTAAAAGCTTCAGTGTTGTTTAGGAGAGTTTTTGTCACCCATAATGAGTGAACAGTTTTTTACATTCATGAGACTACCCAAGGGACAGCGTACACAGTGGGGGAGCTAAGAGAGAGAGAAATGACCCAAGGCTGGCTTCTGGCCTGCTGAAGGTTTAAAACTGCAAGGAAATTATGGGGCACTGCTTTTATTTCCAATATATTAAAACAAACACTGGAGGCAGGGGAAGGAGCAATATGATTCTTGCTGTTCTGTAAGTCTTTCTAAATACTTAAAGTATTAAACTTACTTTAAGCTTTTGTACAACTTCCTGACAGCAGGAGTTGACAAGGAATTACACAGGCAGGGGTAAGTTCCCATTTGCAGAGAGCTCTGCAACCTTGGGTTGTACAATGGTGGTAACGGGCAAAAAATACAGTTAATTTCCTCATGTATCTTCAGCTGTCTTGTTTCTGAATGTTATTTTTTTTCTTTTGGGACCATTTCTAATATTTCCAAACCTATAAGCATCTTGTAATAATACCATTTTTCAAATTATGCTGCCATTGAGAATTTTCCTATTTGCATGTAGAATTTACATGAATCCAGAGACTAGAAGGAGAGACTATTCGGACGATAGTTAGCTTTTTCATTACAAAAAGGACCATAATTTGCAAATCCAGTAGAGAAATTACTATTGCAAGTCCCTCTGTCTCAATGAAAGGCCAAAAGTGTTCATTTTGCAGAGCTATAAAGCTTCCATTTTTAGCAGGAAGAACTGCAGAGTAATGAGGAGAAAAGTCTCAAAGCAGTGAGCTGAATATCACATTTCTTCAGTTGCTTTTCCAAAGTAGCCCCAATAAGAGATATATTTCAAAATTAGTATTTTATATATGATGGTGTAGGTATACATTATCAAACCTGAAAATTTATATGTAAGTATGTATATATACATAACCATATATTCTCCTATATTTTAAAATTATTATTTTTGTTATTTAAAATTTAGTCCAAAGCTCAAAAAGCAACCTGAAGAGAGGAGGTGGTGTCACTCTGTCTTTTGCTGAGCTGCGTGCGCTATGCGTACCAACTTGGCACCAGTCTTAGAGCTCCATTGCCGTCTGCTCAGCTCCAACCCCACGCTGCAGTGCTGAGTGATTCGGATACAACAGGAACCCACGTCTTCTGCGCCACCCTTCTGCTGTCTCCCAGAGGTTCATTTCAAGCTCTCCTCTACGGCAGCTGTTGCAGTACGGTTGTTTGTTAGCGGTATAGATCCAGGCTATTTTTGATGACAGGCTTCAGTTCACAGGACTTGTCATGCATCTTCATCCACTTTCATCTAATACAAGGTTGTTACTGGTTCTGGCTGGCATCTGCCACCACAAGCTCTTGGCTGTGGTGGCACACGGAGAGACACGTGTTTCTTTCAGTGCTGCCATGTTCTGCACTCAGGAGTCTGTTAAGAATTTCCTTGATCCCTTCAAAAATTGTGAAAGAGAGTATATGGCCTGGTTGCTTGGAGTAGGGGGGAGCACAGTAGAATAGAGTTAGTAGATGGACCCAAGAGGTCCTTTCCCTCTACAGGTGTAGATTTTGGCGCCAGTCACATTTAATCAATTTTATAAAGGAATGAGCAAAGGAAAGTTTTATTCTTCAGACTCTGTGGGCAGAACTCTGTGTCCTTCCCGGAGACGTTTGGCTGCAGGTGCACATCCTTCAACGTCTTAGTTCAGATCAGGGTGGTGTTTTTGAAGCGAGTCTCCTTATTGTCCTCACTTACTGCACTTTGATTTGGGAGCACTCTTCAGTGTGTTGCAGCCACTAGCAAAATTTAGACCAAGACCAGAGGAGGGCTATTTTTATTAACAGCCCAATCTGAAACACAGCAGCCTCACTATCTATTGCTATATCTTCCACCACCCTGGCTGCTTGCATGGACTCAGCCTTGCTGCCCTTGCCATCAGAAGCAGAGAGATTCTTACAAACCCTTTACAGTCAGTGGGGGTCATTTTCAGATCCCTTCCCTGACTCGGTGTGGGGCTCAGCATCCCAGAAATGATACAGAAGTAAAATCCAATGTCTTAGGTATGCAGCTGAATAGTTTGGGAGGGATGGAGGAGTATATATAGACTTGTAGCCGGAGCTCGTCTTGGCCATGGGCAAAGCAGGTAGTGGGCTAAAGCAGCTGTGGCCAGGAGCAGCCAACGAAGCGGAGATTCTCAGTCCAGCTGCTCTTGACAAAGGAGCTGAGGAGGTGGCAGTGCTGCCTGGCTCTCTGCTCCCTGCATTTATTCACCTTGGTGTTCCCGCTGGGAAGTCTCGAGCTGCTTCTGGATTTCTAAACAGTAAACTACCAAACTTGCCCTGCTCTGATATAATTGTGCTTGTGGGGCTAAGGAAACCCTAAATTGAACTGACAATCAGGTGAAAAAAGGCAAGCGGCAACAATGTAATCACCGAGGCTGGAAGATTTGCCAAATTTGCTCCAAGTGTAGCTTATGTCATCTCGGCGTCTGGTGCCAGAGCTGGAGCCATTAGCGTAATGCTGGGGGACTGCTCGTGCCTTAGATCATCAGGCTTTGTTCCAGATTTCGCCATGTTGATAGAGAAATTCAACACTGAGGCCGGTTTGGTTTTAATGTCAAAAATTCATTGATTTTAAATCCGTGATTTAAAATCGTCAAGCAGAAAATTTGTATTTACACCATTGATTTTAACGTGTGTTGTGTAAGCACAACCCAACCGTTCAGCCTGCCTTCTGGGAGGCTTTTAGAGGACATAGCAGTATGCAGTCTGTTTGCAACGTATTTCTTTGAGTTGACCAAAAACCTGATAATTCAGTACATGTGTATTGGGATAATTTATATACCTTAGTGCACACTGAGTGACTTGGATTTTATGTTTTTTTATAGCGTCCAAATATTCACTCACAATGTGTGTCAGGCTGCATTTGACTGCAAATTGGCATTCACTTAGGAGATGTAAAAACATTTTGAAATAGATTTTTATTATTTAAACAAAGTTATCAGATATGTGCACAGTAGATACAAATGTTTAGTCTTAGATTTTAATAAATATTCATATATTTATATAAACACATGTGGGAGATGTACGTTTTATCCCTTCAGGCAGAGGAAGGAACTGAAGCCAGTTCCCTTTTTCCTGTGCGAGTACGCTCACATGTGTATGTATATAAATAAACAGTGAGTCACCCTTTTATATATAACATACAGTTCTGTTCTCCACAGTTATAGCACATATACTCTTCTTAAAAGCAGAGCGACTTTCCTGAAAATTACAAGTAGGTTTTTAAATTAAATTTAAAATGGATTATTTCAGAAACTAATCTCTGGCAGGTTTTTTTTTTTTCTTCTTCTCTTGAATGATTTAATTAACAGTATAATACAGTTTCCTCACACTTTCTGCATAACGAGGTTTCATTGTAAAGTGTTTTTACTGAGTTCAGTGAACTGCCTAATGCTCTTGTTTTCTGCTACCTCCACCCTGATGCAACCAGAGGTCACCCTACTGCCTGATAGAGCCTGGGGCGTGGTTGGGGAGCAGTGACTATTTTCACTAAGGGAAATAATGCTGATGTTTCCAAATAATAAAGCAGTACTATGGCAGGAAAAAAAAAAACTAGACGAAAATAAAGCAATATATGTGGAGGGAGGAGTGGGGTCCTAGGGTGGGTTCTGAGCTGACTGTTACCATTCAGGAACGCCTTGGGAGCTACAGAAAATAAGCTGGTACTGCTGTCAATTTAATTACTTAGAGCATCAAAAAAAAAAAAATCCTAGTATTTTACTTGCATTGTTAGAAAAGGGATGGAGAAGAAAACAGCATATTGTTCTGCTGCTGTTCCTATCCATGCTGCATCTGCATCCTGAATGCTGCATGCAGTCATCTCTCCCCCATGTAAACAGTGATGCAGCAGAACAGAAGGTCCAGCAAGGTGCACAAAAATGACAAACAACTTCTGTGTGAGTAACAAGTAGACGAGGACTGTTCACATTGCAAAGGAGGGCTGTGCAAAGATGTATATAAAATCAAGAACAGTATAGAGGAGACAAGTAGGGAGGGACACCCACTGAATCTAGTGCAGAGCAGATTCAAAGTCAGCAGAAGAAACTCATTCATCCCACAACACGTAGCTGTGGAACTGCTTGCCTTGGAATATTTTGGTTGCAAACATTTTCATAAATTCAAGAAGCAACTAGACAAATGGATAGAAAATGAGGCTACTAGGTGTGAAGGCCTTCTCATTTAGGAATTCCAGGAGCCAAAATCTACTGAAAATGGGTGGAGAATTTTAGAAAAGTCATCAACATATGCCTTCCCTTTTCTTAAGCTCTTCCACATTTCTTCTTCAGATGGTAACATGGTTCTCTATATGTTACTGCATGGAAGGTACTTATTAATTTCAAATCTGTTTATTAAACTGACAGGAAAAATGTGACAAGAACAGAAATGTCTAACTTTACCAAAGACATTAGGCAGCTTATCAGTGGAGAGGTAAACAGCATTTCGTTCAGTAGTAGTAATAAAATTAATAGTATACCATAAAATAGCGAATGCTAAATTATCAGGTTTCTGCCTTTGCAATATATTTTGCTGAAAATATTTTTAAGGCTAGAGTAAAAGAATGTATAGGTGCCGATTTTTGGTTGAACTGGTAAACAACATATGGTTTCCAAGATGTTATGGTGGGCCATTAGAGCAGTAATCTGTGAACCAAGAATGCACTTAATGCAGCTCAGGAACTGTTCCAGTTTGTAGAATCAAAGGTTTATTTCCTAACAGTATTTTTGAATAGTTTTTCAAAATTTATTATTAAAATTTGAAAAAGCCATTAGAAATAGGGATTTCAAAAAAATCAGAACCACTCACACTTGTTTTGGATCTCCAGCCTTTTCGACGTTGAGATACTAAGCCCACATGGCTCAAATGTGTTGGTTACATTTATCCAACTCCTTTAAAAAGGGTAGGTTGTTTGTGTTAACTCCCAAATTAAAAAAAAAAAATAATTAATTTTTTCCAAGTAATCAGGTAGGATTTCAGATTAAACAGAATGTTGAACCAGACTCTACATAACAGGCAGTGACAGTTTTTCCGTGCAGTTCTGTGCCATTGCCACCCGATTTCAAATTATTCTCATACATACTCGTCCACATACCTTCTTCCTTGTTGAGATGTGTAAATTCATGTCAGATTTGAATGTTATTACATTTGTTAGGTCATTCTATATGTTGAGAATGCTAAAGTAACTGTTAACACTCATACTGTCTAGTGATTGTGATCTGGTGAGTGGTGAGCAGGTACCTGCTGCCAGCTTTACTGACCTTTTTAGGGAATTTTCCAAGATGGTATATGCTATGGAAATAGTGAGCCCTATGGCCTTTCATCCCTGCAAGTCCTATAGTCTTTCTATCACCAGAATGTTAGTCTTCCCCTAAAACTTCCTGGGGTCATGGGTCTGAAATCAGACACCTAAAGATTCTTTTCCTTTCAAATACCATGTTTGAATTTGACTCAAATTACTTATTGTGGCTTCCTGGCCCTATTCAACCAGATAAATAATATATTTCTCTGTTTTAGCATCCTAATCAATACTCCATTTGAATATATATATATATATTTTTAATTAGAATTATGCAACGTCATATGTGTTCTCTGCATTTAGGACTACACAAATCCAGAAAGCAAGGCTCATTTTCTGCAATCCATTTTGCAGTTTTCTCTTAGAGCAATGAAAGCTTCAACTACAGACACTCATTTATAGTTTAAGAATCAGGGTACTGTAACGAGAAAGTGATCAACAACACCAAAAAAGTAATCATGGTTCATAAAATATATTTTTTGTGGTTTTGATTATTTCATCTTTAATACAGAACAGAGGTATTATAATGATATTAAAAATATGTGTATTGAATAAATATTTAGTTTCCATATAATGTTGAAAATGGGGCCTTCTTTTCTATTCATCTGTGGAAGTAAAGCTGAAATTGATAATGAAACTATTTAATTAATGTAATGATGTAAATGTTTAGGTTAAGGTGCACATCCCTAGGATGGATAGGATAGGCCCGTATGTCCATGACACGTTGCACATGCTGGTCTGGTGACCTGTTCTCAGCAGCTTGCAGCCAGGGCACATGATCCCTGCCAGACACAGGTTTTGTAGTCTAAGATGAGATGGTTGTGGTTGTCTGTGTGTCTCCCTGCTACTGCCAGCCATCCCTGCAGCCATGGTGGCAGGGCGTGATGGAACCTCTCCAGCAGTGGCTTCTCCTCACAGCCCCACGCACTGTTGTGGAGACGCCGAGTGCTGTGCAGGCTAGTTCTCTGTGATTCAGGCTGAGTTATTTTGTGTAGGTAGTGACTGCTTTTCAGTGGCATTAGCTAAAGGTAAATATGACTGAAGTTCTGAAACATTTGTAGTTTCTTCATTGAAAAGCTGTAACTGTTCTTCTGAGCAAGGTTTCTTACGTGTATGTGTTTCCTGCATGGGATATTTGGCCAAATTAGAGGTCTCTTGAAATCATCGTTTATGTATACTTGGTTGAATTTGTTTCAGAGGTTGTAAGAAGTAGTCTCTACATACTGCTTTTCCATTGAGTTCTGACCAAAAAAGGTTTAATTAAAATGTATTCCTCCCAACTTTAGTTGTCATTGTGGTACCAGGCACCACATGCGGCTAGTGAGCTTGTTTTCCTTTTCTCTTATTGGTGGTTCTTCTGAGGAAACAGAGAGAATGCAAGAAGCAAACACACAAAATGGTGTGCAGGTAGGGAAGACCTAAATTTGGCTATAGGATTGAAATGGAGAAGAGGCGAGAGCAGGGAGAGGGAGTGCAGCCACCCCTGGAGCCCAGTGGAGGATGCCCTCCTGCCAGGTTTTCTTTAATGTCTTCAAAGAGCTGTAAAACATGTTGCCAAAACATGTTTGAAGCAGATGAAAGCTAGCACGCTGCTACTGCCATCACTTTGTCTCCTCATTCAACAGGAGGAGATCTGCATTGCTGGTTTAAGCTTTCGTAGAATCACAGAATATCCCAGGTTGGAAGGGGCCCACAAGGATCATTGAGTCCAACTCCTGCGTCCAGGCAGGACCACCCAAAAACCAGACCCTATGTCTGAGAGCGTTGTCCAAATGCTTCTTGACCTCCAGCAGGCTGAGTGCCGTGACCACTGCCCTGGGGAGCCTGTCCCAGTGCCCAACCACCCTCTGGGTGCAGAACCTTTCCCTAGCACCCAGCCTGACCCTCCCCTGTCCCAGCTCCATGCCGTCCCCTCGGGTCCTGTCGCTGTCCCCAGAGAGCAGAGCTCAGCGCCTGCCCCTCCGCTCCCCTCGTGAGGGAGCTGCAGGCCGCCATGAGGCCTCCCCTCAGCCTGCTCTGCTCTGGGCTGAGCAAACCCAGGGCCCTCAGCCGCTCCTCGTACGCCTTCCCCTCCAGACCCCTCACCACCTCGGCAGCCCTCCCTCGGAGGCTCTCTGACAGCTTTATGCCCTCCCTGGCGCACCCCAGGGCACGGCTGGCCCTCCTGGCTGCCAGGGCCCACCGCTGGCTCGTGGCCAGCCGGCCTCCCCCAGAGCCCCCAGGCCCCTTTCCGCGGGGCTGCTCTCCAGCCTCTCGCCCCCAGGCTGTGTACAGCCGGGGTTGCCCCTTGCCAGGTGCAGAATCCGGCACTTGCTCTCGTTAAATTTCATGAGGCTGGAGATTGCCCAGCCCTCTAATTTGTCAAGATCTCTCTGCAAGGCCTCTCTACCCTCAAGGGAGGGCATGCCATGCAGGCATCAGTGTGGTACGAGGTAATGGGATTTTAATTTTAATTAGCTAAAAATACAGTAAATTACAGAGTTTGATTGTTTTTAAGCTGTCATTTCTATTAAAGAATATTAATATATTCTTTGAAATCAAACACTTGACTTTGAAAGTCAAGCGTTCGCAAAAAGTTGGAGAATGTCAGAATGGAGATTGTTCAAATGGTTTTAATTCGTCCCTTGCATGTATGCATAATGATAAGATCTTTAATTATGTGATCACATAAATTTTTCGCAGGAGGAATGGTGCCTGGAGAATGAATATGGGATGTTTATTAAAGGAAGCCGTTGTCTCCAGAACCCTGGCCTTAATTGCTGCAAAGCGTAGTAATTTAAGTAGAGGACTGCAGGAAGCAAAAGCAGGCTCTCCAAGGCACCTGAAAGCACCACTGGAAAACTGGATTTTGTTCTCGACTTGCAGAGTTGTTAGATGGATCTGGAAGATCCCATATTTATATGATCTCTGTTGCCAGGTGCTATCACACACTGACCCAGCAACCTGGGCCCTGAGCACAGCTGCGTCAGGAATGAACCCGAGTGTGCTTTGAATATACAAAATGCTATAAAAATGAAAAGTAGGGCCCAAAAGGCCTTAGACTGACACGGTAATGCCAAAATTGCTGAAAGAATCGTCTCATTTTTAAGTAGACAGTTTCTTGTCTGTAACATGGAAATACCATCACCCCGCTACTGCTAAATTAATTAAATGCTTTGAAGCATTCGTGCTGAATGCCTTGGAGGGAAATACCTAATGTATAACGAGGAATCTGATTTTGGCCAACTTCCTGTAAATGAGGCTTTAGGAACACTGCTGTAATGTGTTCCTCAGAAGGTATAATAACACATTACACAAATGTGTAATTTTTTGTCATCTGAAAAAGTGAGGCAGGATCCTACCAGCACTTCGGTTCACAGAATGGCTGAGGGTGAGGAGGATGAGTTTTAAGTTTTGCTGAATTAACACATGTGAGTGTGGTCAGAATGTATGAAAATGTTTCAAAGTAAATAGAACTATGATCAGTAGATTATATTTAAATGTTTAAAAATACATGATGAAGAAAAGAAGAGACAGTTTTTCTCTGTAAGTGTAATTCTTCAGGACAGACTTTCTGATTGTTTTTTCATCTTCCCTACAAAGATTCTACACTTTAAACCCAATATAAAGAATTCCACTTAATTTCCCAAACTAAACAGGGATTATTATTTTTTTTAATCCAAATAGTAGTTATCTCAGTAACTGAAGAATTCTGCACATAGGCCTGAAAATCTGCATATATATTGTGGATGAATTTTGATCCTTGCCCTTACTGATCTCCTTTACATGTGACAAAGGTAAATACGATGGTGTTTTATATTCATACTCCTCTACATCTAAGCGTCACAGTAAAAGCAAGTTAAGACAACATGATAAAACAATTTTTCCATTTCCTCCTTCTACTTTTTGTCTGTTCTTAACCTTTTTAAAACTTACATTTACCATTTTCCAGGCAAATAAATTCATAAATCTCTTCTTCTTTGGTGAGGGTATGTATATTTTATCTGTCACACAACGTTACCACATCTTTTACAGTACCTATTTTACTTTGCAAAATCTGTTACAGAATATTGAGTATCTATTGATAGAAATGGACCAAATACTAGTATTTAGGCAACTTGCCTAAATTTGTTGTCTTAGAAAAGTGTGATACCATCAACAGCGGTGTGTATTACGTTTTTCAAATAATGCTATGTGTATAAAATATGGAAACGTGGAATTATTATTTTAGATTCAAAAGGCTCTTTTGTCATGCTTATGCATATTTTAGATGGGACATTTTTCTCCCAAATGGGGAGGAAATGAGATAGTAGCTTGTCAATTCATAATGTTACTCACTTTCCCTGCTTAAATGCATTTTTAAATGACTAGAATATCTACTTAAAAAAAAAAAAAAAAGGAAAGGAAAGGAAAGGAAAAAAAAAGAACTAACTTCAGGAGAGCAGGAGTCTGGTGTCCTATTTATCTACTTTAATAGGTAGGATTTCACATGAAAGAATGAGTCTATCTTCTGGTGTGCTAACAGTGACAGTAGTCAGGGATTGTAAAGTAGCGTGACTGTGCATTGCAGCTCTGGTTCTCATAACCATTGGAGTGCCACAGCCAAGACAAGTCTTTTTAGTTTATTCCTCGGTAAATGTATTCTCGTTATTAAACTGCATTTTGAAACATTACAATAAGAAGCTCAAACTTGACATTGAAGAAGTAATGCATTTATAGATATTCCATAAATGTTTAATAGTTTTTTAACTTCCATATGAGTAACAAGACATTCCAACAGATTGTGAAAATATTTTTTTCTTAATACATAATCCTTACAGTTTAAATTGAAATGGTTGTAACTGATCTTTTGTGCTCACAAAAATCAGGACTATTTTAATAGTCATCTGCTCCCATATGACAGAGATGTATCTATCATTGTGCAATCCTTTGTCCAAAAGACTTTTACAATATGGTCTCCATGATGAAAGAGCATACTTATTACCTTTCTGTTGTAGAGGGTGAAAATGTTTCCTTTCTAAGTCCCGTCTGAGATTTTGGCATTCACATGATTACTGTAGTGTGATCTTTAGGTGTATCTGCAAGAGCATTTTAGCTTGGATCAGGAACACTTTAGCACTTCTGAATCAAGTCTCCTTATTGTTCCCGTTCATGTCTCCTTGATTCAGTTGCCTGGAGCCTGGGGGTGGAATTAGTTACAGGAAAAGCCAGGCAAGAAGATGCACTTAACTGCAGCCAGGAGCTTGCTCCCTGGGACTAGCTTCAGCAAAGCGTGCTCAGCCTGGGGTCGTGTGGTCTTCCGTAGCAGTCGTGTCACTACAGTTGTTCTCCTGCTGTACCCCATGGACTGCCATATGCATACAGCCCATCGTCCTCTGTCTGTGACAAAACGTGCAGTAAATGGTGCTTAGCAGTATCAAGTATTTCATAGACCATTGAGCAGGCCGTAGTATTCTTAAAGGCAACAGCATTGCCATCCTCCAAGCTGGAATGATCCAGCTGGAGGCCTGATGGTTCGGTGTGGCCCAGAAGGCAGCTCTGGAGTCGTGTACTGCCTTTCCTTGTGCAGCCTAATGCAGGGTGTGCAGGTGTGAGGGACACTGTAATTCCTGGCAGTACTGGAAGTCCTGCAGCTGGCAGATACCTTCTTGTCTGCCCCCGTTAAGTCCAGGTTGCTCTCAAGCTGCTGCCATCCACAGAGGGAAAGAAGAAGAAACTATGTGACTCCGCAGAGGTGCCCCAGATATAGCATCTGGCCACAGTACTGAAAGCTTTGAACCTCCGTGCTGTAGATTAAGAGTATATTGATCAGTATTTTGCTTCTTGTCTGTCCGCAGTCACCAATTATAATAATGTGGTAGAAGCAAACTCAGATTCAGATGACGAAGATAAATTGCATATAGTGGAAGAAGAAAGTGTAACTGATGCAGCAGACTGTGATGCGAGTGTGCCAGAAGATGACTTGCCAACAGACCATACAGTATTACCTGAAAACAGTGAAAGAGAAGGGAGCACAAACAGTTGCTGGGAAGATGAAGGTATGTTCGTTTTCACTGATGATACTATGTAGAGTGATATTTCTAAAAAGAAGACTTGATGGAATTTCTTGGTTACTTTATTACTGAAATGATTAGAAGAGATAAACATGGAATATCCACAATCGAGTAAGAATCAGATTTTCTAACATATTCATTATGTTAAATTTTATTTTCTTTATTCGGTATTTGAAGCAGATTCCAAGATACATTCAATTCATTTGCATTGTTAAGGAGGAGCTTCCAACCTGTGGATGCTGCATTCTTAAGAGTGATCAGAGAGTAGTTACTTGCGTACAGTTTTTCCAAGGCTTTTTGCATGGCAGGCCTCTGCCATAGTTCCCAATAAGAGCCGTGATTTTCGCAGCTGTGTCTTAGGGACTAAGGAGTAAGCCAAAAACATGAAAGAAAATAATATTCAGATGTAAATTTCTGCCTGTGAGCTGCTTCTGCCTTTTCCCTCACAAAAGACAGCTGGAAAAAAAAAAAAGTATAGATTATTGGTTTTAGAATTGGATATCTTACTCATAGTGAATCCACGTTTTGTAAACACCGTCAGGAGGTATACGTTGTACATATTATGCAGCAGCCTTAGAAGCAGAAAATTTGAAGCAAAGAGGAAATACACTTTTTTTTTTCTTCCTGTGGGATTTGATACTGAATTTCACAATATCAGACAGCATGCTTATGTTTGAGCCAAATTGGGGTAAATGCATGCATTTCTGGAATTTATTGTGGAATTTGTCCTTAATTCCCTGAAAGATACAGAATATTTTCAGGTATGTCAGTGTTTGTCGCTGAACTCCAACCACAATTCTTTAGCATCCACCTTGTTAAAACTTGTGATTTAAGATCAGTTTATGACCTCACATCTAAATAAACTGAAAGCAGTCATATGGTCACTAACTGCAGTCCAGCTGAGAGCGAGCAGCTGAGAGTTCAAAGAATAGCATCAACTCAGCCAGCTTTTACAGGGCTGCTGTTGCCAAGATATGCTGTGCAGCGAAATGAGTAATTTGGAGCTAAATTATTAGATAGATCATTTTCTTGGTTCTCCTGCAAAATCTTTGTTCTACTGCAGGTTATATATAAGGGGAATTGCTGTTATATAAAAATGGGCTGTTTGTATACTATTTCTTGAACCGCTCAGACATGGGTGTAGGAAGCCTGAAGTATGGACTGGGAAACAGCACTGGGGCCCAGAGGTGATGGATGAAGACCCCTGGGCTAAGGGGTGGACTAAACGTTTCATGGAGCTATACATACAGGTAGTTACACCACAATATCTTGCCTCAGGCAGCCTCCGGAGATTTTCAGAGCTCTAGATATGTAACAATATCTTTTTTTTACTTCCTATTTCAAATGTGTCATTTTTAACCTTTTAGAATTTGTCTGCTTAAAATGAAGCATTTGAACCAAATCCTACTGTAATTGTGTTGTGAGAATCAGATGGCGTTTTCCTTGCCATGGTCGTTGGTTACTCAGCCAGGCTTCCATCAGTGTTCAGACAGACAAAAGATTTAAACAATTGTCTTGCTAAAATTACCGTAAATTTCTGATGTAAAAATTATATGTTCTGAAGTCTCTTTTATAGCAGTCTGAAGGTTTTTTATTTGCTTCTAAGTTGTTTGTTTTTTTAATAAATTGTTTGAACTTCTGGCAAAGGCTGCATGAGAAAAAATGAGGGTTAAATTAGGTTTTATGGAGCTTTGATTTGCTATGGTAAAGCTCTATTTACTTTTTTATGGCTTTCATAGAAAGAAAGGTGCAAGCTGAAAATCACATCATCCGTCTTGGTTGTACACTAGAACTCTTAAGAGAAGGGTATTGAATACGTGATCTTCATCTTAAAGGGAAAGGTACTGGGGTAGGTGTCCGTGCAACACTAACACTGTCATCAAGACTGACGATTATTTTTGGAAAAAGTACTCTACAGCAGTCGTAGTGAGTTGGGTTTCATCACCGAAGTGGTACTGAAAGTTACTAGTTTTAGTTGGACCTGACAGAATGGCTTTTTTTACGTCTTTATTCTGTTCACAAACGCACAAGAATAGAAACAACACACGTAACATTTCTTCATCAGATTAGTTTCCTTCCGTTTCCAGTCATTCTAACTGAACTTCTCGAAGACCTTCAGAACAGGTGTTTTAAATATAAGGTGTGTATCTCCAGAGGTTTAACTGAAGCAGTCGTACAAGTTTGAAAAAGTGAACCACGTGTATCCGGCACAAGCTGCTGGCCGTGTGCCAGCATTCATGTGTGCAGCGATCCTCTGATGTGATCTCTTTTGCCTTAGTTTGAAGTAAAACCTACACTACAATTTAAAAAAGCAAAGGTCAAACCCTATTGACTTATTCTGTTAATGAGCTTGAAAAAGTATTAGTTATGTATTGTAAGTATTTAGGAAATCTAGAGATCTCAGGCCTGGAAGTAAGATAACTTTGAAAAATTGAACATTTAAAAAAAAAAATGCCCAGACCGTGAAATAAACTTTAAAAATTAGTGAAATTATATTTTAGGTGTAAGGTCCTTCTGGAAGTCAAGAATTCCTTTAACTTATAAAATGTTGTGCTCTCTCAGCGTGATGGATTGCTGATGAAGGTTGCTGTGCTATTTTAAAAAGTGTGGCATTTTCTTGATCAAGTTTTTACTCACAGGAGCAAACAGGAGCATAACTGTAAAGTGTAGATAGTGCTTGCTACATGCGAGTAGTACACCAGAAAATGAGCTCTAAAGAATTTAAATTAGAAGCTCTTTTGATGGGCTTTGTAATTTATTCCCTTCTCTGAAGATAACACTGTGGCAGAAATTTCAGCGAAGTTTGCCTTTGTTCCTACACCCCAAATTTCCATTTTGCTAGTAGCAGAAATATGATCGGTTATCTTATCCATATAAAGATCTTCACAGTCAGCCTGCGATGCAGTGGCAGCGCCCTGCATGTTCACCAGCAGCATACACTGGTGCCTGTGACCTGAAAGTTACTGGCGTTTGGCTGTAGGAAGTCCCACCGTGTCTCTAAGCAGCTGCTCGCAAGAAATGGTTAGGTACGGAGAAGAACAGAGCTGAGCAGAGCTGCGGTCCAGAAGTAGCTATGGGAGCTCCAGGCACTCCTCGCTGACCGTGAAGTGAAGCCTTGCCTCACCTGATCCTGGCTCCTGGATGACTGCCTAGGTCGGAGTTGATGACTCTACCAAGTGCTATAGAGATGTTTAAGAGCATGGCTGGCTGTCCTTACTTCCAAATAGCACAAGGAGCCTTCTCAGCGCCACCACTACTTCCCAGCAGCTGTATTTGCAGCGTGGCACTTGGGCTTCTGCGTGCACAGATGCGGAGCTGTCTTCCAGTGCCGAGCACACGCAGCTGTAAAGGTGGAGCTCTTCTTGGCAGTCTTCAAATTATGAACTGTCTGTACAGCATCAGGGAAGATCACGCCATGTGGAAAAGGTCTCCTCCCTTTTTTACACCCCACTTTTTGATATGGAGAGGAGACGGTACCAGAGTTTATGATTATTAGAATTGAGAGTGTTTTTAATTTCACTGAGATTAATCTTGAATGCCATAAATTCCTTGACATTACCTTGGGAAGCATCACTTTTATTTGTCATGAAGCCAGAGGAATTTGCTAGAGACACTATAATTTAAACTCCTATAAGTAATAGCTTACTGATAGTCCCTCTCTTCCACAGAGCCTATTTCATAATGGAGAAAAACCACAACCCTTTTTAGGGAAAAAAAAAAAAAAAGCATATTTTGTATCATGAATGTTTTTAAGAAATTAAATTTTGAACTTGAATTTTCATTGCCTGCATTCAGCCATCTTATAAATTCTGAACAAAGTCTGCGGTATCGTGAGCCAAAAATATAATTACTTCAATGCTTCAGTATTCATCAATGGACTATAGTGTGTGTTTTTTTAAGATACTAATTAAAATTAATGTAAAATTTAAGTGTTGCAGTTTCCTTTTAACCTTTTTTTTTTTGTTTCTGACTGTCTGCAGATAGAGCTTCCCCACCTTTCTGGGTCGGGTGGGTTTTGTCAAGGTAGACAGAATTAAGAGTCTTTTCCTCTGAGGAACCCTTTTGTATCTGAGAACTTAATGTTGCCCTAGGATTTATCATCTTACATATAAGAGAGAAATTGGCTTCTCCTGTAATTAAAAATCTGACATGTTCTGGGGTTGTGAATAGCCATACCGAATGATTTTTCCCTGCACCAAAATAGAGTAAAGAAAGGTAAATAAAAATATAACAATTACCGTTTCAGATCATGCCAGTCATGCATTCTAGCATCTAGATCGAAAGTCGTTCTCTGCACTATAGCTCTGAAGCACTTAAGGTCTCCAAAATAAAACTATGAAATAATACTTCTATTTCCATCAACTCATATCTATTGGCTGCTAATGTATTCACATATAGTAACATAGTCTTCTAATAATAAGTAAAGGGATGAAAAAAGCAATATAGTTTCCCTGCACACTCCCGCCATAAGCCATTTACTGACAAAAATGGCAGCAGTCACCTTTCCCATACGAACTGACTGGTACCAGTTACCCAACATATCCAAATTAGCAACAATTTCAGCCTCTATTGATTTGAACCAACAGTCTGCTGTGAGTGAAGGCTTCCGTGCCACATGCATGGACACCGCAGCTTTTCGGGAGCTGGTAGAGCTTCAACGTGTAGGCTCCATGGGGCCAGCTGTATGGATGTCCGATACAAAGCACGCAAACTCATACTGGGAGGTGTAATGGGTACGCGAAGCGTTGCTGTAGTACACAGCTGATCTGAAGTAGGGAGCATGTCTTTAAAATCAGTGTTTGTTGAAACAATCAGAGCCTGTAAGTGGTTCCTAGACAGTTTACAAGAAACAGAAAGCAGTATGTAGCTGTTTGGCAGGCATTACCCACAAATCATCAATCATTTCTGAAAACTGCTAATTGGAAAAAATAAATGTATTAGTTTTGTGATACTCCAGTTTCTGGAAATAGTACTGAATGTGTCAGATAGCTCTGTTTGTACATGGGATTATTTAAGTAGCTCACTCCATATTTGCTGGAGAAACACTCTGTCCCAGTCTTTACCTGTCTTCAAATAATGAGTAGTATGTGGTACAGCTTCCTTTTAAAATTTAATTTCTTTACCCATGGAATATCTCTGTGGTTCAACCAATTCCTGCTGGAGTCATGTGGAATCTGTATTTTGGAAAAAATGCTGTCCTTAAGTGCATTTCTTCTAAATACAGAATTGGAAAAAATGCTGAACAAAAAGCTCCTCAAATATATTAAGTTGGTGGGTGTGTGGTTTGTTTGGTTTTGTTTTTAATACTCGCTCTTCTTTTTGTGAAATGTAATATTTCAGCTGGAAAAGAAAAAAAGGAAATCCTGGGGCCTGAAGCTCAGACAGATGAAGTAGGATGTACAGGTATTTGTTTGTTAATCTGAGTCCCTTCCTCATAAAGTGCTATTGAATTTTGGCTAGGTTAAGTATCCCTGTGAAAGCCTTGAAGATTTTCACACCTCTTTATAAATTACTTTGCTCTTCAACACTTGAGGCCTTAACTTGTAAGTGCTGGTTTAGCCAGAGAAGTCCAGGTCTCCTCACCCTGGAGGTGCAGCAGAGCAGTGCCTCCACAGCAGCTTGTCTGCTAACAGCTTCAGCAACAAGAGCAAAAGGAAGTACAACACTGATCTTATTTGTAGAATGCAACTACAGGTCAATAGATAGTGTTTTAAACCTAGCAAGGAGTATAACAAAATAAACCCAAGCTAGTGTTTTTCTTCTTTTCAACTCCTCTATTTTTACTGATTATACAGAAAGCAAAACAAAATTTGGATCTTCAGGTTCAGGATCAAAACAAGACAGATGCTTTGTCATTTTATTATACTCTGCTTTGGTAATGTTAAAAAAAAATTAATATAAAACCTCTGCAGTTTCTTAAGATTTTTATGCATCATTTTTTAATGCCCTTAACACTAAGTAGTTTGATATTATCAGGGTAAACCTTACTTACAAAAAAAGGTAGATGTGTTGATGTGTTAGGCTAGTTTCACACATTCTTTTTAGTTGCAACAAAAGCAGGTCTTCTCAAAAAAAGTACGGAGAAGTACCGTATAGTACATTAGTCTATATATGAGAAAGACTGTCTTGTGTAATAAAATGATTGTGTCAAATTGCAAATTGAGTATGAGGCTTCACACTGAGAAATGAACCATAAAACCTCTCCTTCCTATTAAAAATATACCTCACATTTTTAATAGTAGAGGAGATCTGTCATGATTTATTGTGTCACAGACACAGCTCTCGCAGAATGTTCCACAATGGTAAAAGCAAACTCTATGAAAAATGTATTTAGGCAAACACGTGCTAGCAAATATTTATTGTACAAAGCATTAAGTAACATATTTAATGTATTATTTGTTAACTTTGAAATAAAGTTTTTTAAAGAAATTGTTCATTGATTTTTTTCTTAAGTTTTTAATTGGAAAATCTTGTAGAATGTTAACTCGATCTGAAACCTTTATGACACCCATTTCCAGCTCCAGAGAGCAAGCCACTCAAAGTTCAGGTTTGGTGTGTTTCAGCCAGCCAAATTGTTATGCAGAGTTTGAACATCCTCTGGGCTTGCACTAATGAACAGGTCTTAAAATAACACTAAAAAATTTGTCTTGAAGGCAACAAATTGACTTTTTCAAATGCAGGAGCCGAGACTTTAAGGCTGTCTTTCAAACTGCAAGGGCTAAATTGTGATTAATATTGCATTCAAGAATTTTAAGGAAGTTGAAGGGAGATACATGTGAAATGATAAAAATATAGTGAAGTAAAGAAACCAGTTGTATTTTCAGTCAATTTTTTAAAAGTCGTTATGCCACTGTTTCTCTGTTTTAAAACTTGGCATATTCCTACATCTTCAGGAGCTTGACCTATACTAGTATTTGTAAAGAGCTTTGTAATCCTTGCATAGAGTGTGATTTGGAAATGTGAGTTACTGAATCTCATTTATGTTCTTTTTAAAGTCTTCATTTGACATCTTGTATGTTGTTTTTGTACTTTTAGTAAAAGAAGATGAATGTGATTCTGATGCAGAAAATGAGCAAAACCATGACCCTAACGTTGAAGAATTCCTTCAACAAGAAGATACAGCTGTTATCTACCCTGAAGCACCTGAGGAGGACCAGAGACAAGGCACACCAGAAGCTAGTGGTCAGGATGAAAATGGTAAATATGCCACCAGCTCAGGTCTTTCAAAATAGGTTGTACTAAGTACTTGACGACAAGATTCTGTTGTCTTTCAAAATATAACAATGCATACACACATAGCTTTTGAAAAAAAAATAAATCTTAGTTAAATAGAACTGTAGAATGGTTTGATTGGAAGGGACCGTAAAGATTACCTAGTTCCAACCCCCCTGCCATGGACAGGGGTGCCACCCACTAGATCAGGTTGCCCACAGCTCCATTCAGCATGGCCTTGAGCACCTCCAGGGATGGGGCATCCACAGCTTCTCTGGGCAGCCTGTTCCAATACCTCACCACCCTCTGAATGAAGAATTTCCTCCTAACACCTAATCTAAATCTCCCCTCTTTTAGTTTAAAACCATTCCCCCTTGTCCTATCATTATCTGCCTGAGCAACAAGTTGCTCTCCATCTTCTTTATAAGCCCCCTTTCAGTATTGAAAAGCTCCAATAAGGTCTCCCCAGAGCTTTCTCTTCTCCAGGCTGAACATCCCCAGCTCTCTCAGCCTTTCTTCATAGAAGTCCTCCAGCCCTCTGATCATCCTTGTGGCCCTCCTCTGGACCTGCTCTAACAACTCCACATTCATCTTGTGCTGGACTCCAAGTGGGGCCTCACAAGGGCAGAGCAGAGGGCACAGCCACCTCCCTCCCCTGCTGGCCACCCCTCTGTTGATGTAGCCCAGGATGCAGTTGCCCGTCTGAGCTGCAAACTGCAAATACTGAAGAGATGATGGGATCATCTTGCAAAAAAAAACACTACAACTTGATTTTATGAAACAAGATGTGCGCTGTGATTCAGTAGTATGGGTACCTAAATGGTAATAATCTTCAGTAATTGGAAATAAAAATCAAGCTTTCATAAATCCATTCAGTAGCGTTATATGAAAGAACAGAACAAACATTCATTAAATACAATGAGACTGAATCAAGAGAGGATAGTTTTATGTAAGAATAATTTAGGGGGAGATATAACACGTTTCTTTTTATATTTCTGAACAAAATGCCCAAAAGAATGTACTAGGTAGAAGTTCTTTTATTAGATAGTTGGTCTGTGACAGGTTTTATTTTTTGTTTTTCCTTAAAAGACAGCAACAGACAAAAAAGAAATATTGCTTACACAAAAATGTTTATGTGAAATAAAGCAATGACCTGTTGTTATTCTTCTTAATGGAAGCCCATTAAGAAATACTGACTTTCAAGTAGACATTGAAAAAATTATTTCATATTGGAATAGGAAGTTTTTATTTTATTATGACTTTTCTTTGCTCTTAGTTAACTGTTCCAGCTTTATAATTTTATATGGTACAAATCAATGTTCTATATTTTGTTATTTTTAAATAATTAGGAAAACTAATAACTAGTAGTGTTTTAGATTTAGAGGAAGAAAAAACATCTACTTAAAGTTTAATGCTTAAAATGTGCTTCTGAATGAGATGTCAAGACAGACTTTGTTCATTTCTTCATCATGGAACACGTACTTGAAGACAAAACGTGTTCAGATTGGTTTTGTATTCTGCACTGCGCCTTTTTGACATGTTCAGCTTTCATAATCTGTGAAAACTCTGGAGTTTTAATCAGATTGTGTTTCTTTAGTGGGGGTATTTAGGATTTTCAAAAGAAAATAATATCTACATAAAGGAATTAGAGATGTCATTGTGGCTGTGTTACTGTACTTAAGTCTAAGGGATATCAGTGAAAGGGGCAATGCTAACAAATCTGTTCTGTTCTTTCAGAGAGTTTGTGGTAGAAGAGATTCTAGCAAAAAAAAATTAAGTAATTTAAAATATTTAGTAAATTTAGACTGTGTACCTGCCTACTTATATACAGAAACAGGACATGAATTTCTAATATTTTGTGTTTTATTTTTGAGGTTTTGCAAAATTCAAATAAGATGCATGCTCAACAGTAGCATCTTAAAATTATAATTTAATTAATGTAAAATTTTAATCTGTGGTTGCAGCGGCACAGATTGTCAAGTTAGTTTTACCGACTTGCAATATGATTTGCATGTAATCATAAAAAATACAAATTTTTATTAATAATTTAAATTGTACCTACCTAAGTAGGTTTACAGGAAAGTGTTCTGAAAATCATGATGCTGAACAATGTTGTTCAAAGTTTTAGTTATTTGGAAGAGAAAATGCCAAAAAATGTCATGATACTTGCTAAAGATTTATGCTTCAAAACCAGGGGACTGGACAAGTGAAGTCACAGAGAATTGGAGTCGTTAATAGTGGGCTTTGCAAAACCATTGCCATTTCGACATTTGCTCCAATGGAAGCAGAATTTAACGCACTTTTGACATTTCCCCTGACTTGGATTCATGCTGAAATGTAGTATTCTTTATATTATGTGGATAGACTTGTAGATGGAAAAAAAAAAAACAATTGAAGGGAAGTGTACTATATCCACACATACGGGGATGTGTTCATTTCTGGAAAACATACCTAATCTGGGAAAATAAGAAACTTAAATGGGTAGAACTACACCAAAATAAAAACAGTGAAATGTGAGGATTACCTAGCCGGTTCTCATAAGGAATGAAAAAGATCCTGTATGACAGAGAAGGTGCTGTTTTTAAGTATTAATGAAAACTGGTCTGACTCTTCCTTTTTTAGTTTTGTAAGAGCAATTGCAGTAAAAATAAAGTCAGTAAATTCCACACAAACAAAAGGAATTGCTACTTTATAGAGCATATAATCAATCTATGGTAATAACTGCTGGAAGAGGTCACAAAGATAAATAATTCAGAAGTACTTTAGAAACTACTGGTTAATTTTAGGAGTATTAATAATGCTTATAGTTCAGCAACTTAAAATGACAATCTGTACAAATTTGCCCCTCATGCTTCAGATCATAAAATGATAGTCTGTGAGGACATTCCACCTTCCCCTCCTGCTCTCACTTAGCACAGTGGATAGGTGCATCATTGCAAAATATGTTTTCCCTTGAAGCATGGAAGGTTAGGATGGTCATTAGAGGATACCACACCTTATAAATAGCACAGCAAGTACAGCAAACCCTGCTTTTAGGTAAGCACATTTTCATTAATCTGTAAAGTAAGATGTAAAGTAAGATTCTCTGAGGAAAAAAACAATTCTAACGTAGAATCAGTTACTACATATGGGGCATAAATATATGCTTGGTAAGAAGAGATGGAGTTAAAATTTCATAAATGGTGACTTCTCAGAAATATTCTTGTCAAATTAATATTCAGCTTTAATTTGATTTCACTTTTTACTGTACTGACACAGAAGTAACTTCATGAAAGCCAGTAGAGTAAAATCCATAGGTTATATTAAAATCATATTTATGGCATCACATTTGATTTGATCTCTCCTTTCTGTCACTTATCCACTTCTCTTGCAGACACTATGTCCTACTAAAGGGTGCGTATCTGTGTATAACTAAGATTATAAACCATGTTTCTATTCTCCTTCCTCTTACAATTCTGTGTTAAGAGAAAAAAAAATTGTTCTCTGCAGGAAGCAAATACTGTTTATTCCTTAGGGACTGAAATTGGATGACCATTAAATGTTTTAGTGCTAGACTTAATTTGTAAACATGATTTCAGGGTTGCCAGTGATTGGGCTGGCCAAGTCTACAAAGCTTACTGGATCTTCAACCACGTTTTACAGTTTTCAGAGTACTTTTTAATCAGAAGTACATATGCAGGAGCTCTGGTGCTGTGTAGCAAAGTCCAACAGACTTAGGGACAGAGGTGTGGCTTGGTTTGGTGTCATTGTGCTGACATCCTCCATAGCACAGTGGGACAGCTGCATCCTACTGCAGTTAGAAAGGTAATACCTGTGGAAAAAATATAAATGGTCATTATTCCTTTTCTAAAACAGATGGAGCTTCCTAGCAGCTGCATGTTTTCTTACAATTACAATCGGTGTAGGTAAATTCAGAGCTTACAGTTTATTTAAATACGGTGTGTTCTCTCTCCTGTGTAGGAACACCCGATGCATTTTCCCAACTGCTCACCTGCCCGTATTGTGATAGAGGGTACAAGCGTTTTACCTCTCTGAAGGAACACATCAAGTACCGCCATGAAAAGAACGAAGATAACTTCAGTTGCTCCTTGTGCAGTTACACGTTCGCGTACAGGACTCAGCTGGACCGCCACATGACATCGCACAAGTCGGGACGAGATCAGGTAAGTGCCACCGGGCTGGAGGATTTGCTGTCTTCTGCAGCAGCGCCGTGAGTTGGTGTGTGAGCAGATGTCTGTACAGAGCATGTCAGATACTCATCTCAGAGTATTCGCTGGCTGGAGTCCCAATCCTGGGGCATTTACTTAAGCTTGCTGATGAAGTCAGACTTCCTCCCTTGCTATCAAAGGATGAGATGTGAATTCCTGTGCTTTCATTCATCGACACAGTATAATTGGGTTTGAGTTTTAGTTTTCAGAAGTGCTTTATTGCATTTACAGGTGATTAGGTTTTTCTGTTCATCACCTAACATTACGTAAGAGTTGTGACTCAAATTTAATCTCACATCTTTAGTGAAATACTCATATTTTTCTTCCATATATCCTGTTTGGCCGATTCAAAATTGAGTGTAGCCATTTTTGCCCTGAAGAAACAATCCATTATGTTGATTCATTTGCCTGAACTGTGAGATATAATTTATAAATATGACCCATGCTATAAGACAATATACAAAAAATTGTTCATGCGTAAATTACAGTGTTTCAATACTAAATAAAGCAATAGAAAGGGCTAAAAATATTCTGAGCTTGTTTTCTCTGGTTCATTGATTAACCCAAGGGCATGGTTCCTTGAAATGCCCTGGTGAGTTGGCCACCTCATTACTACTGAGAGACCTGAGGTTTCCCTTCCTTTCCCTTCCCTTCCCTTCCCTTCCCTTCCCTTCCCTTCCCTTCCCTTCCCTTCCCTTCCCTTCCCTTCCCTTCCCTTCCCTTCCCTTCCCTTCCCTTCCCTTCCCTTCCCTTCCCTTCCCTTCCCTTCCCTTCCCTTCCCTTCCCTTCCCTTCCCTTCCCTTCCCTTCCCTTCCCTTCCCTTCCCTTCCCTTCCCTTCCCTTCCCTTCCCTTCCCTTCCCTTCCCTTCCCTTCCCTTCCCATTTTCATTAAACTGAAAATCTGAAAGCTGTAACATCCAATAGAAAAAAGGAGATGCTCTTTTACGTATTGCTAACCCCTGTTTGACAAGCTATTACTAAGTCAAAGAGTTCAACAAGGTTAAAACTGTAGTGTCCTTCTTTACATCTGAGCGAATACATTCAGGAAAAGTTTTTACAAGAAGTAAGGGCAATCTAGTGGCAAGGGTTTTACTGTTTCGCAGGGTTTGGAATAACCTTGCCAGCGTGTTCTGGCAGGGCAGCTCTTGTTTATTCACAAGTATTTCCCCTGAACAATTCATTTCTGCCTTGCTCTCTTATTGGCTTGGCTTCCACTTTAAAGCTATCATCTTATATACAGCTTATAATTCTGACTAAAATCGATGAGAGCTTTTTGTAAAGTCTTGTTGCTGTAAGCTACCACTTTTATTTTCCATTTTTCCAACCAGAAGCCTAAAAGTAGAAGAATGAAGTAGTTGGGAGGACTTCCCATTTTTGCATATAGTTTGAAAGAAAAGAGAAAAAAATATCAAGTGAATAAACAGTCTCAGAAGAATTGCTAGAAAATGAAGCATTGTGTTGCTGCAGGAAATGTTTGAGATATTTTAATGGGCTTATACTTCTGAAGGACATGACTGCATTTGATAAGCAGGAATATTGTTTCTGTGAAGTATCTGGAACTCAGCATTCACCAGGTTACATGTGATTTTCTAGAGCCATAGCCAGAGTCAGAACTATAGTAGTGCAGATACTTGGTAAATTTGAAATGCTTATTTGTTTATGTTATTGTCACAATGTTGTCGTGTCATCAGATTTGCTTCATGCACATGGTTACATCGTTTGTGTAATGGAAAACTGAATTTTATCTATAGTAAAGTATAGGCCTCCTGGCCATGGATCTTCAACAGCAACATCTTCAAAACTCAACGTTTCCTGTTCTTCCTTATTCATAAAGGACGTGCCCTGAAAGCAGATTATTTGGATAACTTTCTGTTAGCTGATCAGTGGCCAGCATGTGACAGTTTTATAACTGGAAGCAGTGAGCAAAGATAATTTCGAGTGTAGTGGAGGCAGCGGAAGAGGTATGTGCAGGCTGTGCCTTCCTCTGAGGAAGAGGCAAACATGGCAGGCTTTGCTGCTGCTTCTGCTCCGGTGGAGAGCTGAGCACTGATCCTGCACCGTCTCCTTCATCCCTCTCCTCCCTGTTCCCCCCCTTTCCTCATACTGCTGTACACTTGCTCTGGCACCAGCTAAGGGTGAGTAGGCGGCAGTGGTGGATGTGTATCACCTGCTTTCACATCTGATCCCCCAAAGAGATGCAGTATGGATAAATGCTTCCTGTGTTTTGTTTTTCTTCTCATCTATCTACAAAGCACCCAGAGCTAGTCTGATAAAATTCCGTATTGCCATGGACGCAGCTGACGAATGACCATTCAGAAGACCATTACCAAATTGTCTGTGAAAGGCCACCAATTTACCTGTGATTCCTATTTTCCAAACAACTTTTCAGGATTCCCATTAGTGGTTTCATTTCTCTAGTATGAAGAGAGTGGACTTCTGTCCAAAGCACGGTAAATATTTGATGTAGAGCTCTGTTCGTGGCTACTTACAGACCTTAAGGACGATGTTTCTTCTTTCAGTCCTAAAAGAAATGCAGAAGATTATGGTCTGAATGCTGAGGTTAACTCTTAATGAACAGAAAACAGCAGTTATGTACAGTGCATTAAACAATATATCACACATCAGAGGCACAAAAATACAGATTTAACAGTACTGGAAGAGGTAAAAATATTTGAATCTGAGAAAATGAAGGTGAAAGCCTCACAGATGGTACTTCAGAGAAGAGTCATGATTTCTCAGTTAGTTCTAAAGAAGATTCTGCAGTGTACCTCTTGAGGATATCCCAGATTTAAAATAAATAAATGAAGTGTAGGAGGGACAGAGATAAGAGAAAGCTGAATAAAGAATTACAAATATAAGAAGGTAAGGCAACACAGATGGAAATGCTACCTACCAGAAGGCTCAAAGCACTGAAAGCAGCTTATGGCTGTAACCAGGAAAACAGAAAGACTCATTACAGATTTGGTAAAAGAAATGTGAGCTTCCATGCCAGGGAAGCAGCACGTTGAATTTTAAAAACTGGAGCAGAAATATTTTGACAGCTTGAATAAATGCAGTAATATTTAGTATTAGTATGTATGTAGTCCAGCATCTGCAGTAGCTGTTTGCATGCTGAGATCCTTTAACTTGCATAATCTCAAGTCAAACAGCAGTAACTGATTCTCTGCAAGCTTAAGTAAATCCTGACACGGTTCCCCAGACTCAGTGAAGCTGGATCATTAAAGCGCAGTGAGTCAGCCACAATCTTCTAGAGCATCATCTTCAACGTATGTAGTGAAACAAAGCTCAGAAGATGTGTGGACTAGCAAAAGACAGGTGACAAACGGGGGAACAGGGGTCTAATCAGGGTAAATCGGAGTGGAGACCTCGCTGCGGAGACTTGGAGAAGGCTGAAAGGAGAGCGCACAGAGGTGGATCTGAACAGGATCTGCTGAGAGGTGAAAACTGCAGCTTAAACAAATGCTTATCCTGAGAGAAGCGCAGAATTAGAGTACTTGGAAGCAATTTAGATTATCCTTTTTCAATTTGTCTTTGGTTAGCGTCTGTATCATGTGAAGTAGGACAGGGTACAGAACAGGGGGCTTGAACATTTGGAGAGCACACCTCAGAGCAGAGTCCTCAAACTCCCTCAACCAGCAAACTCTCGCAGCTAAACGTTCTCAAGACCATCGCTCATAAATCAGGGCAGGAACGCCACCCTGCCTTCCTATCCATCCTCCCTTTCTCCAGCAGAGCCCTCGACCCCCAGCAGGCTCTCGGGGAGCAGTCCCAGGGCCGGGCAGGTCCCTGCTCAGCCGGTGGCCACCGCAGCCCAGCCGGGTGGGCAGAGGATCCCCGCCGCAGCCTCCCGCAGGGGAAGTGAACGCGCATCAGCTGCTGCGTGCTGGCTGCCCGCGCACAGGCTGTTTCCCCGGGGTACGTGAATAGCTCTGCTAATGAGTTTATGAAAATGCTCGCCAGTTACCGAAGGTCTGCAGCTGCATCCAAATGGTGGTAGGGTATCTCTCTGCAAAGTTAGCTCCGCTTAAAAAGGAGCTGCTGCTGTTATAAAGACACGATTGGTTGGAACAGCAAAAAAACTTCCATCGCTCTATTTTGTGTTGGCAATCAATCAGCTCCACGTTCTAAACCACATGCAATTTTTGTCTTTAAAAATACACATTCATAGATCTATAAAGTTTGTAAAAAAAATTAAATCGAGCATATATATTTCACATATACAGTCCCTATATTTCCCTGCCTTTCTTTGCTTTTGTTTTTTCTTAAGTTATAATGAAAAAGCTATATTAAAAGTAATTTGATTAAAATTTAAAAGTACTTGACAATAAATGCTCCCAAAAGGTGAAATATAACAAAAGTAATTACAGAGCTTCAATGCAAACAGTGAGGAAGTGTGATGTTGTGTACTTGGGAAATCTCTCGATATTTATTTTAATTTAGTTTTTTGCATTTATTTTGAGAATTAATTGTGACTGAGAGTGCCTTTGTTGTCACTGAGCCATCTTCTCTTGAGCAATCCTGTGGCACCATTACATAAAGGAATCCAAGGCCAACAGTAAGCACTGGAAGCATGTAAATGGAAAAATCAAGTCACCTGATTAAACTTTAAACAGGCTTTTATATGCTTTAATGTTTCTCTATTCTGTGTGACATATTCTGTGGTTGGTGGGCTTGGGGTTTTTCTTGGTTTTTTGCTTTCACAAATTGAATTAGCATACATCTTGGAACTTCTTACTCATATAGCATGTCAGTACAAGCTTCATCTGAAGTTAGGAGAAGGGGCAAATACTTTTTTTCTTTTTACTGTACCAGATTTATTCAGAAGATACACATGGTTCAGTTTTAACCTGACTTCTAATTTGTTTCTTTTTCATGCATAACACATACCACCTTCAGTCTCTTAAAATTATGATTGATTATTTTCAGTTTTGTATTGCATTTTCTCTGTTACAATGTGAAAACACGAAGTTTTTTCCAATATGCTGTTCTGTGCAATAATGTTATTTTTTTTCTTACAGAGACATGTGACGCAATCCAGCGGTAATCGAAAATTCAAGTGCACTGAATGTGGAAAAGCTTTTAAATATAAGCATCATCTAAAGGAGCACCTACGAATCCACAGTGGTAAATAAATCAAGCATTGAATTATGTACTAATGTTACCATTCCTACTTTCTGTAACTTTGATGAGATATCAGCCTTGTAAGTCTAAGTTTAAAATACGACGGGTGTTTCTTTTTTCTTCCTCTGAGATTCTGCACCTACTGACTGCAGCCTTCAGCTGTGTGCAGAAAGTAAGTAGGATGACTTAAGGATTTACAGTTGCAGCTTGAGCTCTGACACTTAAGGAAAACTTCACTTGTGACAGAAGAAATGGGGGCATCCTTCCAGTCCTTTTTACTGGTCTGGTTTTTCTCAGTGTTTGCAGACCACGCTGCATGTTATGAGCCTTGCTAGAAAATTTTCGTTGATAACAATCAGGATATAACAACTGTGCTTCCTACTGTGGCTGTGATTTTCATCATTCCACAATAGTGATATTAAAATAGCCTTAAGACACAGGTCTGAAATTGTGATACACTGTCACAACAGTTTCAATTTGCAATTAATTAATGTGTAGTATTGTATATTAATATTCATTATATTATATAATAAGTCACTCAGAAGAGCTTCTTATTTTCTCTCTTTAACCCAAATGTACCCACTAACAGTAAGTCTGAAAACAGGGTGTTAGGCCGTCTTTTCCCTTCTTATTGGTTGCTTGGCCATGATAATAGCAATTAAGAGCACCTTACTCAGAAGTCTTCCCTCAGCAAACATCAAATTCATTTCATTTCCACAGAGTACTGGCATCTGTGTCTGTGCATGGGAAAGCTTCAGCCAACGCAGTTTTCATTCTGAAGAAAGCCAGCTGTTCTGGCTTTTTCCTTTTCCTCTGTAACACAGATCCCCTGAAAAGTCAACTCCGTGGGTGTAACGATTGCATATTTGTATGCATCTTCCTGACCATTTAACCTGATACTCATCTCTGAAGGCAAACAGACATTGGTCTTACGCATGGTTCTGGTTTCCCTTTACCTAAACTTCGCTTGTTTATATTCAGCCGATGAGCATTACAGGAAAATACAGATATTTTGTATTTGTATTTGCTGCAGAAAAATGCAGCTCCGTATTTAATTATGATTTACATTTATGCCATTTGTATTTTTCTTTGGTTAAACATATTCTGCTTTTTTTCCATTCTGAAGTGTTTAATGCTTCTTCTGACATTAGTAATATTACTGCTGGAATGGAGTTTAATGAAATCCGCAAGTATCGTGTAGACTCATTCATGTGATATGTAGGCAGTTACTGGGAAGTACCAGAATGTATCATGATCATGTGGGTGCCATCCTTTGTCTTCTATTGGACCACAGTTAAACTTATCAGAGATCCTAGGATCAGAGCTAGAGATGATGTAATTGCTTTAGGTGTTCAATTCACTGTAAAGGATTTTTTTCTCTAGGACTCTTTGAAAGCTAATTTTGATGTATTCTTTTCTGTTTACTGTGCTTGATGAAGTTACACTGTAACCTGATGAAACATTGCATGCACCTTTTTTCTTCTTTCTTTTTTTTTTTTCTTTTGATCTTCAGGAGAGAAGCCATATGAGTGCCCAAACTGCAAGAAACGTTTTTCTCATTCTGGTTCATACAGCTCACACATAAGCAGTAAGAAGTGCATTGGTTTGATGCCCGTGAATGGTCGAGCTCGGTCAGGGCTCAAGACGTCTCAGTGCTCCTCCCCTTCCCTTTCTGCATCACCCGGTAGCCCAGCAAGACCACAGATACGACAAAAGATAGAAAATAAACCCTTGCAAGAGCAACTTCCTGTTAACCAAATTAAAACTGAACCTGTGGATTATGAATTCAAGCCCATAGTGGTTGCTTCAGGAATTAATTGTTCAACCCCTTTGCAGAATGGGGTTTTTAGTGGTGGTAGCCCATTGCAGGCAACCAGTTCTCCTCAGGGTGTGGTGCAAGCTGTTGTTCTGCCAACAGTAGGTCTGGTGTCTCCCATAAGCATCAACTTAAGTGACATTCAAAACGTACTTAAAGTGGCAGTGGATGGTAATGTAATAAGGCAAGTATTGGAAAACAATCATGCTAGTCTTGCATCCAAAGAACAAGAAACAATCAGCAATGCATCTATACAACAAGCTGGCCATTCCCTCATTTCAGCTATCAGTCTTCCTTTGGTTGACCAAGATGGGACAACCAAAATTATCATTAACTACAGCTTGGAGCAGCCAAGTCAACTTCAGGTTGTTCCACAAAATCTAAAAAAAGAACACTCTGTTCCTGCAAACAGTTGCAAAAATGAAAAATTACCAGAAGATCTTACGGTGAAGTCTGAGAAAGATAAGAACTTTGAAGGAGAGACCAATGATAGCACTTGTCTTCTTTGTGATGACTGTCCAGGAGATCTTAATGCACTTCAAGAATTAAAGCACTATGAAACGAAAAATCCTCCTCAGCTTCCTCAGTCCAGTGAAACAGAAGCTGAGAAGTCTGACTCCCCTGTCCCATCAGAAACTGGGGAGAACAACTTGTCTCCTGGTCAGCCACCTTTAAAGAACCTTTTATCGCTCCTAAAAGCATATTATGCATTAAATGCACAACCAAGCGCAGAAGAGCTTTCAAAAATAGCCGATTCAGTAAACCTACCACTGGATGTGGTAAAAAAGTGGTTTGAAAAAATGCAAGCTGGACAAATTTCTGTGCACTCTTCTGGACCATCTTCTCCCGAACAAGCTAAAGTAAGCAGCCCCACAGATAACGATGATCAAGCAGCAACTACAAATGTGAGTGAACCCCAGAACAGCACAAGTAATTCAGAAAATCCAGTCAGTACAACAAAATCTCAGACTTTATCAGGGGGATCAACTCTGAATGGTTCACGCAGTAGCACGCCATCCCCATCGCCACTAAACCTTTCTTCATCACGAAATTCACAGGGTTATACGTACACGGCAGAGGGTGTACAAGAAGAGCCACAAATTGAACCTCTTGACCTTTCGCTACCAAAGCAACATGGAGAACTGTTGGAAAGATCTACCATAACTAGTGTTTACCAGAACAGTGTTTATTCTGTCCAAGAAGAACCTTTGAACTTAACTTGTGCAAAAAAAGAACCACAAAAGGACAACAGTATTACAGACTCTGATCCTATTGTAAATGTAATCCCACCAAGTGCCAATCCCATAAATATTGCTATACCTACAGTCACTGCCCAGTTACCTACAATTGTTGCCATTGCTGACCAGAACAGTGTTCCATGCTTGAGAGCTCTCGCTGCCAATAAGCAAACCATTTTGATTCCCCAGGTGGCTTATACGTACTCTACTACAGTTAGTCCTGCAGTTCAGGAAACACCACCAAAACAGACCCAAGCCAATGGAAGTCAGGTACTGAAGTCTGTGTGTTCCTGTGCACTGTATATGATGTGTTCACTCTGTATCCATACTAAACTAATAGAAAATTGTTACATTAAATAAAATGTAAACACAAACTGTCCCGTTTATTCGGTTTGACTATTAACAGGTACTAGGTGTCACTATTAACACCTTTGCAAAGCTAGTCAGCTCAGTCAGCTGGAGTCTAGACTGACAGCTGCAGTCTAGTTCTGTGCATGGACAAGTCGATTCTTCACTCAATTGTGCCGTTCAGAAGTGTCTTCTTGAACATTAGTGCTCAGTATTTTAAAGACAGTTTAGTTCTCCTGATCAAAAACCGAAGTAAAGCCATGGCTTAGATTCCTTATCTCCTCTTTCCCCACATCCAGAAAATAAACCATTTGTAAGTTCTTGCTATTCTTTTCACTCTGCTCTGCTTTCTTAGCTTGCAGAGTAACTGAATTCATCCTACACAATAACAGCACTTTAAACAAAATTCGGAAGCATTTTCAATTGGAAGTAGGGTGGGTATTATCTTTGTCGTGCACCACTCCTGTACCCTGATCGGTTCCTCCCTGGGTACCGCTAGATGTGATCTAACCAGGGTTAGTTGGGCTGAGAGATACCAATGTATATGGAGGTAGGGACAGAGCAGAACTGAACTGACTTACGTAAAGACTTAGCATTTCTAATTAAATCGTAGAAATAGGCTGTTCAGCATTTTATGCAGGCTTCTGTATAGCCAGGGACTGGGGAGCCATGAAGATTGACAGGGCTGCTTATGTGTTAGAGTTTAGGAGGCAGACAAAATATGAGGTAACTAATACATACATTTTAATATTCAGATTTGATAATATATGACAAAATTAATTATGTGTGTTGTGATACTATCAGTAGAAAATGCTACGCTACTTACAGGTGAGCTTTAACACCTGAAATGCTTAGAAATAGGCAACAGTTACAATACATGGACAATTTTTTGTTAATGAAACATTTGAAATCCGCCATATCTTATTTTAACTAGGATTTTTGGTAGATTTATGAGGAAAACGGTGGTCAGTTATATAAATTCAAATGATAGATAGCTTTTTGTGATAACTTCGCCAAAAAATCTTCCGTAAAACCTGTGAAGTAGCAAAATGTGGGGGACAAACGCTCATTCAAAAATGCAGATAGGTATCTAATAGGCTCTTATACCTTCCAAACACTTCTTAAGGTATTTTACAGCTCTATAATCCTTTCCTTCCTAACATTGCACGTATTTTAGGGGCCTTAAAATGTGATGAGCCAGTGTAGCTGAGACCTGGCCAACAGTCAGGTTTGGATATGATTACAGTCAGTTGCCCTGAGAATTCTGCATCTGGATGATGGCAAGAACTGCAGAGCAGATAGGTGCAGTGAAAGATTTTTTTTGACAGTTTAAGTCTAAACAATTTTGTTTGGCCATTTACTGAATGGAATGAAAATAACTGTGTAGCTTCAGCTTACATTTTATAAATTGTGTGCTGCATCAGTGCTTTTTTTTTTTTTGAACTCAACCTTTTTTTGTAATTTTTCTTAAGGATGAAAGGCAAGACACTAGCTCAGAAGGAGTATCGAATGTAGAAGATCAAAATGATTCTGATTCAACACCCCCAAAGAAAAAGATGAGAAAGACAGAAAATGGGATGTATGCATGTGATTTATGTGACAAAATATTCCAGAAGAGCAGTTCATTATTGAGACATAAGTATGAACACACAGGTACGTACTAGGAAATGGAGTTTCAGATCATTATTTTATTGCTCATGGGTAACTGATAAGCTCAACTGGAATTCAGTTCACAGAAAACGTTGTAAGAGAAGTATAATAGTCCTTATTACCATCTGTGCCCAGACTTCTTTAAAAACCCATGTTTTGTATACTTGTTTGACACAATTGTAGTTCTATGTTTCTTAAATTTGTAAGATCTAAACCCTGAATAGAAAAATGGGGATTTTCTTCCATCTGTCTCATGGACAATCATCTGCACACCACAATCTGTAATCAAGGATTTATTATGTCTAATTTATTTTGTCTGGTTTTTAATTAAGAAAGAATATATATATACATATATTATTTACTTATTTATTTAAAAAGGACCATATATATGTATGATACTTCACATGAAAGCCAGGCTACAAAGGATTCTCAAAGTGAGCCAAATTTGTAGTTATCTGAAGTTAATAGACATTCATGATATGTAGAATCTAACCCCAAAGGAAAACCCTTGTGGCTTTCATTTTTATTTCGAATTTTTCATAATTGTTCCTTTTAGCTCCACTTCCGCTATCCTTAGTCTTTTTTTTTGAGTAAGTGTTGCTCTCTTATTTCAGTGATGTCTTCAAAAATCTCTTTTCTTACTGGTTAAGTGCCTACATTGTCTTTCTGCATATTAAGTTTTTAGTTCATCGTACTTAAATACAGAATTAAAAAGATAAAATGCTCCCCTTTGTCTTTAACATTTGATCAAGTTTCCCAAGTTGTGCTTGTTAAGATATCTTCTGTTTTCATACCTTCCCTGCTCTGAGACTCTTAACTTCTCCCTTTCATAACACAATTTTGCTTTCTGTTCTGCTTTTAAATTAAATGTTGTGTTCAGAAATGCTGCTTGTTTGACATAATTTGACAGGGAGCGCGACCAGAAAACTGCTGTCTCATTGTCTGTATTTTTTTATGTCTGGGCGAAGGCTGTGCAAAGTTGTTTTGCCTAACAACTTTGAGTGTTGAAATCAAAATAACATAACTAGGTCCGTGCTGCCTTTAAAAGAGTCTCTAAAAACAGCAGCAGAAAGGCAAGTAGTAGAGAGGCAAGTAGAAAGCAGGAAAAAAGAGCAGAAAGAGAACTCAGTCAAAGAAAGGAATTTTTTTTTCCAGTTGATATACTGGAAGCAAATTTTGTAAGTAAGACACCCATCTGTGCCAGAGAATATTTTAGAATGGTTTTCCTTTTGCCTATGACATGCTACAAGGACTTGTACACAAAAGCTAACATAAAAGCTTAGTTGATTTAAAATTTCCATCAATGTAGAAGTGTTAAAATGGTTTTGAGTTTGAATGACATTTATTGCAAGAAAAATTCCTCATTTTCTAATTTATTTATAATCATTTTTGTTCTCAAAATTGTATCTGAGAATCTCTTTATCTTTTTATGTTAGTTTTCATAGAATCATAGAATATCCCGAGTTGGAAGGGACCCATAAGGATCATCGAGTCCAACTCCTGGCACCACACAGGTCTACCCAAAAATTCAGACCATGTGACTAAGTGCACAGTCCAAACGCTTCTTGAACTCCGACAGGCTTGGTGCAGTGACTGCTTCCCTGGGGAGCCTGTTCCAGTGTGCGACCACCCCCTCAGTGCAGAACCTCTTCCTGATGTCTAGCCTAAACCTCCCCTGCCTCAGCTTGACACCGTTCCCGCGGGTCCTGTCACTGGTGACTAAAGAGAACAGATCGGCGCCTGCCCCTCCACTCCCCCTCATGAGGAAGCTGTAGACCACGATGAGGTCTCCCCTCAGCCTCCTCTTTTCCAGGCTGAACAGGCCAAGTGACCTCAGCCACTCCTCATAGGTCCTCCCCTCTAGGCCCTTCACCATCTTTGTAGCCCTCCTCTGGACACTCTCCAACAGTTTAATGTCCTTTTTGTACTGTGGTGCCCAGAACTGCACACAGTACTCGAGGTGAGGCTGCAACAGTGCAGAGCAGAGTGGAACAATCACTTCCCTTGACCGACTAGCAATGCCGTGCTTGATGCACCCCAGGACACGGTTGGCCCTCCTGGCTGCCAGGGCACGCTGCTGGCTCATATTCAACTTGCTGTCAACCACAACCCCCAGATCCCTCTCTGCGGGGCTGCTCTCCAGCGTCTCGTCGCCCAGTCTGTACGTATAGCCAGGGTTGTTCCGTCCCAGGTGCAGGACCCGGCACTTGCTTTTGTTGAACTTTATGTGGTTGGTGATCGCCCAGCTCTCCAATCTGTTCAGATCTTTCTGCAAGGTCTTTCCAGCCTCAACAGAGTCCATAACTCCTCCAAGTTTAGTGTCATCGGCAAATTTGCTCAAAACACCTTCTAGTCCTACATCCAAATCGTTTATAAAAACATTGAAGAGGACTGGCCCTAAAATAGAGCCTTGGGGGACCCCACTGGTGACCGTCCGCCAGCCTGATGGGGCCCCCTTTGAGCCCTGCCCGTCAGCCAATTGCTCACCCATCGCATGATGTTTTTGTTTAGCTGTATGCTGGACATTTTGTCCAGTAGGATCCTATGGGAAACTGTGTCAAAAGCTTTACTGAAATCCAAAAGATCACATCAGCTGTTTTCCCTTGATTGACTAGATGGGTGATCTTATCATAAAAGGAAATCAAATTTGTTAAACAGGACCTACCCCTCATGAACCCTTGTTGGCTGGGACCAAGGACTGACTTGTCCCCCAGGTGCGCTTCAATAACTTCAAGGATAATCTCCATAATTTTACCAGGCACTGATGTGAGACTGACAGGCCTGTAATTGCCAGGGTCTTCTTTCTTGCCCTTCTTGAAAATTGGTACAACATTTGCCAGCTTCCAGTCTACCGAGACCTCTCCAGATTCCCAAGACCGTTGAAAAATAATTGAGAGAGGTCCCGTGATGATGTCAGCCAGCTCTCTAAGCACCCTGGGATTAATCCCGTCCGGACCCATGGACTTGTATGGATCCAGGTGGAGCAGAAAATCTCACACACGTTCAGGGTCGGTTGGGAGTTTATCATTCCCACCATCACGGTCCCCCAGCTCAGGGCACCCTGGGTCCCGAAGCCCATCATCAAGCATTGAAGATGGAGGCAAAGAAGGCATTAAATGTCTCTGCTTTGCCTATGTCATTGTCTGTGAGGTGACCTTCCCCATCAAGTAGAGGACCTATGTTTTCTTTGGTCCTCCTTTTTCTGTTCACATATCTAAAAAAAAACTTTTTATTGTCTCCCACAGACATGGCCAGCTTCAACTCTAGTTGGGCTTTGGCCATACAAATTTTCTCCCTACAAACGCGAACAGCGTCCCTGTATTCCTTCCACATTGCCTGGCCCTGCTTCTAGCAGCCGTACATTTTCTCTCTAAGCTCCAGCAGAAGATCCCTGGTCAGCCAGGCCGGCCTTCTGCCCCACCTGCTTGACTTCCAATACTTTGGAATTGCCTGATTCTGTGCTTTTAGGAGGCAGTGCTTAAAGACTGACCATCACTGATGGATGCCAGTGCCTTCAAAAGCAGTTTCCCAGGGGACCTTGCTGACTAGTTCCCTGAGCAGCCTGGAGTCTGCTTTCCCCATATCCAGGGCTGAAGTTTTGGTGGCAGTTTTCCTTCTGTCGCCATAAATTCTAAACTCAACCACTTCATGGTCACTATAACCAAGATGGCTGCCAATTGCCACGTCCCCCACAAGACCCTCTCTGTTCTCCAGCAACAGATCTAGAAGGGCACCTTTCCTAGTTGGCTCTCTTAGCACCTGCACCAAGAAGTTATCATCTAGGTGCTTTAGGAACCTCCTGGACTTGCTCATGTCGGCCGTGTGGTAATCCCAGTTGCTGTCTGGCAAGTTGAAGTCCCCCATAAGGACAAGGGGATTTGATCTCGAGGCATCTCTTAGTTCTGCAAAGAATAATTCATCGGCGTTGTCGTCCTGGCCAGGTGGTCTGTAACAGACTCCCACAGCGGCATCCCCTTTATTTGTTCATCCCTTAGTCCTTACCCAGAGGCTCTCAACTTTGCCGTCGCCAGCTTGAAGTTCCACACAGTCCAGCGCCTGCTTCACATACATCGCCACCCCCCCACCTCGCCTACCCTGCCTGTCCCTCCTGAAGAGCCTGTAGCCATCTATTGCGACACACCAGCCACAGGACTCATCCCACCAGGTTTCGCTTATGCTGATGATGTCGTAGCTGTGGGACTGGGCCAAGGCTTCTAGCTCATCCATTTTATTCCTCATACTGCATGCGTTTGTGTAAAAGCACTTCAAATGCGCCTCCTTACATGCAGCACCTTGTGGAGCCGACCGAAGGACCTCACTAGCACGCAGTCCCTCTGATTCCAGCGCGCCATCCCTTAGCTTGTCACCGGCGGGCCTGGTTTTACCCTTTCCCCCTTCGACTCTAGTTTAAAGCCCTATCTGTCAACCCCGCTAATTCCTGAGCAAAAATCCTTTTCCCGCTCTGAGAGAGGCACATCCCATCTGGTGCCAGCAGGCCCGGTGTCGCGTAGACCTTCCCATGATCAACAAACCCAAAGTTCTGCCGGTTGCACCAGTCCCGAAGCCACGTATTAATATGACGAGTCTGCTCGTCAGCATCGATCCCCCGTATTGGAAGGACAGAAGCAAACACAACCTGTGCCCCTGAACCTTTAACTAGTCGCCCCAAAGCCCTGAGGTCCCTCTCGGACTTCTCCTTGCTACTTCATCATTACCAGCCTGAAAAAACAGTAGCAGGTAGTAGTCGGTGGGCCGTACCAGGCGCATGACTTTCCTAGCAATGTCTCTCACCCGAGCCCCAGGGAGGCAACAGACTTCCCTGTGGGTTGGGTCTGGATGGCATATTGGGCCCTCTGTCCCTTTCAGAAGGGACATGACGATAACCCTTCTTTCTTTCTTGACAGAAGATGTAGCGGTGCGGGGGTTTGGTTGCCTTGCCTTAGGCACCCTCTCCAACTGGGATGGGCTTTCGTCTACATTGTTATTTTGACTGTTATGTTCTAGAGCTTCATACCTGTTATATAAGGGTAGATAGGAAGGTGAGGTGGGCAGGGACAGGGCTCGCCTTCCACCCCGAACAGGAATCTGCTTCCGTTCCCCCCCCTTGGCCTAGGTCCAACATACCGTTATACTCTTATCCTTTGGTCTCATGCAAGAAACCCAGGCTGATAATACTAGGAGCAGAATGTCTTGTTAAATAAAGTTATTAATTGTTGGTAATACATACACCAACAGCATTTTATAATGAATGCATCAGTACAATTTTTTTAAATGTTAAATACAAAATGTCCAGTTGTTTGTGCTTTATTTTCTAGGTAAAAGACCTCATGAGTGTGGAATCTGTAAAAAAGCATTCAAACACAAACACCATTTGATTGAACACATGCGACTGCATTCTGGGGAAAAACCCTACCAATGTGACAAATGTGGAAAGCGTTTTTCACACTCGGGGTCTTACTCTCAACACATGAATCATCGCTACTCCTATTGCAAACGAGAGGCAGAAGAGCGTGATAGCACAGAGCAGGAAGAGACGGGACAGGAGGTCCTAAATATTGAGCATGTTGGTGCCAGGGCATCTCCGTCGCAGATCGACTCGGATGAGAGAGAGAGTTTAACCAGGGAAGAAGAGGAAGACAGTGAAAAAGAGGAAGAGGAGGAGGAAGAAAAAGAGGTAGAAGGACTTCAGGAAGAAAAAGAATGTAGAAAACTACAAGAAGTAGAGGATGAAGAAGAAGAAGGGAAAACTGAAGGTAACAAGAATGATGAAGTTGTAAATCAAGCAAGCAATGCAGAAACAGAAGTTATACAGAATAATGGGCAGGTGTCAGAAGAAAAAACAAATAAAGCTTAAATGATAGTTTTTTCTATAAGGAAAAAAAATTGGTAATGAAGTTCATTCTATATTATACATGCTTTTCATGGAAACGCAGTAGCCTGCATACTGTGATTTCTGTTCACTACTGTGTAAAAAAATATATATTTAAAAAAAGAAAAGAAAAAAAAAAAAGAAATCCAGGTGTGCCTGAACCTCAAACTTAGTAATTTTTCACACAGTTTTCAAAGTTAGGAACAAGTTTGTAACATGAAGCAGATTAGAAAAATACAGTGACTCTGGAAGCAAAGATTTAACAGGTTGTAGGAAACCTGATTTATTAGACAAGCATCTGGCATTGTTTGTTTTATCAGTATTAATTTTCATTCTTGAGTTGATTAATTTTTAAGCTGTACAATTGGGAGAGATTTTTATGATTTTTTTTTTTTATGGCAAAACATTTCCTAAATCCGCTTCAGTATTTTATTACGTTTTTAAAATGTGAGAACTTCTGCACTACAGAATTCCCTTTTGCAGAAACCTATAATGCAGTTGCAAACAGTGCTTGGCTACCTTTGTAAATTCAACCTAGAAGGTAGCAGTTTATAACATTAGATGTTGTAGTAGAGCATATTATCATTTAAAGTGTATTGTTAGCCTTAAGAAAGCAGATGATAGAAGAACTGAAGTTTCTTACTCATGTGGTTAAAAATGTAGTTGAAAAGATTGTTGTTGAGTTCTGATTGCAGGGACTAACAGTGTTAATACTGGTAAGGACAGCAAAGTCGTCAAAATCCGTGTTTGTAATTGTGTTTTGAGTATGTAGTAACAATATGAAGGATATGATATGAAGCTTTGTATCTCCTTTGGCCTTATGCAAGACCTGTGTGCTGTAAGTGCCATTTATCAGTATTACGAAGGCTCTAACCAGCCTTTATCCAATGTGTGGCCTACAATAACTAGCATTTGTTGATTTGTATCAAACTTCTAATCTAATCATGGGGAAAAAACACTTAACCATCAGAGAAGTAAGAACACTGGTATATTTCATTATTTAATTATTTGGTGGTATTTTGGGTTAATACCTGACTTGCAGAATTTCTCTACAATAATTACAAGGGAAATTTTCTAATCTGCTTTATTGCTTTATTGGTTTACTTTAATTTCAGACACATACATGACATGTTATCTGGCTCATAAGTATTTTCAAATGTTAGTTATTATGGACCCCATTTATTAACAATGTTAGCTGATTTTTACCTATCAGTATTATTTTATTTCTTTTAGTTTATAGATCTGTGCAACATTTTGTACTGTATGTCTTCAAACCTGGCAGTATTAATACCCTTCTTACTGACATATGTACCTTTTTAGTTTTAGAAAACTTTTATATTTATGTGTCTTATTTTTATATTTCTTTATTTATTACACAGTGTAGTGTATAATACTGTAGTTTGTATTAATACAATAATATATTTTAGTATGAAAATTTGGAAAGTTGATAAGATTTAAAGTAGAGATGCAATCGGTTCTCTTGCATTGAGATTTGATTTAACAGTGTTATGTTAACATTTATACTTGCCTTGGACTGTAGAACAGATGAATTAAAATGGGAATGTATTAATTTTACAATTGCAATCAATTCATTTTACCTTTACCCAGTTTTTAATATAAAGCTCTTAAATTTTGAAATTCACTGTGTGACTAATAGCATGATGCTCTGCAGTTTTATTAAGAGATTAGCCTAACCATAAAACTCTCATTTCCTTAGTAAGCCAAATTAGAATAATCTTATAAACAGTGTTGGGAACAACGTTTAACATTTTTGTGCCAATTTGTTCCTGTATTCATGTATGTATGTTACGAATCTGAAACTTCATTTTTAAGTTCCTTGTTACATCCTGGTCATTTTCTAGTTTTTTACCAGACTCCCCATCTCACAATAAAATGCGTCAACAAGTCTGACTTACTGTCATTATTCTGGTAATTTAAAATAATTGTTTTAAATTATTTCTGCGACGTTACTCAGACATGATTCTTGTTTCAGTATAGATACTGGTTTCAACTGGATGTAAGGAGCGTATAAGTGAAAGAAATGTTTGACCGTGTACACGTAAAGGGATCGCTACATTAATTTGTTGATTCTTCAAATGTTAGTAGAACAACTAAGTTTTCAAAACAAATCACGTTTTTGTGATTTTTTCCTCCTTGATCTATATAATATACATTTTAAGGCTCTACTGAAGACTGCTTTTCAAGAATGTGAGTCTATGCCTGTTTTCTTGATTTAGCAATAAGCCAGTGAAAAAGTTGATGTATGTTTTGCTGTTGAGTTTTTAAAGATACGGCACCAACATTACAGATGTAGGTAACTTCAGTAATGTAAGTATGAATTGTAGTAATGAAGTATGAATTGAAGTAATGAAGTACATTACTTACTTCAGTAATGTAAGTATGAAGGTTTGAAAGTTGTATTACATATTCATTGTTGCAATATTTTGCAGTTTAAGCGAAGTTTAGAGTGTTATTTAAACAAATTTCTGCTCTTTAATGATCCCTAAATAGGGATTTCAGTTGTTAATTTTTTTTTACACAAACATCATATACGTTAATTTATATTCACATATCTAAGCTTTGAACAATTTTCAATCTTGTTACCTCAATACTGATATATATAAAAGGTTTATCCAATATATTAAACGTGGGTTTTTTTTTTGTATTTTTCTGTACAGTATATGAAATATTGCACTTTCTCCTGACTCAGTAGTATATCATTGAGGTAAATGTAAGAAAGCTGTTTGGAAAACAATTGCCATTTGTATTGTATCAATAATGTTGCCTTGTAATTATTATTAAAACAGAAAATGATTGGGTAGTTCAGGATTTCTTGCAGGTGAAACTGGGTAGGCTGTAGGTAAAGAAATGTACCTTTTTTAACCTATATTAAGATGGAGATTTTCAGTTATTTCATAATTCAGCAACATCTTACTTGTCTGTAGCAATAAATCCGGTGAGACGTTTGTTGAAAGTGAGGTGGAAAGAATATTTGTGCTGCCCTTAGTGGTAGAACAAAGAATTTGAATAAATTCCAGGTTGCTCACGGAAGTGAAAGCTACGTGTGAAAGGCCAGTAACTTCGGTTTCAAGAACCTTAAATAAAGCAAGAGAAAACTGTGCTTGGACAGAGAACAAAGTCCAAGCAGTTTTGATTCAGGAAACGTCATCGCATTGGAGGAGAAAATTTATATTCATTACTTAGGCTGTGAACCCATTATTAACATTTTTATCTTCAGAATGGATTGGTGTATTGAATTTCACATCTGTTTTGCTGAGAGATGCCTCTGATGTTTGTAACCTTGTAACTTCATTCATTATCCATTTGGAAAACAAAAACTGTGATGCATCTTCATTTAGCAGGGTAAACTCAGCGGGAACATAGAGGTGCGTAGGAGACCTGGATTTTATTCCTAGCTCTGTTGGTGAGATGCCTGCAGTGCAGATAGCTGGGTAAGGCAGAGGCAGCCAGGGAGTGGTGAAGGAGTCTGCCAAGGCACCAGAAGCAGTTTAGCTGCAGATATATTGACTTGTGTAATTTAATGGCAAATCAGTTTCAAGGAGAGTAAGTTTCACACACGAGAAAACATGAAAGCAAAAGCCTTTGTTTTCTGTCCTTTAAATATAAAGAGTGGAGAGGAGAAGTGAAATCTGAATCTTGTTTTAATAAAAATTCATTGTCCTAGGACCTCTTCTGTGGTCAGAAGACAAAAAGTACATCAGTTGCTCTGTGTGCCCAGATTGTTATCTGTGCCTGCTGCTTCGTCGTACTCACCACGTGTGGCTCATCTCAGTTAACACAAGCAGGAGACAGAGGACAGTCGCCAGTCTGGGGAGACAAAAAAGGGGTCCTTTGGATGCAGTACAGGACATAGCGCTGACCTGAGACTGATGTTCTGGGTTTGGTTCTGCTGCTGACCCATTTAAATACTCCAGAATATAATTAGTTGCTATGATTCAGAAACACAGGTAGAGTTGTAAAATTGTTAAAATAGTATGTCTTCTATGTCTTCTAGTAACTTGAGAACAGGAAAATATTGTAGAATAACTATAGGAAGAAAGCTAGAGAAGTATTTATTAGGTTTCATGCTCTAGGATGGGGAATGCCCTGAGATCCTCAGAAAGCAGAAGAAAAAAATAAAAAGGCACTTAAGGCTACAGAGAAAAGTGGAAGGTATGTGCAAAAAAAGCAACTGCTTTCTTTTTTTTTTTTTTTTAGTAGCATTCGAATGGCATGCCAGTGGTGGCATTCACTCAGACCCTCCACAGACACATCTCTGTCTGCTTGTGGGTTATCTGGAGTAGATTATCCATATGTGTAATTAGTAATATAGCAATGCTAAGCAATGTTTTATGTATGGGCTTGAAAGCTTTTTGAAAATGGCACTGAATTACAAAGAATCAGATGAATTAATGCATAGCAAAAAAATCAAGAAATGTTATTAGTTTATCTGATCTCAGAGCACCCATGTGCTTCGGAAGGTGGTTTAAATTTTAGTCTGAGAAGAATGGACCATGGTGTCTGCCCACAATGCAACATAGTTATCCTAAAAAAGCAGTATTCTTCAGACAGACTGAGTAAAAATGGCTTCAGCTGGCAACCAAGGGTTGTGCTCACACCCTCAGGTACGGTAATTCCAATGCAGTTTTCGGAGGTAATCCCACAGGTCTTGTCTGTGCAAACTGGGCTCGGTGCTGGTACTGGCACTGGCGAAGTATGCCGAGGACAGCGGTGGCTGCAGCACTGAGCAGCCACTTGAAAGCAAAGCCATTTACACGAGAGAAAACACAGCACCACTAACAGCGTGGGTTTGGCCACTGCAGACTGCTACATTAAGGGCTTTTAGCATCAAAGCAATAAAGATCAGGCATCCACACTCAAAACCGGCATAGAAGTCTGGAGTGTAGAAATGGCCATAGTGGAAATACTTCCTAAGCGTATGGAAGACTATTAGAGGTTAAGATAATGATCTGAAGATGAGAAAAGTCCGTTTTGCTCATGGAGGCAGTAGTGAACATAGCGGATGGCTTTGGAGCAGTGAAGGAGGAGAAAGAAAAGCGCTTAATGTGTGCTGACCTGAGCACTTCTTGGAAGTGTGGTCTTTCTAAGTTATTTACTAACAGTTTATGTCTGCACACAACTCTTTGGATGGAGGTTTTGTTGTGACTGTTTTGCAGTTCACACTCTGGTACTTATGTAACTTTTTTTTTTTTCTTTCCTTGACAGAATAGCCTCTTTGATTGTCACTATAAAAATCTCTGAATTTGATAAAGAACATTCATTGTTAGCGTATCGATCTTCTGAGGCTGTATTTTGTCTTTTATTCTTCGTGTTTTTCTTGGGCAATTGTTCTAATAATATTCACACTGTTTGATTTTCACAGAGCAAATGAATACAAAAAGGTTATGATGATCAAGTTGACTTTTAAATGTGAATAAATATTTACATCTTCTGTTTTATCCCTCTGCCCTTTCATGATGTCTGGTCACTAATCTGCCACGCGGTCTTCTTAATTGTGTTTATTACACCTCTCATACATGTTGTATATGTGTTGCCTCTAGGGGATGCAATATATTATGATATATTTCCTTGTTTCACCAAAAAGATCTGCTCTTCTTTTACACTGTGATTAGAAAATAAACTGATAGTTGGAATTATACAAGCAATGTGCTGATGTAAGGTGCACTTTGATGGCAAAGGTTTGCTCCTAATAGTGTGCTGAACGTGAACATCGAGTAGCGTTCATCCACAAATAGGTGAAGTTCTCCAAGGCCATGCCCTACACTTGCAGATCTCCCAAGAGGTCTTCAAAAATGATGAGGATAGTAGGACATAAAATAAATGTATTAAGAATGCCATTTTGGTCTTTCCTTTTCTGTTGAATCTTAAATTCTGATTCTGATTTTAGATTTCAACCTTTCTGTAATGGGGACTGTCCTTGGTTTTTGCTCATCTTTGTGTAAACCAGGATTTGTGCTGTAATCACAAACTTTGCATCACGTGTTAATTCAGGAATTAAGGGAATAAATGAGTTAAAGCCTTAGAAAAATGAAATGCATCTACAGTGACTTTGTGTCATTTCTCATGAATTTCTGTTCCTCTTTTACCTGGGAAGTCTGCTCGCTTTTACCACACCGTGGGCCCTAGGACAGGACACGAGTCTGACGGCACTGCGGGTGGCTGTGTTCTGTTTCGGTCTCTTCAGGTTCTCTCTCTAGGCCAAGTCCTGCTGAAGGATATCACCAAAACCCATGAATCCAGTGAAGCTTCCCGCATGTAGCTGGTGAAGCACTTCCCTTAGTTTTAATTACATGTAAGTTATTGCAAAGATTTGAGTATTTTGATCATTCAGTTTGCAATAATGAAATGTGTTGGACCAAATTGTTGAAGAAATGTGTTCACGGGACAATCATGCAAAATTCTGAAAATTAAAATAGCTGCAAACAGCTTTGTAAGTTCACGTCTCTATACACAAAAATGGTACTTAGCTTTTTGTTTTATCCCTCTCAATCAAATCAGCACAAAATATTTACGTGGACAGCAGGCCTTGATTCCTTTTGCTGAGGCTGTGCTGTGCTGTCACTGTTCCCCTCCGCAGCAGGAGCTGAACAGCTGTCTCACTTGTACATGCTTCATTCTGAGTCCATGTGAGCAGTAAGCATCAGAGCGAGGGGGAGGAAGGTTTAACCTCTTCGATGGTTCGAGCTGGTCATGCCGCCAGCAGCACGGCACCTTCCTGCTCGCTGCTGGCTGGGGAGTGCTTGGAGTGGTCACGGTTACAGCCTGACCATGTCAAATGATCGCAGCTGTGGCTGCAGAGATAACAGGGGTTTCAATCAAGACGGGCTCACTAAGTTGACCTCGAGTCAGCTTTCTTCCTCGTTTAGACAGCTCCAAAGAATTCCTTTGGTAGGAGCCAGCAGCCATGCTTTGGGGGAGGTGCCAGCCTGCATCACCTGAGGCAGCAGAACAGCCACCTCAGTCTGTAAATCACGAAGTCTTGAAACTAGTGCGGCTCGTGTGCCCCAAAATATGGCGTTGTGTTTAGATTTATTTGTTTATTTATTTATTGGTCTTTTTATCAGGTTTCTTTGTATTGGCATTGTGGTCTCCAAGACGATCTAATGTGTCAAGTGCTCTTAAAATGTCCTGAAGCTTAGGCAGAAGCCCTCCATAAACCAAGGAACAAGGAATCCTAGCATTTGTCGCTGTGAAGAGTCTTATCACAATTTCCGTATCTTTTCCAACACTGGTTATGAGGCCAATTTTCCTGGCCTAGGGAAAAACAGCTTATAAATTAATTGATGAATGATAGTATAGCTTGCACAATGTTACTCAGGCGTGGTTGGGAACTGAACCGGGTATCTAACATGACCAAGACATCTGCTTTCTACTTTGGCATGCAGGTTTTTTTTCCTGTAGGAATATGACGTGGATCATTTCTGTGATTTCCAGTGGCATAGTGGAGCTCACCCTTTAGCAGCTATACCACTTGACAAGCTTATCCTGTTACACTGCAGCCAAGAATCCTATTCTTCAGCTCAGGCAGCAGAGACACTGCGTCTGCACGCAGTAAGGGTGTGATTCAGGGCCATCAGGTGCCAAAAAAGTGCTGGTGGAACATTTGGCTAGAAGGTCGGTTGACACTAGCAATTTATTTCCAGAGTTGTTTTCAGAAAACATCGATCTTTGTCCTCTCTTGCTCCCTGCATGGGCTAATGTGGGGATTGCTGCTAGAAGCAAAGCGGCAAGCGTGCTGTCAGTCTGCAGGCGAGTTCAAGTTCTACCAGTGGCTCTTAGGGAGGGAAAAGAATAGTAGCATTGCTGATTTTCTACATGCTCCTGCTGGCCCCAAATACCTTCTTGTTCCTCGTGTTTTTTTCATGAAGGTGACGTGTCAGGGACGCGTTGTCTGGGTCCTGATGGCTCCCCAGCAGGGCTTCCAGCTGCGGCCCCCAGGTGAGGAGAGCAATAGGAAAAAAACAACTACGTATGAATAATGATTGCTGATGTAATTAAAACCATTGTAGGATCTGCATTTTCACAGAGTCATGGATTGCTTTAGGTTGGAAGGGACCTCTGGAAATCACCCGGTCCAACCCCCTGCTCAACCTCCCTTTTCTCCTTCGCACTTAGAATATTCTGCTGTTTTTATTGATAAAGAAAACAAAACTTAATTCCTGCTTTGAAGTACTGTATTAGAGCATTTCATCTAGTTCCTATCTGTAGCCCTGCCATCTCTGCTTAAGAACAGCAGTGCGGCTTTGCTCTCGTATTTACTTCAGTGAAATCTGAATCTGTTCAGCTCACTGTATCTGAAACTAATTGAAAATAGCTGGAGAGTCTGATGCCAAAAAAAGTGCTATATATTTCATGACCAGAACCATGTATAGGTCAAAGATCATTTATGTTTCTGATTTTTAAGCAGTATATTGAAAAGCACTGTCCAAGCCCGTCCTCTGCTCCACCTGCTACCAATGTTTCTATCCAGCTGCCTCCCTGTTTTGTCCTGTAGGCCCAGTCCACCCAGCCATGTGGGCCCTTTGTCACTGCTGTAGATAAATAAGATTATACACATGGAGCAGCTATGCTCCAATGGATATCTCTACTACTGGAAAAGAAACCACTTGACACCTCCAGAACAGGAGGCAGCCTGACTTTATTGTCACAGCAGAAGTGGCTTATGCACTCAACCAGAACATTGCAGCTAATTCACCGTAGCCTGATCGTACGCTTCCTCCTAAACACAAATTTTAATCTGTGGGATTTCTTATGGCTCATACCTTTATATTTCACAAGTAAATTTATTTATTTATTTATTTGTTTGTAATTCAACTAAATGTACTGTCTTCTGTAGCTTCTGAAGTGCATTTTGTTCACCTTTCCAGCTTGGTCTGTTCAGACACGTGGTATCATCTGTGGCAGAGCTCCTGCGTGCATGCAGGTGCCCAGCTCCTTTTGCAGAAAGCAGAGCCTGTGCTGCCCCCAGAAGGTGCACACTCCTGGCGGTGTCCTGCAGCCACTGGAGATGCTCTGCTGAATGACCAGCAGTGGCAAGGGGTGAAAGAATGCTACTGTACAACCTCTTGGGTGTTCTGAATTTGGAATGACGATGTATTTGTTAATCTAAAAAAATAATAATAAAAAAATGGCAGCAATAATTTAAGAATCCTTGAAAAATACCATTACCTTGCTATCAATATCTTGTAATTTTCTACCTTGGTTTTGGCCTGTTTCTCATAAGCAAATGGGATTTGTGAGCCTGTGCTGTGTGTCCCCTTCTCTTGTCTTACAATACATTCTGTCATGATGACTACTACTACAGGCCAAATTTGACAGAAAAGATTACATGTCGAATAAATATGTGAAGTCCTGGCGTGTGACATACGTGACTTGTGAAAACTGGCCACCTAGGGCAGAGGACCAAACTAATGCCCTTGCTAGGCAAAGGCAAGTGTTATTCAGTACTTTCTATCATAAGTGCAGTTCAAGCACATGCCCCTGCTTGTCTGGTGAGGAAATGTGGGGAAGGTGATTGATAGATGGTTCTGTTAGTTCTGTATCTCTCTTGTTAACGCTGGTATTTGTGAGGACAGAAGAGAAGAGAAAAAAATAAAAAGAGCAAATATAAATTTGTAATTAGTAGTTGACTGATGCATCCCCTTTGAAAAGGAGATTTGAAATATGGTCCTAACAACTGCGTCTGGCCACTAATCACCGGGGACATTGCCAGCAGGACTGATGCCCTTGTCTTGATCACAGGCTAAGAATCACATGTATTTGTTCACTCTCCAGCCAAACAAATATGAAATTCTGTCATGCAAAGTAGAAATAACCCAATAATAGCGTCTTTGTCATCCAAGAGGGCCAGAACAGAGCACACTGCCTTTGAACCTTCTTGTGTAGATGGAAAAACTGAGTTCAAGTTTCATATATCCCTCATGAGTGCTGTAACATGGACATAATCATGGATAATCCTGTTATTCCCACACTAGTGTGCAGCTCAGTCCAAACAGTTTAAGTGGGTTTGAGCCTGTTTCACCACGCTCCCCAAGTGATGCAGGTGAAGGAAGACAAGGTCTGTGGGCTCTGATGGATTAGCCAGCATGTTGATGCTGGGGGACTTCTGTGAATGCCCAGAAGCAGATGTTTAAGCCTCCTGTGGACTGTATTTCCAAACACTGAACCTGCAGTATAACAACCACTTAGAGTCAGTATTTACAAGCGCTGCTGCTGGAAGGGAGAGTCTGGCCCCTCTCTTCCCATGGTCTCTCCCACTGCACTCTGACCTCTCCCTGGCTCATACAGCCCCAGCAGGACTGAACCAGGTAACAAGTAACCAGTCATTTTTTTCCCGTGTTATTTTTCAGCTGGATCGTTCACTGCATAACACAAAGGCTTTTGCCAGTGCAAAGGAAAGGCAGCTCAGGCAGTGCGGTTGCTCCCTAAAGCAGCCACTGAGCTTGTGCTGAGCTAGAGCCTGAGCTGCTCAGGGCATCACTGCCTCCAGAGGAAGGCAGCACCCGTGGAGTGCTTCTGAGGGCTGCAATTTCATATATAGCTGCTGAAAGTAAGAACCAGTTCAGATTGAGCAGCTTGGTCTTGTTAGATCTAGCTGAAATGTTTTGTAAAGCTGTTTCACACTTACTGGTAAGATTTGTCAGCTTCTAACTGCCTTTGATTTTGCCCTCCTGAAATGCTCTCCACTTTAATTTAAAGCTAGTTTGCCAAAGAGCAGCAACCTGTACAGAGTTTATTTGGCCAAAACCCATGCTCCAATAACAGAGCTGGGAAAAAAAAAAAAAAAAGGAAAGTCTCATTTCAGTCCGTAGCAGTAACAGTTCACAGTTAAAACCCAAGCTACCAAGTTTTCTGTGCTGTGAGTTCCTCACCAACATTTGTTACTCTGACGCTCAGTGTAACCACTGTCATATAAACAAACTTCTTTGTTCCCCGTATATGTGGCTGCACAGATTTTTATCTATTGCTAAAAGCTTCTTCATTTATTTTGTAATCCAAGCAGCTCATTTTGGTTTGGAGCTGAGCTCCCTCCTATGTTGGTTAACTTAGAATAGTGCTTTCCCCACTCTCCCCCTTCAATGCTCTGCACGCTGCTGCTTTTGGTAAGAATAATAAGCAAGAGGTGCCGAATTACAGACGTGGTGTTCTTCTGGGTTTGCTTCACCCATTGCAGGGTTTCTGTATGCGCTGGTGGAGTATGAGTGAAGCCAAGAGCAATGATGTTTAAGGTTATACCAATGGACAGATATATATATATATGTGTTACAAAGGCAAGCGAGAACATAGAGAGTAGTCTGTTGGCAGCACAGCGCTTTCTGTCAGAGCTCCGTGCAAATGCACAGGGCTGCTTTAGTCCAGGCTGCTGAGATATTGTCAGAGCTAGAAAATGTCCTTTGCCCTATTGCGTCATCTCTTTTTTACTTTCAAGCTGTTACAAGAGCAGAGGCCACAATTAGCTCTATTAGTCATTTAGCATATTCAAAATCAGAATAGGTTGGTTTTCCCTTGCTTACAAATGAGCCACTGGCAGCAGGATGTCATCGTGCTGAGGTGACGGCTAGACATAATGCAGGATTTGAGGGCCTCACCCTGGAATAAAGTCCAGGGATCTCTGATGGGGAGCTACACAGTGCAAAGGGGCAACTGGGTGCACCAAAAAGTGATGCCAATCAGCCAGCACCGCCTTGGCTCAGGGATTCACTTGGACCCCTCTGCCTATGCACAACCCAAAACACAGCTTTCTCCCTGCAAAGCTGTGTTTTATTCCCCAGACCTGCAGACCCCACTGCTGCCCGCATCCAAAAGGCAGTTATTCATGTCAGGACACATTTAAAGCATCCACCACCTCATGTGGTGAAAAATGAAAACCCAGTAGACACAGGCTGCTTCAGAGCAGGGCTGGAGTGCTCCCTTTCCTTTCATTGAAAAAGTTTTTCTCTTTAGGCAGTAATTTAGGACTTGGGATATAAGAGAGGATGGCGAAAGGAGATGCAAACAATGCACCAGAGGGAGCCTGCCTCTGATCCCATGGGCAGAGAAGTCCCTTGGTGGAGAACGTGCCCCTGTGCTGATCGTTGTGTCCTGAGGACTGGTCTATGGGCGTTCAGACACCATAAAGGGACAGGAGACAACAAGCACCTGAGCACAGCACAGCGTCCTTGTTGAGTGCCTCACTACCCGAGGGACAGGTTCCTCCTTCATCCAAGCTTTAGAAGAAAATGCTGGCTGCACCAGTGTTTCACAAGAGGCAGAAATTATCAGTGTGTGTGTGATAGGCTCTAGTCAGGCTTAGACCTAGCCTCTGCCGTCTACGTCCTGTCAGTGACTACATTAACTGTAGAGAAGAGGATGGCCCAACCATGTTTTCAGACCTGCCCCCACATAAGCCAGTTTATAGCTCTCTGCCGGTCTGCAACACTTCAAAACCCCCCAAGATCAGCATCTTTCCCTCTGTCTGAGCGTGAGCTGTGCAGCAGGTGGTGGGGCCTCACGGCCTGGCAGCGAGCAGCTGGCCTGCCCCGGCCGAGGCCAAGGGAGGCGGGCGGCCATCTGTGCGCGCTTGGGGCCCGCCGGGCCAGTCCCCGCTGTCTCCTCAGCAGCGGGGGGGGGATGCAGGGTGGCCAGGGACAGCACACCTCTCCTGTCCGTCGCTGGGTTTTCCACATGCAGGAGGAATGTCCTGCCTGGAGGAGGCTTGGCTGTGTGCTTCTCCAACTTGCCCAGGGGAGGAGGCCAGCCTAATCGTCCGCCATGCCATAGCTCACCTCACAGGAGCTGGGCAGGGGAGAAGAATCGTAAAGCTGGCCCGTTAACCAAGCTGTCCCCAGGAAATGTTGCTGGAGTCTGCCTTATTACTTGGGAAAACAAAATAAACCCAATGCATTGCACAAAGGAAACCACCGTATCTCCATTTCAGCTGGATTCCAGACAAAAGCCAAATACCAGAGAGGGCAGTAAGGGTGCTTTTAGATGAGATCTGAAGCTTTCGGGTGGGCAGCCCTAAGAATTTATCTCTCTCTAACTACAGCTTTCTCATCATTTAACCTAACCATTCATTCTCTCTCTTGCAGTTTTCCTCTGACAAATTTTAATTTAATACCTTTATATACCACCTGGATCTATAGTATGCGGTCCTACTGAAACAAACAAACCAACAAAAAGTCATATTTTGTGAATAGAGAGTCCAAGCAAGGCTTCCTGCCTTACTTTGTTCCTTTCTGTCAAAGGCAGGTGGCACAACTGCCTTCAGGGAGAGCACAGTGGCTGTCTTCTACCCAAGTGCAGGAATAACATTGGGGAGGCAGAAATCCTGGACCACAGATACTACATTCAGGGGTGAAAAAATTGAAACATCTTACAGCAGGAAAAATCTGTCTCTGATCTGGTTTCCTTGTCTACAGAGGAAGGATAAATATAAATCACTATCCTTGGGCATGCTGTGGGATTGAATTTCAGTACTGCCTAGCCGGTGAGGTGTAGCAGCTCGAGGAGAGCAGAGCTCTTGCGGTGCGGATGGAGCTGGAGCATCGCCTGCACTACAGAGGTCACCTGGTACTCAGCTGCCAGATGCCCTGTGCAGTATGGGCTGTCCTCTTCTTACAGCTCAGATCGCTGGCCTCATCTGAAGGGAACACAGGGCATGGCTTCCCTGCAGCACATTGTATCCCACATGCAAGGCAACTCTTCTGCATGGATACAGCAAGCACAGGGTATCGGACCTGAAGAGCTGGCACAAACCCAGATGTACATCTCTGGGCCAGGTAAACATTAACACCCTGATAATCTTGTGTGACTCTCCTGAAGCAAAATCTTTTTCGAGATGTTTACCTTTTTTGCAAATGCTATGTTTTCCATGTGAGGACTTGCCTCTGTATTAGTTTTTCAATTTTTCAAAGGAAGGGAGAGAAGAAAACTGTGTTGCCCTTTGAGGAGATAGGTGAGGAAGTTGGTAGTGGATTATCTTCATACTTGACAAAAGAAAAATCATCACTTTTGTTCCAAAGGCAGCAGCTACCATGTCTCCTTCCTTTTCTACCAAAGTGAGCAGCAAGTTGGCTGAGGTGACTTCTCTCTGGTCTCTTGGGACAGTACTAAGGTAGAGACTATGTGGATGGAAAAGGACCACTGTAAACCCTGTTAAAAATGTACAAGTAGGGGAAGGTCAACAAGGAGAGAGAGATGGGCATTTGCAGGCCCACCACCGTGGCTCCTTGAGGTTTGGGGCATCCGGGTGCTTCAGTTTTCTCCCACAGTGGCCACCCATGCTGGTCCCCCATGGACTTGCTCATGCAGAAATTTGGGGCTGACCATATGTAAGGCAGAAATAGTATGTTCTGCCATTTTATTCACCAAAATATACAAGTTTTATTCCTGTTTATTAATGCAATTAGCTAAACATTAATTTGCAAAAGTAAAAAGCTTACTTCAATTTCAAATGTTATGAGACAAAACGTGAATAATGACTTTAACATGTACTTCATGTGCTTATATGCACGTGGATTGCAGCCCTGGAAGGTGTTTGTTCTTCATAACCAACCTTCTGTGAGAAATAATGAGCTAAGGAGAAACATTAAAGCCAGATAAAATTGGAGGCAGTCACACTTCAGCATTATTTAAGCTTGTTGTGCAACACATCACAGCAATACCACTAGTCACAAAGCAGCAGTTTTTCACCTTCATTTCACAGAAGAAAATCTCTCCTGGAATCAACCTGGTATTTCTCTCTCTTTTTTTTCCTTCCAGTGTTTCCCAGTGAGTCACTGCTGGACAACTTGTTCTAGAGGCAGGAAACTGCATTTAAAAGTGACGGAGCACACTTGCCATCGCCTCGGTGAAGGAGCGTCACGCTCTTTGTGCAGCTGTTTCCTTAACTGATTCATGAAGAAAAATTCTCCCTCCTTGTAGCCTTTTACTTCTCAGCTCCGATAGTTGCAGTTCCACCCCCTGAATACCTTTGCCACTGGCAATAGCTGCTTGCTAGAAGAGCTGCCACTAAAACCTCTGCACATTGGCACAGGATTATCCTGGTGGCCTGCAGTAACACTCTGGTGCTGGACACCACCCCTCGCCTCCAGCACTGGGTGTTGTCGTGTTCATCGAGCTGTGTTTCCTTACTCTGTTTCCAGGATGGACCCAAAATACAGAAATAACGAGCATATTTTAGTGTGATAACTACAGAGACCCAAATGAGAAGAATCTTGCCCAAAATCTTGCACAAGAAATGGAGACAAAGGGTAGCTGAGAATCTGGAAGTTGCCCACATTGCCTTGTAGATCGCTGCCAGCAGTCTACATCTGTGCACCATATGAGTAAGTGAGAAAGTGTCTTTGAGAAGGGTGTAATGTTGGTCCTGTGTCAATAATGGATCTAGTCCAAGGTACCGAAGCATCTGCTATATATTTCAGTATTTTATTTCTTACACTTGTAAGGATATTCAAGTAGGTGAGCATCTACACCTAAAAGACTGCATTTGAAAGAGAAGCTCAGATGTGGTCACCACCAGCCAAAATACTTGCTATTCTAGGAGGTACTTTGGACTCTCCTTCAGGTAACATGTCAGCATTAGAATCGAATGATCACCACATGTAGGTCTATAAAGCTCCTAAATTAGCTGTGCAGAGAGCAGCTCTGCAACAGTTATTGCTGGATGGTTAAGTGCCAGTGCAGGTGAATTAAATTATTATTGGCTCCAAGTGTGACTCCCATATGCTGTTAATTCATTACCTGCATCTGAGTTGCCAGCAGAGTGGTGCAAAGCCCTTTCTCATCTCAGGGAGTATCACCAAAAATATGGTGGTTCCTCAGTTCCTCAGCAGAGAGACCCACAGAACATCTTGGATGTGGGATAAATGCACGTGAGGAGTGGGGCTTGGAAAGCAACAGCTGTCCTATACGCTCACCCCAAACACAAGCAGAAAATGCACTTTTACTTTATGTGACATGGAAGGGAGTGAATCTCAGCCAGTTTTTCCTTCCTCTTCTTCTCTACAGGCTCCTATTGACCCAAGGAGGGGAGTTTTCTTTTCTTACTTTTACAACATGATCTGCTATGCCTTGGGAGGGGCGAGATGCTCCTTTGTGCTGGGGTGTCCCGCCAGCAGCACCAGCGGAAGGCAGTTACGATGCTGGCGAAGCTCCCTGCGTCCCCGAAGAGTTAACAAATTCCATCCTCCTATTGTTGCTCAGCTGGGCTTTCCCCAGGACTCACGGTGTGGGGCAGGACTCTCCACACTCTGTAAAGGGTTCGCTTCCTGGTAACAGAGCCATCTATTAGCTCTTGTAGCTGTTGTTCTTGAACTGAAAGCTCTATGCTCTAAAGCCCAGCAGGAAGAGATAATTAGCACTAAATTGTGTATTCTGGGCAAAATCCATCCACTTCTGCCAAGACTACACAAGGCCTAAAATACAGTGGAAATATGTGTGGGGTGGATGCTTTTTGCATAAATGTGGAAGGAAGTGTGCATGATTGCATTCTTGGTCAGTGTGACCCAGAAACAGGATCTGGGGTCAATGCGATTCTGTGCCAGCTCCATGCTCTGAGTAAGCAGAAGGTTTGGGAGTCCTGCATCTAGCGAGGGAAGGGCAGGAAGTATATGTGGATGCAGTAACGTGCCAGGGCAATAGCCCCTATCGTAGCCTTTGTCCTGTTGCCTTCCTTGGCTTCCGCACGTGCACCCCACAGCCAGCCCTGCTGTGCACAGTGTTGCACTTGGGCTTTGCACAAGCTGTGTTTGTGGATGCTCCGGGATTTCTTTTGGGAGCCTGTGTTGCAGCATGGACAGGAACTCCCCCCCTGGCCCAGCAGTGTTGCTGCAGCGTGGTGTAATGCTTTATCCATGCACTAGGTACTCCTCTTATAAGTGATTTAATAAACACACTGCTGTTCCAGTACTTCTTTCCCTGCTTAGACAGCAGGCTCAATACAGGCGCTTGAGTGCAGGCTGGTTGCCATTTTCCCCTATGAAGTGCCGCTGGAGTCATGCAGGGCCAGAAACGTGGGTCTTCTGTAGGTCCTACCTATGTCCTACCTGCCAGCCCCAGTAGGTGCACCGCTGCAGATGTCCTTGCTGGAAATACCTCAAGCCCTGTGTGTCCAGTTTGGGTTTCCTAGAGCAGGAAGTCATTAGCCAGAGTGATGCTGCGCAGTAAGAACCACAGCGTCCCAGAGCTTGTCTCAGCTTAACCACAGCAAACTGTGCAATCTCTTAGACAGGCGATGTATTTAAAAGCAGTTGGTTATGATAAATGTCTGCTGCAAAACCTGATCCTGGGGGGAATCTCGAGGCACTTTGATCTGCGGAAGATCTGGTTCCTCTAAGGCCGTATTAAAGGTCTGCAAATGCTCCAACAGGTGGTGTAAGTTTGCACTGCAAAAGCTGGCCTGGTGTGCCCAGCCCATCAAACGAATGCTGAGAGTGGAAGACATCACATTTCACATTGCCAGTTTAAAATGGGCAGAAGGAAGTCAGGTTTCTGCCCAACTGTAGATGTCGTTAGGTTTTCCACATCTTCCCATTTCCATACCGAAGACATCCTCTCTGTCAGCCTTTTGTCTCAGGCTGCATCTTCAAAACTTTTGTCTTCAACGTGAGTTCTTTTGGGCCTCGTCCAAAAGAATTTTCCTTAAAGCCTGGTGCTGAGAACTGGACACCAGACTCCAGCTGAGGCTGCGCTGGTGCCAAGTAGAGCACAGTAATTTTTTCCGTGAGTTACGTTAAGCACTTCTGCAGGTGTGTCCCAGGATAACATTTGCCCTTTCTTGTGTTGCAGACGCACAATACCAAGGACTGCCACAGATTCTGGATCTCTGCAGGCTGTGGGTCCACCCCTGCCCACTGCTGCCTGACAGGTTCACAAGGGCTGCAGATAGGTCTTGTTTGCTGGCGACATTTTGCATTCGACATTTCCCTCTGAAGTGCTTTTTACTGTCATCTATTTGATTTCTGTCTGTTCCTTGGGCTTTTCAGGATCAATTTGAATTCAAAGGGGAATTTCCTAAGGGAAACTCGTGGACAAGATGATCATTTATCTTAGTTTGGGTACTAAAAGAGTTGCCAGTCGGCACTGGCTGCATGAACTTGTGCTTGAGAAGCAGGGAGAATTAGTTTACACAAAAGACCATAACACTTCAGCTAAACTACTATTGGTTTCCCATACTTATTAGAAGTCATGATGATTTGGATGTATAGCAGATATTCCTCAGATTAAAAAAAATATATATATACAGGTTGTTTGCTGCCTCCTGAGCTGCTCCTTCTGGTCTCTGGTTACCACCAAGTACTCGGACCAGCGTGGCCCTGAAGCTCAGTTCAGTACTGGGTTGGACTTTCGGGTTGCTGGGGCAGCACAGTAGGGGAGGAGCAGCTGCCAAGGCGTAGTGGGATCCAGTCTAGTGCCAAGACCGGGTGTTCTGCTTCCTCTTATGTGCATAGCAAACGATCGAGGGTGAAATCACCCTTGGGTGTGCACTCCTATGGGTGAGTACATCCTCCTCGTGCAAAGCATCATGCATTGACATTGTAGGTTTGGTTCGTGCCATAGCTTCCTGGCTGAGAGCACCACACCAAGCCACGCAGCCTCGTCCATTTCCGTACTCCATCGTGCCATTAAGTAAGCTGCCACTAACTTTCTTGCATCCAACTGTCAAATGTATCACTGTTAGATCAGAGCTGTGCTGTGAGGTTTCGTGTTTTCTTAGCTGATGCGTGACGTTAAATGCCAGCTTTGCCTTTTATAACAGCATTTGGCCTCTGCCTTTGCCTACTTTGCACCAGCTTTGTGACAAAACTTGCTGGGACATCACTTAATCCTCCCAATATGACAATGAGATATTGATTTAAGAAAAACCCACAGTCCGTTTTCCAACTAGTTTTGCACCTTTTTGATATTAAATCTAGACCTTTTTCTTCCTGGTTTCCATGTGTGATTGTTTTCCAGACTGCACTGAGGAAAAGGAATTAAAGCAAGAGGATGTGCTAACACCAGTCTCCAGCAATTGGTTGCTGCTTTAGTCCCCGAAGGGCTGCTTGTGTAACATTCCAGGAAAGTTAGACATTCAGCTTATTATGCAACAAGGTTTTTTGTTTGGGTGTGTTTCTTTTTGTATTTTTTGTTTGTTTGTTTTGTTTTTCCATTAAAAAGAATGGAAAAAAAAAAGTTATAGGAGAGCTTGCTTGGGAAGGGCAGTAAGAAAGAAGCAAAGAAACTCGATGGCAGAGGTGTGGGTGCTGTAAGCCTGGGGAGCAGTGTTAGTTCAAAGCACCTGAGTGGTACATAATAGATGGTCTTTCAGCAATGTAAGAGCCAACATGGCTCTTCAGAGCTATTCCTGTGGTAATGTTGTCATTGACTTCAAAGGTGCTGCCTGGACAGGGCTGCTGTTAAATTCATCAGGACCAGGCACCTCACGTCCCTTTGAGACTATAACCCCGAGTGCATCACCTCATGTGATTACTGAGTATCTCTCTCTCTCCAGTTACTTGTTGCTTATGCTGCTGGATTGCTCTGGGTGCTTGAAAATTAGAAAAGTGCTGAAGTTCCGTGAGGGTTTTTCTGTTTATTCCTCTACTTCTGCGCATCTTCCCTCCCCTCCACAGTTTCCTAAGAAAATTCCCGTGAGATTAACAGCACCCACGTGCTGGATTTGCAGCATCTGCCCTCAGATGGGCTGTGAGCATGTTCTGCGATGTACAAGATGACTCTGCAGCAGAAAAAGGATGGAAAAAAGTGACTTAACTGGGTCCTTAAGGATTTCTAGAGAAACCTTGCGCCTTCTCATGATAAGTCACAAGAGAAGGACTTCTACACTATTGGTAGTGCTATCAGTGTGACTAGTAAATAAGACTTTCCTCCAGCAATGAGATTTGTCCTCATTTGAATGACAAATCCTCATGAATTAACATGTGAGTAAGGAAAGTGGCAGCTCACTTTAACGCCTCCTCTGATTTCTCAGTGAGAAGCAGAAATACTGGTGTTTGCCCGGCTCCCTGGGACATGTCACCGTACTAGCTGAGCTCTCCCCATGAGGGAGCCCACGTGAGAAGGACTTGTCGTGAGATGATTTTCTAGAACATCATCTTTTCCTTCTTGAGGCTATTTGCATGGTAGAGATGTGCTCCTTTCTTTGCTGCACCTGAGCTCAGGCACAGCTCTGACTCCTGGGGACCAGCTCTGCAACCCCCTTGCCCATCAATCCCCCCTTCCTCCCATCAGCTCCTTCCAGCCCTGCTGGGGTTTGGAGCTCTTGGAAGGAGACGCTCTGTTTAACCCTCATCACCCTTTCTGCCTGGAAATTAAAAATGAAGAAAAAAAAGTTAATGTTTCGAGTAAACATGTGAAACTGTTTTGAACCCCCGGAGCTAAGCCGTGGCTCACAATTAATTATATTTCTCTACAAAGAAATGTGAGAGGTCAAAGGACAGCATGAAGTAATACATTACAGGGAAGCTGACAGGAGAACAGTAAGTTTGGGCTTAAGTGAAAAATTTTTTGCTTTGCTGGCTCTTGGTACAGAGCCAATAACAACAGAGCGGGAGCTGGCCTGAAATGTCCATGGCGAACAGGTGTGCTGCAGACATCGCTGCAACTACTGAAAGTAACGCTGTGAGTTAGTGCACTTCTGTTCAGTGTCTTCAAATAATAATAACATTAGGACAGTCTCGTGGTAAAGATCTTCACTTTGTGGGATCCACAAGCGCTGAAAAATGTTTTTTTATTAGCGATCACTTTGCATCCCTGGGAGGAGTTGTATGGGACAACACGTGGAAACAAAACTTGCATCTGAAGAAGTGTAAGTTTTGTTTTGCATGTTATGCAGTTTGCTGGGGGAGCCAGAAGGCCAAAGCCACCTGAATTAAGGGACTTGCTTCCCTCCGGAGAGCCAAGCAGACGTCTGCTCCCTCTGAGCAAGTCTGAGAGCAGCTCTTTCTGTCCCCACCTTGTGCGGTGCTTGGCTGTAGCCAGCGACTGGAGAGCAGGAGTCACAGCCTCCATGCCCAGCAGCTCCTGCTGTTACAGACCCCGATCCCTGCTGCACAGATCCCGTTTTGGGGCTCCAAAACCTTGCAATCTCCACCCAGTCTCTGGAGACCTTTTTGTTAAGCAAAAGCTTTGTGGCCAGCTCCTGAGGGCTGAGGAGCTCCTGAGGCCCTCTCAAAGTCAATGGGAGTTGCCTGTGAGGGCTTAGGACCTCTCAGGCTCCGGCTGTGTGGGCTTAACAGCCTGCCCACCGGCATGCTTTTATTTCCCCCTAGTGTCTATTATTTCAGACCCCGTGCTTGCCGCAGCATATGTTTCTCCTCCGGAGTCACGGCACATAAAACCACTTTGATTCCTGACGCGGCCCCAGCCGGTCGCTCACCACCGCGCTGCTGACAGATGCACCCAAAACCCTTTTTCCGTGCACTGCCAGGCCCAGCCCCGCGGGGCAGGCTCCAGCTCACGCTGTGGGGGGAAAAATGCTCCAGAAACCGCAGGGACCAGGGAGCTTTGCACTGGGAGAAGGCTGCAGTGGCTTTTTCAACAGTCAGGGCAAAGCAGAGGACTCCACGCGCTGGTAACAGCAGGGTTTGTATCTGTAGTTAGGTCGGGGAATATAAAACTTCACAAGAGGCAATCTTTCTCCTTAAGCACATAACCTCATTGCCAGGTAGAGAAAGGAAAAAATTGCCTTATTTCGTGCAAGCAAAGCTCAGAAGTTCCTCTGAAACGTCCAGCACCATGTATCACCACCGAAATCACCCTACTCACCCCCGAGTGGGACCTCCTGCGTACAGCCTGGGTTACACAGCAGCAGGTGGCTGAAAAGACAGGACGACAAGCTGATATCGCGATGGCAGGATGCTTGGTGTTCGGGGGGCTTTGATAACTTTTCTTGATATAATGGTAATCGTTATTAAATAAGATTATTAAGTGAGTGCAGTGCTAATTGCAGGACTGCTCTGTGTTTGTCACCACAAGCTTTTCACATCTTTTTGGAAGTGCTCCGCAGAATGAGGCTACAAACATGTAAGAGAAAACACCCGAAGTAATTCAGTTTCGTTTCACCTCTGTTTTCTTTTGTCTGGAAAGAGAAGCACAATGGCAGAGATTTATGAAGAAACATAATTTCTGCTAAGAAACGAGTCGGACTGATCTGCTGATACGACGGCAAGGGAGAGGGCATGGGAGGAGAGATGCGGGCAGTATCAGGGACAAAAAGGGAAGAAGGGATCTTGCATGGGATAAATAACAAGCCCGGGGAGACATGGTGAAGGAATAATTACATCAAGCCTGGCTGAGTCCAAGTGCGTGTCACAGCTGAGGCAGGGCCAGAAGGCAGGTGGGGTGCTTCAGTTTCCCGGGCAATAGATAAATCTGTTACAACATCTCTGAGACTAATCTAAATACGGCTCCGAGCATAGCATGCGAGAGGGAGGAACAAAAATAGGGGAGGAGCCCTCTGAGAGGCAAGCGCAGAGGCAGGCAGAAAGGCAAGAGCTGGAGGGAGCTGAAAAGGTTCCTAACGAAGTGACAAAAAGTTCCTGAGAAAATAAAATCAGGCCAGATCGAGAGGGCTGAACCATTCAAATTGGACTGAAAAATCAATTTGGGGCATGTTGACACAAAGTTTATGACGGAATGAGGGAAGAAGGTGGAGAAGAAGGAGTGGAAGGCCTGGCAAAGAGAAGGCCAGGTGGGGACAAAGGACAGGCTTCTTTCCCCTGTTTCCCTGGCAGTATCCTGTCACCTTCATCAGGAAACTTGCCATGACCATCAAAGCAAGCGAGCTGCCGAGGTCAGAGCATCCTCCTGCAGGATCCCCACCAAGCCACGGCACAGCGTGGCACCAGGACCAAGGGGCGGAGGTGAACGGGTGCTGTTACCCTCCTACCACACAGTGATCCCCGGAGGCTGTCACGGGGGGGACGTCTGGTGGCTGGAGGGACAGCAGGGAGGAACGTGACAAACCACAGGCAAAGAGCAAACCCAAAGAGAGGGGGAGGAAGAAACAGATGGGAAGGAAATCCGTTTTCACTAGCGGAGCAGCAGTCCTTGGCTGAAGGCATCAAGGGGCTCCTCGCAGGTGAAGCTAAGAAGCTTCCTCCCACCCTCTGGCAGGAGAAGTGTGGCCTGACTGTGCCGTGGGCTCATTTTCTGGGGCACGGATGGGCCACTGCGACCACTGCCATGGCACAGGGCTGTGACCATTCGTCTCCCCGTTCAAGTCCGTGTGAGGTACCTGCAGGAACGCAGCAGCAGCTACTTCTGCCAGCAGTGCAGCCACCTGAACCTCTCAGGGTGGGAGGAACAGCCACCGTGGCCACAAGGGGCCGGTGTCCGTGTGTGTGCCACGTCCCTGTGGGGACATCGCTGCAGGGACAGAGCAGCTGATTCCAGCTTAAGCAGCTCTGCTTGCCTCTTCGCTTGGTCCTCAACCTCTCCACCCTTCCTCGCTATATCCCCTCTAAAATGTGAAGTCACCTGCTCCCCATTAAGCCCATCCCAGGACTGAGCACTGAGCCACCCCTCCTGACCATCAGACGAGAGAGGCTTTAATCCCCCCCCATTTTTTGGCATCAGCCATAATATTTGCAATGGCAGAACAGACTCGAACAGGCATTTTGGGTAGAGGAACCTTCTTCTCTTGACACGTTTGCGCAGGGCAGGTTGGTGAGCAGTGGTTTCGTTTCTGCTTTCTGCCCCTTGTACCTCTGTGCACGTCAGCCTCCAGCCGCTGGCAGGCTGCAGAGAAAGGTCGTTGCTCACAGACGTTATGTGGGCAACGCTTTTACGGGAATGAAATTATGCTCCTGTCTTATGACACTGCCCCATAATTTAAAAGTAAAATTCACTTTAAGTGATTACACTCATCATAAGTAATAGCCCAACAGGAGGCACAGCCCTGAATTTTCAATTAAAACTCTCAATAAAAAATAACCTAGAGTTTTCAGGGACAGATTAAAATTTTGCTAAAGCTGTACAGTTTTGTGCAAAGATTGTTGGCTAAATTCCCCAGGAGTATCCCCCTCCACCTTCCATCGTTCACAGACACCCGACTAAGCCATGGGAGGAAGAGTTAGGGCTGACGCAGCGATGGGAGAGTTGCTGAGAAATGCACAGCGAAAGCACAAGCAGTGGGAGAGGAGCCAGAGGGGACAGAGCTGCAGGAGAAGCAGGAAATCTTTCAGTTTCTGCAATGGGAGGAGTGAAAACCTTTGTTCCTTGGGGTATTTCCACTGGGTACCCTCACCAGTTCCCCCTCTGCAGCCAATGCCTGACTTCATGCACGTGCTCCTTCCTTGCACTGCCTGCTTGGCTGAGGTGTGCTGCTGGGGCACAGCATCCTGGCCTCCCAAAGCAGGAGCCAGAAACAGGGAAGCCAATTCTCTGCATCACAACGCCCCGATTTAGCCTCTCCTGCTCGCAGGCCGTCTGCTCCCTGACAGCCTTGCGCTGATGTTACAGGCATCAGCAGAGCTGTGCTCAAAGGCTGCACCTTCCAGGCAGAAGTGGAGTCATGAGCTGGAAAAAAAGCAAATACAAGCTAAAATTGCAACTTCTTGAGGCAGGGGAGGAGGGGAAAAAAATGATGGGATGGTTGTAAAGCTCTGCATCATCTTACATAAAAGCTCTTTCTCAGCTGTCCCAGTACAAAAAGTGTGGGGATTTAGTCACTCTTTAAAACTGGCATTTCTGAGGCTGCCACCGTTTGTCACACTGCTAAAATGAAACAGTGATAATGGATTGGAGGCTCTGATAGTGACTGGGGTCCAGATAATCATAACAGAAAGGATAAAAGATTGAGAAACCACATAGATCCAAACAACCCTAATCACTGTATCAAACTGTAAAGCAGGTTTGCACGGCAAAATGTTTTATTGAAGGCCAATGTGTTCAGATGACCGAATGGTACTATTTCCAGAAAGCTGGGGTTTCCGGGTTCTAGGGTGACAGCCACTTGGTGCCCGCCTTTTGGCCCAGCATGGTGCTGGCCGTGTGGAGGCAGTGAAACCGAGCCCAGACACCAAGGTCTGCTGCCTTCCAGCTCCCGGGGCCGTGTCGGTGCAGCAGCCGGACCGCTGTGTGGGACCATCGGTGACCAAAACCCACCAGCCAGCCCACTCCGTCATAGTGCTAGCGCTGGTGGGACACCAGAGGCACCATTTTCCTCCAGCTTTATCTCTCCTCTCCCCTGGCCCCAGCAAAGGCAGCGCAGGGCTCCCCACAGCTCTCATCATAAGGATGGGGCAGCTCCTCTGTGCTGGCTCACACTGGTGCGGGAGCAGGAGGTGGAGCCCGCAGGGGGCTGCTCTCCTGGGGTTAAAACACCCAAAAACCCGAAAGAGAAGTGAAACTGCCCTTTCTAGAACGTGGAAATGCTGAGGGGGTGTTTCATGCTCCAGCAGCCAGCGAGGCGCAAAGGGCAGCAGAAATCCCCCGGTGCTGCCGCTAACCAAAACAGTAGGTGTGGGAGAAGGGGCAGCACCTCGGGTGTCAGCAAGGAGCAGCTGGGGGGGTGAGGAGCCATTTAGACCCTTCTGGCACTACAGAGGGTGGCAAGGGATGGGAGGGAGTCCTAAGACCCTGAGAAGAGCGGTGCAGTGCAGGCAGACACTGACCCACTGCCAGGATCCCTGCAGCAATTTTTCCGTGTTTCTACTTGGAACCTCCCTGCAAAAGGCGGTTCATTCCAAGAAATGCTGCAGAATACATCCATGAGGAAAAGTGTTTAAGGTCGGTTCTTTAATTAGTGTTTCCTAAATGCCTGAAATTCCTATGCTGTAACATAGCATAACATTTAGAAGTGAAGAGGCACCTAAAACATAACAAAGGGTTTTGGTAAAATGACCAAATTGCGATGACTGCAAGGGTGTGGTCCTGAGATCCTAAGATAAAATAAATGCTTATTTATTTATTTATTTAATAAAAAATAAAAGGTAGGAAAGGCAAGGAAGGGGCCTCTGGAAGGAATACTTTTTGTATTAAGAGATTATAAGTAATAACAACCAGCTGGAGAATGAAAGATCTCAAATTTATGTAGAGGTTGTCGAGCTACCCAGACACAGCATGCCAAGAAGATAAACCTCTCTCTTCCAGGTCAAGTTACTGCCAGGTAAATTATGTTTAAGCCATATTTGCAAGAGGCAATAGTGACCTCGCATGGCTTGCTAAATTATTCCAGCAGACTGTGATCCTAGGTCTTGTTATTACCTTGATGAAATAATCTGAATTCAAATCAGGGAACCAGATCTGACGACCAGGGCATCCCCATTCTCCTAGAAATGAACCTCCATTATGTTATGGGATTGTGGGTGACATGGGGCTGGAGACTGGAAATACTGCTCAGCCCTTGAAGTACCATGACAGGCCACGGATAGGGTCTGATCCATGGATCTAATACTTGTTTTTCATCTGAAGTTTTCATTACTGGTGATCCTTGCAGCTGAGCTGGGACAGGGAGGAGCGGTATCCAACATCTGAGGGGTTTCTATTGACAAAGCATTTGGGCAACACTTGGGGAGTGTCTATTTGGGGGAAAGCAATTATTGTCACAGCTCTTCTGACATAATTTTATTTCATCAGTTACCATGCAGTTCTGAGCACCAAAGCCAGGAACTCCTGGGAAAGCTCCTTTTTGCCCGACACGGCCCTGTGTGGGTCGCAGCTGTGACAGGAACTGTGCTGGGATCCTTCCAAAAGGGGAGCAGTGCTCTCCAGTACCCTGACCCACTGCAGTCAGTAGCCTTTTTCAAGGGATAATGTAAGTTGAAATGTCCCACTACTGCCATATAGCACTGCTACAGCCCCGGGGGCTGAGGCTTGCTGGCCGTGCAAGGCCAAGATGTGAGCAATGCAGCTTTCTCCACCTGAGTCCCCAGGCTGAGAGAGAAGGATTTTAATAGGTAGAGGCTCTCCAGATGGCTCTCCAGTGTAATCAGAGCTCACAGTCAGAGTTATTCGGGCTGACTGCGGTGATGGCGCTGATGCGGTCAGTGCTTCAGCCTCCAGCCAGGAAGCTCATACGCACAGAGGCGTTCAGCTCAGCACCAGCATGATTGCAGCTATCCCTTGCTTAGCGCTAAACCCTGCTGCAGCTTCAGCTGGGTCCTGCAGCCCTGGATGCAGAGTGGTGTTTGTGCAGGGGACGCTACCAAGTGGGTCTGCGTGTCACGTCCCACATGAGCCCCGAGTAGTGGGCAGCAAAGAGAGGGATCAAACCCCAGGCAGGATTTGTAGATGCTCGGATCTGCTCACAGCCCTCTGGCAGAGTCCACACACTTTGGAGCCACAACTCCACCCTGAGCAGGGCTCCTGTCTGAGAAACCACCTGCTGAGAAGCCGCTCACGTTGCAGTAAGTGTGCACAGGGTTCGGTTTGTGAGTTCTGTGTGTGACGGTCTGCAGGGAAGAGGAGAGGGCCCGAGGTCAGCCTTTGTGCAGAAAGGAAGATGCTGAAGAAAGCCCATGCTGCGTGTGCAGCTTCTCGCCACCTCTGCTCGTACATTCCTGAAAGCTGACACCACCAGTCATTTTTTGTTTTGTTCCAAGGTGCTCATACTTCAGATGGCGGCATCTTGACATCCCCATCCATTACGTGAACGGATTGCGGAAATAACTCGGCTCTGCCTCTCCCTGTGATATTAATCCCCAGCGGCTGCCTGTAGCACAGAGCCTGCCTTCCTCTGCCTCGGGCACCAGGCACCCCTGAGCTCCCCAGCCCCTGCCATGCTCGGCTGTGAGGACGGCAGAGGAGCATTTCCAAAATCTGGCTTTCCTGTGAAATTGGAATCCAAGTTGGCACATCAGAGCCTTCCTCCTTGCTGAGCAGCCACAGGTGCTTGTGGTGAAATATAAGGCCTTTAACAAGAGCATTGTGATAATATAAAATCACATTATAGGAGCCAGGCGGGCTTCATTAAGCAATGGCTGAAAATTGTACAATTGAGAAAGGAGCCAGCAAATTAAGATCCACAGCTCTTGTGCATACAGCAAAACATCATTAGCTTTGAGGTGGGGGACGACGTTACCTTCTACACCCTGTTGACTTTCAGTGCTTGTGTTCTTAATGCGCACACAGCAAGCTGGTTCAGGAAATGCAAACTGTGGTAATTGCTCCAAATCTCGGCTCATCATTCCTGGGAACAGATGTCACCAGGGAAGGGACCTGCGGAAGGAGGAGGGGAGGAGTGATGGGAAGGCCTGGGAGAAGAGAAGAAAATCAGGGTACTTTCACATTAGTGAAATGGGATACCCGTCTGGACACACAGAGAGGGCTGGCAGCACGCAGTTACTGCACAGGATCTGGCCATGACATCTTGTACTTGTTTTTACCAGTGGGCACTTGTGTGATCAGCAGCATTTAGGAGAAAGCACGTCAGATGGGGGATGCATCAAAGGCTGAAAAACAAAACCTTCCTTTGCTTAAACATTGCTGGAGCTTAAACACTTGCCTAGCTGTAAAAAGCAAAGTTGATTCATTCTCTTCTTTTTTTTTTTTCTTTCTTTCTTTCTTTGGGGAGAGGCAGGGAGAAGAAGGGAGGAAGCCCTGAAGTGGAAAAACAACCCCCCCAAAAAAGAAGCAGCTGTGGAGCTGCATGTGTGAATGCTGCAGAGGAAAGCAAAGACGCACTGACAAAACAAGCCAGGAATGCTGGGGCCCGAGCTCTGAAACACATACGGTTTATGTTGTTCTTACCACAAACCAAAAATATGTTCCCATTCGAAATGGTCGAATCCACAGCTGTTTTAAAATCCCTTGGTACTTCTGAGACAAATGATCCAAGTCAGACTGTGCTAACAGGGTCAGTTTGAGAGCCAAGCGAGAGCTGTGACTGATGCAGAATCACTGCAGCTCCATCCCTTTCCACATCAATCATTGCCCAATGAAAATCCTGTGGGGCTGTCGGACTCTCTTACAATATTGTTTACATTAGGAGATGATGTAAAGCTCCTCCAGCAAAACTGTACTGCTCGATGATGATCCTCACTAACAACAAGCGGGCTTAAGTTGCAGCTGCAGGACAGCACAGAGAGATGCAGGAACGTACCCCCAAATTTACATCTACAAAAGCAATCATTAATGTTTCATAAAATACACCCATTGATTCATCTCTGCAGGCAAATTCTCTCCCTTTAAACTGATGATTATAAAGCACCTTGGGGCGACTCTACATCCTAGGCACTCTATAGAGTAGCTGCACTGATATTGTCATAAAAGCCGAAATGGCTTTAATACATTTCCTCACAATAGCAGTTTTAATTCACTCTGAGAGGGCTGGCTGTCAGGAAAATAATATTTTTCTCAGATTCACACCTGAGGTCAAAACCTTGCCCTCCACGCCAGAGCTAATAAATCACACTTCTTTTTTTCCTGCTCCCTTTGAATTGCTAGGACGGTGTCTTGCGGAAAGACAAAAAAGGGTCTTTGAGGGAGAGCGGCACGGAGGGGGAGGGCCGTGGAAAAGGCCCCGGCGATGTACTGTAATCACGTATGGGGAAGGGAAGGCTCACAGCTGTTCCCGGCCTTGAAAAGAAAGCCTCGGCACCTGTTTAATCTTGACTGAAAGGTCTCAAGTTATGGCCTTTATGCTCTAATACACCCCCATTAAATATTTGCATATTGAACATACAGGAAAGGAGCACTGCCTGAAGTGACAGGGAGCGAGCAGCATGGCAGCCTCCCTCACTTGCCAAGTGTGCCTCACATCGGGCCCTCCTTTCCCCTCTTGGGCGCTTCGGAGCTGCGTGCTTTTTCCAGGCACAAATCCCCCAAGCGCACTCTGTCTGGAGGTGTCTGGAGCCCAGAAGCAATGGTTCTAGTGGGATTTTTTAGCTTGGCTTCCCCGGCACCAGCCTCCCTCCTCAGTGATGCCAAGGAGAAGCCTGAAATCCAGAAGCATTTCCTTCTACTTGCAGCCCCTGCCTGTATCCCCCCAAGACCCCACAGGTCCTGCTGCAACTGGACCCAGGCAAAAATGTTTTCTCTGCGGCTCATCAAGGCGCCAGGATGCTCACAGCACCCACTGCCGTGAGCCCGTCACCTGGGAGAGCAGTTGCTGCTGAACTGCTCCTGCTTCTCCACTCGTTTTGGGCCATTCCTCTCCACCTCCCACCTTACAAGCCAGCAAAGTGCCCTGCGCAGGCTGGGACACCGGTGCCATGCCTGCTGTCCCACCAGGGAGATGGCTGCCTGGCTGGGAAGCTCTCACAGTGACGGGAGCATTTGTACCGAGGTGCCTGAGGCTGCTCCATCCTCCAGACGGAGCTGCTGGTGATGAATGCTCTGCTTCATGGCACCACAACGCTCCGGTCCTGGGGACAACAGGAAACGTGGTCACATGAGCCATTTGGCCACGCACATTTGGCAGATTCAGCTTAAAACCAGGCCTTACATGTGGTTTTAGAGGTAGCCGATGTCTGGGTTGATATTCTGTTGACACGGTCTGTTTTTAGATGTGGTTTCAAGCGCAGGCCTCACAAGTGCTCCTGTCCTGACAGAGTGCTTTTCATCTGGGGAGGAGCGGCAGGAGGAGCTCCCTCAGCTCACGAGCTGGAGCCGGACCAGCATCAGAAGAAGATTTGAGCACAGGCGTCTCTGCAAAGGGTGTGAGCACTTTTATGGGGCCTTCGGGCTCTCCAGCTGTCATGTGAATTGCAACCTTGGCTCTGGAGGGTTCAGGAGAAGGGTTTACAAGCTGCTGGTGTCTCCGCCATGCCTGGCGTCCATGCCAGAAGGTCTCAGAACAGTCCTGGGTACACAACAGCAGCAGTTCCCAGCCTCCCCTTCCTCCTTCAGAGACCACCACACAGCAGCAGGGTCTCACCACATCTCCTGTCACTTGCCACCGACTGAGGAGAGGGGTGGGTCGCATGGACTGGGGGGTCTCCTCCCCAGGGGTGTCATAGCAGGAGGAGATGGAGGCTCCCTTCCCAGGCCTGGACAGAAGAAGTGGGTGCACGAGAGAAGGCCTCTCTTGGTAGCTTGTTTCTCCGGCCTCGATGCAGCTGTGTGTTTAGTGTCCCTACACTACAGTGTCCCTACAAGCAGTGTCAAAGAAAGGCGCCTCGTGCTGGGAAAGGGAGAAGGTGTAAGCCCGATGCTGCCTGATTTCTAGGGCTGTTCCCTCCACCGCTGCAAACCGGCCCCTCAAAATGCTCCGCTGCCCACACAAAGGAGCTTTATGCTGATGGGAGAGACTTTTATTGTGCCGAAGGAGCTTGTCAATACAACAGCCCTCTTTGTGTGGCTGCGTCACCCATCAGCCATATGCAGTCCCAAGGCAAGGCTTGCATACTGTAGAGGGCATTACATGATCCCTCTGCACAGAGATACATTCAGCTCGAACAGTGTTATTTTTGTCTTATTTTTTAATGACTGCTGGGGGGGTGGGGTAGACTTAGACAATGGCAGGGAAAGTGAGCATGAGCCCTGCAGATATTTTATGTCTTTTCACTTACAAACATGGAGAGAAGAAAAAAAAAATCACCGAGGTCCTGATGTGCCTAATTGCCCAGCAGTGGCAGAAAGCGAGTTGGCAGCGTCTGCTCAACCTGCACAGGCTGGTGCTTCACCTCACCATATGTCTGCTCAGCCACTCATGACTCACCCGAACAAGCCACATGGCGGCTTGGACACTCCATAAGGGCTGTGCATGCTGTTCTGGAGGAGCAGTCAGAAATAATTCCAAATGTTCAGCGTTCCTGTCCTTGCTGGAGACTAGAACTGGGCTATTATGGTCCTTTTCTATTACTTGCTTCATTATAAGCATTACAGATGTTGGGAATGTCAGCCTGCCCTCTTACCAGTCACAACTTTAAGCAAGCTGTTTATTTACCATGACCAGCTAGATTGGCATTTCCTATTGCTCTCTACTGACTGGATTATCTTTCAGCCTCAAAACATCTGCAGCCACATATTAGCTGATCAGAAATGCCCTCTCTGTCAGGCGTTATTGCTAAATTACCCTGAGCTGGAATGGTCACGGGCTGTCAGAGGTCTGCAAGGTTCAGCTATCACTGCCACTCAGCTGCAGGAGGATTTTCTGGAACAACACAGCCTGCAGACCCCTGCATCCAGCTGGCTCCTGCCCTCATTCCCCCAACGGAAGACAGCACTGCTGGGTGTTACAACAGTTCCCCCTCCACCAAACTGACATGTCTCAGCATCATGCTCAGCAGCGCTCAGAGGTCCCAGCTCCTAGCACAGAAGTACATCTTTACCAGGTTATATGTATTTCCACAGCCTGTGAAGAGGTCTCAGCTTCTAGGTTCTTGCTACTGAAGGAAGAAGAATGCCTGCAAAATTTTTTGTTGTTAGTGTGTCATTTATCAGTATAGCACAATTAGATGTTGCAGTATGGTGAAAGGTATTTCTGCCTGAGGTAGTGCTAGCAGTGGCAAGGGTTAACAAATGCCTTGGTGTGAGCATTGCATACATTTATCCCTCTTGGCATTTAGCCTCCTAGCAGCAAAAAGTTGACAAGTGCTTTTCTGTAAATCTGCTGTCCTGTTAGGGGCTCAGTCAGGCAAAAATCTCGATTCCTTTTCTTAAGGCAAAGAAACAAAACAACTTTACAGGGCAATAAGACCACTGGTACAATCTTAGACATTTATGTTATTCATTGCAGGCTCAGCATTTTTTCTCCTGATACATTTTTATACCCCATGATTGTCAGATATGTGAGCCCCTCTTCCGAATTAAGTCCAGCAGGGAGCAGTCCCCGGGGGCAGCAGAAGGGGCACAGCGGCCAGCACCACAGCTCTCTACCACCTCTGTGAGTACTGGGAAGAACTTGATCCTTACTGGATCCCCGTCCCTCCCAGCAGCTGCAGGCAGCACGCTTCAGTGCCTGAGACGCAGATGGAAATATTTTCCTCACAAGCACTTTGCAAACAAGCACGCAGCGGCCAGGCAGCCTCTCCCAGCACCCGTGAGGGGCCGCGTGAACCCCCTCCGTGTGTCCGACCAGGAGGGAGCCAGGCAAGGGCTGCTGACACCGATCCCTGCCCACCAGCAGAGGAGAGAGGAGCCTCCCAGGGACAGCAGGTGGCAGAGGCTGTGCTGTCACCAGGCAGCCCAAATCCTCCACGAAATGGCTACCAACCGAGGAGAAGTCAGCGCTGCGGCTGTCTGCAGAGCTTTGGGTCCACCCCTACCTCTTAGTTCGGCGTTTCAGCCTTCCTTCTTCCCTAATCCTCTCACAGCTATCTGCTCTAGTGCAAGAGTAGCCCTGACTGAGCTGCATTTTTTTTTTCTTAATCTTTTCAGGTTGCCAAAATCCAAGCTGTCAAATACAGGTTAGCAGACTGAAAACGCAGATGTCCATTCTTGACTGAGTTTTCCACATGGGCTGGATGTGTTCAGAACCGCTTTTAAGGTCAAAGCACCCGTCCCTTTCACCATGCCCATCCTCCTTGGCAGCCGGTCCCTCATTGCCTGTCGTGTTCACTGCACTCCTCTGCGAGCATCGTTGTTCACGCTCACTAGTTTCGTGCAGCTCTGGCACACGGCATACATGGCTACAATTGCTTAGGGCCAAAAGCAAGGGCTTCGTGACACACATCCCTTGTGTAACATAGTGCACAGGGATCAAAAATTTCCCAGCTGAAGTGCTTGAGACTGACCTGAGGCAGGGGGATTCAAAATATGAAGAAAGTGTGCCTGAAGACCCTTTGTGCTCACCTGGGAACAGGTGTTCTGCTTTCTCACACACCTAAAGGGACTTGACTGCGCATATGCAGCCAAAGGTACAGCATACTTAAACTCGTCATGTGTTACCTATGAAGAACAAGGCATTGGTGGCCTCTAATTTGCCACCCACGCCTGAGTGCTGAGTGCTATACGTCTGGGCTGAGAGCATCACATTCATAAGTAGATGTCGTCTGTCATTGTTCCAGTGTGGGAGAAACCTGTTAATTTTGCCCTGATTAATATACTAGTCCACCTCCCATCTTTCCTGCTAGCTTACGAGTTTCCTTCACACGCCACAATTTCTCTTCTGGACTCCAAAGTCTCTGAGGGCAAGGATTGTCATACCTGAGCCAGGCTTGTGCACGAGGCAGCACAGCGGGTCCCGTGCAGGGTGACACAGAGAAGCCTTAACACTGGATAAACTAGGATAATAAAAGCAAAGTCTAGCTGCTGGAATCAAACTAAACCTGCCAATCCATTTCTGCCAAGGCCCTCCAAGGTGCTGACTTCAGGACACTGCCCAGCTCACTGGGATTTAGGCTGCTGAGATATGAGAGGAAGGCTGTTTTAGCATGTCACACTGCCCGAGTCAAATCTGATTGATTTCTTAGACTCTCACCCACCAGAATTACCCCTGAGAAGCCACAGCTCATTTTCAAAGGTTTCAGGGAAACTCAAAAGCTGCATAAATATTAAACCACGGTCTCTCCTAATTAGATGATCAATAAAGTGCAGTCAGAATTATGTGAATAATCATTGTTCCCTACAATGCTGTATACAGTTATTTTGTCCTTAGCAACTCCAGACCCAGCTATGTCAAGACAAAGTAATAAGTCTGAGTTAAGTATCTGGGATGCATTTGCAGACAGGTGCATTATTATTTTATTTTATTTTTGTATTTTTTTTTCTCTTTTGTCTGAAGCGTAAAGAATGGGCCACTGCCAGAGGCAGGGTACCAGGCTTGACAGACCAGTGGTCTGATCAGGTCTGGCATATCCTTTGTTCCTCTGTTCCAATTTAATGCCTGCTGGGAGTGAATTCCAGTCATGTGGGGATGTTTTGCCAATGAATATTTACCAACATCCTGACTACCCTGGGAATACAGTTAAAAAAAACAACTTTCAGTGAAGTGAACACATACTAGAATTAGCACTCAGAAGTAAGTCATGAGCATTTTTCTTTAACACTGAAATAAACAACAAAAACATACCAGTTCAGTTCACATGTACATTCAGGACTAAACCAACCCAAGGGTGCATACTCTATATGTCTCTTTTACAAGACCTAAATTTCTAGCCAATTATAAACCTGTGTATCATGTTGTAGAAATGTATTATTTGAATGATGCATTGCATCCTTACAGCCCGGTAGTCCAATAGACAGGAGGCAATCTGATTTCTTTAATCATAGAGAAGCTGATGCAGTAAACGCATAGCTGTGTGTAGCTAGCCCCCAAATCCAAATCCTTGAATAGTGCCAGGAACACCTCACACGGGGTCCACGTGTATGTTAGTACACATCATCTTTATAGTGGCTTTCCCAGCTAAGGTTTGGGGACCACTTGCTTATCTGCGGGAACTGGTTGATGATGCAGCACTTGTCCTCACTCCTTTCTAGCTGCTAAACTCCATTAAAACAAGCAAGAAATCAATGACCCTCTTCCCAGCTGTCACACAGAGGAGTAAGTAATTGCAGCAGCTATGGGGATGGCATGTCAGTAGCTGAAGGCAAGGAGGTGAGTTCTGTGACCGTGTGTGGAGGTGGAGGACGTTGCCACCAGGTGATCTCTGCTCCAACCAGTTAATGAGTTTCAACCCCCGCACTGGATTGTTCCAGCTCCTGAAGCAATGGTAGGGGGAGGTAAACATGAGCTGTTCCTGGCCTCAAACACATCAAGTGAGGCCTGTGAGGACAGAGGGCATCCAAGGTCTTCAGCTTCCTCTTCTCTAAATGAGGTTCATGAGAAAGAAACACAGGAGCTGTGCAGCATGGCACCATTAACAGGGACTGAAGGGACAGACTTGGCCTCAGGGAGTACCAGATGCCAGGGGTGATTCATGGTCGGGGGGACATTCTACTTCTGCTTTGTAGACTGGGCCAGTTCCACCTCTAAGTCCAGAAGTACAGAAACGCTACAGCCTACGTACGACCTATGGTGCTCAACAAAACAAGACTGGCAGCCACAACATTTGGAAGGCCCATTTTCCTAAAAAAACCACACCATTTTACAATAGCATATGACAAATATGGGAGATCTTCTGAATTTTAAGACTTTTACATTGCATTCGATTTTGTTTTCTGGCATTTTTCTTTTAGTAGAAGGGTTATAGAGTCGATGGGGAGCTTTTTGGTGTATTTTTGTCTGTTTTATGCTGAAAACATCCTGCAAGCCCTTAATTCTGGAGTCTGTGACTTGGAGAAAAAAGAAATCAAAGACTCACGGTGAAAGCTCTGGCGACGTAAATGCTCTGTTCTGCTCTGTGGTGTTGACCCGCTGTCCTGCACACAAATCCCCAGCTTCTAGAGGGTAGAAAGTTTCACCTTCCCACTTTCTTGTGCAAAATGATGACAGAGTCAGGATTTTCTCAGACAGATGCTGTTTTGGGCAGGGAGCTGAGCAGAGATGCAGAATTGCCAGTTTCACCTTGACTCACAGCATTCTGGAAGTTTAATAAAACCCAGGCTCTTGGAAGAGCATGCCTTTTGCCATCCATGCCCTCGCTGGCACTGCCCCTTTTCCTTCCCACGCAGAGCCCTCACTGCAGGCCAGGAAAGAGGAACAGCTCTGTGCAGTTTCTGCTTCTTCCTCCACCTCATTTGGGCCTGGCGTGCGTGACTAGCGAACATCTGCATCTCGTTGGCACGAGCAAGTGAGCAGCACAAGCGAATTGCTAACGGGCAGCCCCGTGTGGGGATGTGTATTTACACCTCCTCTGGTCCTAGATTATTTGGGGTGTCGTGAATCTGACTGCAGTGAGAGTAAGAAGGAAGAGCTCGAATACTTATACAGGTCATCATATAACCACGGGAAATGTAGGACAGACATTTTTGCATTAATCGGTAATGTTAAGCACTTAATCAACAACTTAAATATTCTTCAAATTCCCGGCTTGAGTGACAGCATCTGAATAGTTTTGTACAAATTAAGTGGGCTTAAATTTAAGCATATTAAGGTTCCCTAATTAGTAGTGACAGTCATAACCAGGGTTTCAGCTATGTATATTTATGTCGCAACACAGATAGGGTGTTCAATCTAGATTTGGAGGATTTAAGAGCTTATAGAGTTCCAAAAATATATGTAATGGACCAAAGCATTGGAAATATGACATCTGCTCCAGTGCACGAAAAAGACTGTGGATCTGTACCTTTGAGAGCATTATCATTGCTAGAAAATATTAACTCCTTAAAAAAGTGTCAGCTATTATTTGCAAGCATGGAGCCACATTCCTCACATGGGGCTTTCGAGGGCAGCCTGTCTGTTTTGGTATCTGTCTAGGGTGCTCCTCTCTTTTTAGTGTCAGATAGCCCCACAGTCTTTAATGTACGTATCTTCACTATCCTGGCAGGGTAGCAGAGCGCTGTCACCAGTTTTTTAAAGATGGGGAGCGTGAGACTTTAGCTTGCCCACAGTCTCTGAGGTAAAGCAGGGAATAGAAAGACCGTCTTCAAAATCCCTGTTTCCCTTTCATCCTTCCTGCTGGATGGCTCTGCTGTTTAGGCAGCAGCTCCTTGATGTGTAGGTCTGCTGGTGTAAAGTGCACATGAAAGCAGTGGTTGGCTCTGCAGCCACAGCCGTCTGGCTGCATGCTCCTGGTTCAAAACCAAGGTCCATAAGGTTGTCAGGAAAGGCAGCGTCACTATTTTTGTTCAGTACTCAACAAATAATAAGCAACTTGCAAACCATTAATATTTTAAACCTGTTATTCATAACTTTGTCATTTACTTGGGTGCCCTAAGTGCTATTGCTATTTTATCATTCCCAAAGTGATCAAGTCTGAAGTCCTATTTACAGGGCTACAGCTTTGGCACAACCTCCACACTATTAACAACCAGGCTCATAACCAGCAGCAGAAAGGAACTGCACAGAGGGCTTTACAGAGCTTGTGAAGGCTGTTGTTAATGCCTTACACTCAGCTCCAGCTTGCCAGAAGATATGGTCCAGAGTTAAACACATTAAACACTGCCTCCACAGTGGCTTTCAAAGACTTTTTTTTATATGGATTTCTTCAGGACCTGAATGATAAACATTTGCTTAGTCTTCCTCTCCTCCTTCTACCCTAAAATTGCCACAAATATTTGATATTTGTTACTTCTCAAAGCCTAACCCCTGCCATATGGGACATGTGGGCTTAGAGACCCTGAACAGCAGTATGGATAATGTATTTATTTATTTGGCAGCCAAAATTGCTACAAAATTGTGAACCCCCAAATGCTTTCCTCAAACCAGAGCTAAAGGCATTTTATTTTTACTCCTAATTTTTCTACCCTTCCTATTCTAATAAGCGTAAGTGAATGTTAAAATAAAAGTTAAAGGTGTTTTTTTGTTTGTTTGTTTGGTTTTTTCCCCTCAAATATAGAAATGAATTACCCAGAAATTTCAAGGCTTTCTTCCTTGATGGGGAGATGGCTTGGCTTGGCTCTGGCCTAAGCTGTTCACAGATCTGACATTTCTGGACCCTGGCTCATTGAGGGTGGCTCAGGACAGGCTGCCTGAGCTGGCTCAGGACAGGCTCTGCTCCCCGGAGCACCATTTGGCAGTGCCTGCGCTCCCTCGCAGGTGCCTTTTAGGCCAAAGTTGGGTGCTATAAATACAGCACCTTTTATCATATTATTATATGGAAACAGTTATGCATCGGTCCTTAAACCATGTCCTTAAACCATGAGACCATGTGGTCAATCTGCATTGAGTGTGGACCCAAGAAAAGGAAAAATGTTAGGAAAAGGCTTATTGAATATCGTACATACCCTCTCAGCATCTCTGAAAATGCAAGGTATCCTATTTTTTTATTTATTTTTTTAATATCTAATACTAAAAGTAGCAAGTACGTTATGCATGACACAAAAGCGTCAGACTGGGATCTCTCACAAGGGGAAAAAGCAGCAGCAGAGTCCAACCCTTCGGGCTTAGACCTGGTCCCCACGATGTCAGGGGCGAGCAGCCTCAGAGGGGACAGGGCTTTGCTAGAGAAAAAGAGCATTTCCTGGTGTAGGTGCTAGCTGCCACTAGCAGGGAGCTGGGTGTAGACCATTTTAAGTCTAACTGAGTTTAGCACTTGGATGAGGTGCGTGCCGTTTAGAGGTAAGCAGTGCTGACAGTCCCTGGGGCCCGGCAGCAGTGGGAGCAGGCCTGCGCCTGCGGGGTGAAGCCTGGAGCCCGGCATGGCCTGCACTGCCAAAGCCTGGCGTGCACAGAGGAGGTTTAAGTTGTCTAACTTAAACCTTTATTAACAGGCGGCGTGAGCGTGTCTGCTTGGCTTTGTAGTCACATCCCTGGGAAACAGCATAACCTCTTGTGCTGAATAACGTTTACATGGGTGTTTTGTCCTTGCCTTTTGTCCTTGCCTGGTGGCTCTCCCTCATGCAGGGGAGGCTTTGGTACCGTCTGCTGGACACAAAGAGCCCTTCCCTGTGCCCACACAGGAGGGCACGGCAGGGCCTGTGCCGGCTTCAGGCCTTCCCTGTACCATCGGCTTCCCTGTCGTGACACTGGGACATCTAATGGATCCAATTCAGATTGGAGACATGGCTCTGGCCAAGTTACCCAAGCAGTCAAACATTGTCAGAGACCAGAATGGACTGAGAGCTTAGCCCGCCAGGTTTGGACCAGCTGAAATCTTGTGAGAGGAGAGCTGGTCCCAGGAAAAGAAGTCTGCCATCAGGATGAAACATGGGATACAGAACAGCCAAAATTAGGGGCAACCACCGGCTTAATTACAGAGTCTAAGCTACCTCTCATATACCATAGTTGGTAAAAAAAATTAGCAGTGCTGGCTGATGGTAAAAAGATTGATTAAGAAACAGAGCGACTTTTTATCTCCTGCTTACTGTCCTGATATTGGCATATTGCAACCATAAATGCTCTTAATAAACCAGAGTGTACCCCAGACTTTCAGTCTCAGCAGTCCTACGCTCCTGGACATCTAAAGCCTGACAGGCACTGAGGAAGACTGTCAGAGGTGCACAGTGACAGGTTGAGGGGCAACTAACATGAGGCAGAACTTGGGAAACCCGATCTTTCACTGGGTAGGGAGGGTTGGTGGTCCTGACACTGCAACAGGTTTCCTAGGGAGGTCATGGATTCTACACCCTTGCAGATATTCAAAACCCAACGGGTCAAGGCCCTGTGCTACTTGCTGTAGGTGACCTTCACAGTGACAGGTTGGACAAGATGACTTCCAGAGGTCCCTTCTGACCCAGGTTACTCCATGGCTCTGAGGCACAGTCCTGGCTAACCTGCTCAAGCCTCTCTGCCATTAGGGCCAGAAAGCGAGTGCTGCAGAGCACCGGTGAGGTGAGGTTCCTCGCGGAACAGAGCACAGGTTCCAGGTGAGGTCCTTTGAGGACCTAATTATGTTCTATGACACTAATACGGCTGTGAATGGCTAATTCTGCTGGAATGCTATTTCTACGTTTTCTTGCAATCAGGACCCGAACCTAAATCTTTTTGTTTCTTACAAAATGATTTCCAAAAGCCTGGGGTAAATACTGTTATTATTGCAAAGCTTTTAATCACATGTTCAACTTCATTAATATGGATATTATTGGTGAGACCAAAGCATTCGTATCATGTGCCATCTTCAGACAAAAGTCAGAAGTGTGGCGTACTGTATTTTTCACTGGGATTTTCTGTCCACTGCTTGTTTTTAACTGTCCTAGTTGTGAGAGTTTGCTGCATGCAGAACATGATGAGATGTGGGAATTGTGCTGGTTTCAAAACTGAAGAAAAAGACAGCAAATGCTGGAGTGAATAACCAATTTGAATTTCCTAGCTTTCTTTTTTATTACCTATCTCAATTTCATTTACTAGGAATTTTGAATTACTTGTCATGCAACTATTAATACACAAGCTAGCTGCACGCCAGTCCATGTTGCTAATTAGCTGAAGCCTGGACCAGGAGCCTTCTTATCCTGTGCTCATTTACACCTCAGCCCATAAACCTGGGTTATAGTGTCACTGCTAGCTAGGATCGGGAGCTTTCTACATCTTCGGGCTCACTGGTGAGTGGGCTTGTTAAGAAATCCTGAACTTTTCCCTTAGGTACCTTCTAAAAGAGTATTCTTCATATAGAAGCTTGTTTAGAGCTTTCAAGTACTTGAAGTTACCATGAGCTTATAAAGGCTCTGGCAAGTTCCTGTAGCTGCTTGTATGCAGTGTTATGTTGTGTTGTACAACAAACGTATTTTAAGGCCTCATCCTATCACTGTCTCACATGAGAGCAGTTCAGTCTGTCCTGATGGTGTCCCGAGAGCCGTGCTTTTCAGTACTTATCTGCAGGCTCAGGGCACAGATTATAGAAACCTCTCCTGCCCATCTTCATCTTCATCTGAAATTCATAGAGGCTGGCAGGTTTTGCCCCAAATTTTCTCTTTCTGGAATATATGTATATGTAGGAATTCACAGCTGTAGCTGGGTGGTGAAACAGAAAGAGATGAAGTGCCTCCAGAAGCAACCTAAATATCAGTTCGCATCCAGCTCTGATTGCCTTGAAGACCAGAAAATAGCCTCCTTGTCCATTAGCTTTCAAAGAGCACTAACCACTGTAAAGTACTGAGGTACCTCATGTGCTAAGGATGTTCTGAGCAGTGCTTTCATTCTTCCAGAGATAAGAGTTTGCCTGAAATTAGAAAATTATAAACCATAAAGTCCTGTTAGATCTTTCTACTTTTCCCCACTGATAAAAGGTACGGGATGGAGTAAAATAGCAGCATTATTTCCTCACTTTATTCTAGACATGATTGATTGTAGCACAGAAAGTCTCTACTTCAGGTTATCCAGCGTGCAAATGCTGGATGTACGAGAAGTGGGAGGACTTGTCAGCTCTTCAGAGACACTTTCTTTGTAGGGGTGAACCCTTTACTTGAGTATTTGACGCACGCAGGGAGGAAGGTGTTAATCTGTTCACATCCAAGGCACAGTCTGCAGGCTGCTGGTAATTGCTGCCCCATAAATGTGCCTGTCATGCCTCCTTAGTCTTTAAATATCCAAACTCAAAATAGATGTCTGTGCAACATGTTGAGCCCGGCACCATTGTTTCACGAGGCAGTGTTATTCATTTAGCTCCAGCCAGCTGCTCTCTATATTCAGCTTGGAGGAGCAGACTGGAATTTGTAACCAGACAGGCAGGCTGGGAAGCTATAACTTATTCCCTGGGCTGATCAACCAGTGCATCAAAAGTACAGTAAACAAACGCCCACTGGAAGCCCATTCCAACGCTGTGTCCCCTCCTTTCCCCTGCCACAAATAGTAGTGACTGGAAGGGAACCTGCCTTCATAAACAAATACCCTAGACCTTAATTCTAGTATCAGCTGCATGACATAGTGTTATTGGTATGTTAAACACGGCACAGAACAGCAGGATACACTGTTAGGTCACACACGGCAATATGAAATATGAGGGTAAGGTCTATGCCTTCTGCTGGGTGGGGACCTGGAGCGGGTCAGTTGTTTGTAACTATATTGCCCTCTACTGACAGATGCACAAAGAGGTTGAGACCCTACTTCTGTAAACCCCGCCTGGGGAGAGGCTGTCCTGTCACTTGAGGCGAGACAGCAGCATGAGGTGGTGTCTTGGCCCAGCCTGGCAGGAGATACCAGCTTTCATCTCCTTTGGTGGAGACACCACTTATTCTAGTCCCACAGACACGTGCTTGGCCATGAATTGACGCTCTCCACTGAGAGTCTCTTTCTTTTCCTTTTTTAACACAAACGAACAATTGTCTGAGGTGTTTTCTCTGCATTCTTCAACCTTTTGTGGACATCGGGAGCAGCCATGTGCACAATCCAGCTGCATCGAACAATCCTCGGGAGCGGGAGTGCCTCCAGCAGCTCCCTGCAGCTGTGAGGAGGCTCCGCACAGGCACGTCCCTGTGCCACACGTACGGGGGCTTTCCAACCCCCCGGAGGATGACCGTGATAAACCAGGAGGTCTGCCGCCCTGTCCCCCTCTGTAAAATATCAAAGCAGCTGATGACTTCAGGCCAACAGTTCTCAGTCCATGGCTGTGGCTCTGCCGGGGCCTGTGGGGACTGCCAAGGCCGACAGAGCAGCGGGCTAAGCAGGCACGGTCTTGATTTCGTCTGTAAATCACAAGCGTCCCTTTGGCCGGTTTCCTGCCTTCAGAAGCGGTGCTGTCTTCTCCTTGTAACTCCCTATATGTCTTTGAACCACCTCCAGCAACACGTGGGTTGCAGGGGAGATGGCATTCATCTGTGGAGCCGTCGTTCGAAAAGGCTGAGAGTTGGCATATGAAAATAAAAAGGTTGTGAAGCCCTGCTCTGGGGCAACAGTGCATTTTACCAAGGCAGCTCCCCTTCGCTGACCTCCATTTAGTTGAGGTGGCAGGAGAGCTTTAAAGAAGGCAAATTCCACAGCAAGGAAGTGAGGACAGCAAGAAGGGTTGTGCTGAATCCTCTCGATTAGCACTTCATACAATCAAGACTCATTTAAATATGCTCATGAACGCAAGGAGAAAATTCAAGTGCTATGCATTTTCCCAAGGGACATTTCCATCTGTGCCTTTTTCTACAACAACCCAAAGAATACAGGCTTCTTGTTGGTGTTGTGCAATACTTTTTGACCCAAAAAGATATTGTTTAATACCAGGAGTAACCAATAGAAAAAGCATAATAGCTACGTGAGAAAACGTTTATATGTGCATTTGTGCAAAAACTGCGTGCACAGTGCACGTGTTTGTTTAACTGGAGGTGTACGGACTGGACAGGAAGTTACATTTCAATATTTTAACAGAGTCTGGTGCTTTTAAAGGTGCTAGGCAGAGGAAATGATGTTGCCAGTTATATACGTCCATGTCTGTCTTCTGTGAGCAGCATACTCTGGGTGCACACTAAGGGGAGTTTCCCTTCAAGGGAAAATAACGATTAAAACCAGCACAGTTGCTTGGGGCCTGAATTATTTTCATCCAACAGTTGGTGGCTTAGAAATGTTTTCAAATATCCTACGAAGCCATCTGTGAGGCCGCTGCAGCGTGGTGCGTGTGGGACGAGGCGAGACCCGAGGAAGGAAGCCAGCCAGCGACCGGCTCACCGTCAGGTGTCATCTCCGTGGCTGGAAGTGCTGGCAAGGAGGAAGGCTGGACACGGGAAGGAACTGAGCAGAAACAAGTCGTGCGTGAAGCCCGGGAATAAAAAGAATAAAAACAATGAAGCTTAGGTAATGGGAGAACTCCTGCCATGTAGGAAGGGGAGCAGGCTGCGGCTTGTTCCAGCCCAGTCACTCCAGGGCAAGCGTGTACATCACGTGAGTGCGCACCCGAGGCGTTATTTATAGCTGGGAGTTGATGCCCCAGTTATTTATTGAGGTGTTTACACAGAAGGAAACCCCCAAGTATACGAAACGTGCCACTCCAAGTCCCCAGTTTTCCCCACGGCTTCATGTATATGCTTTCCCCAGCTTTATTTAGGCTCGTGTTCTTTATTTAAAAAGCATAGGGGCTAACGATGGCAGAGCTGATAAACATTTATTAGTGTTGGTGTGGCTCCCTCCCGGGGGCTCTGCCGAGGCTGTGCAGGGGCACCCCAGGCTGACTTGCTTCTTGTGCCAGGTCTCCATCACCACCGCCCTCGGGGGCACAGGTGCAAGAGGAAGGTGAAAGCCCCTTTTGGGGCCAGCCCCACTGCAACCATCCCGCAGTCCTTCACTTGGCAGCTCTGTGTAACGCTGTCCTGAAACAGAGACTTCAGTTCTGTCCTGAAAACATCACACCCGTCTTAGTGAACTGAAGGAAACCATAGCCACTGATAGCAGCAAAAAGAGAAGACTGTATGATTCCTTAATAAGCATTTAATGCATTAAAAATAAATAATAATAATAATAATAAAACACTTCACATACTATTTGGAATGTCATTGCTTTACTTTTAAACAAGACCCATTCAAGCAGTAAGTCCACTGGCTTTTTTTTCGTACAGAATTTCCCATTGTTGCCATTGCACACACTTGTTATACAAGGCTACAACACGTGCACTTCTGTACTTAAGTACACACATGTAAACATAATCATCCATCAAAGCAGCTTCCAGAGGTGTTTTTTTTTTTTTCTAGCACAACCATGATTTGTCCTGTAGCACCTGAATTCCTTGGACTTGTGGAAAAAAAAGCATCACCTTATTTGTTTTCTGAACACTCCAAAACCCTTCCAGCAAGTATTCTGGGGACTTTCACAACCCACCCTATTTCTCACCCTATTCTGCTGTTGCTACTTAACCAGCTCCTCCGCTGCAGTGAATCCCATGTCTGAGTCTTGGACCTATACCAATACCAAACTGTTTGGCCAGCTAGTGCACACAGGTAAATTCAATTCACACGTTTATAACCTGTCTCAAAGCTGAGGCCTGGTTGGCTCAGCTGTGCTGTGGTCGATAAATCCACACTCACCTGTTTAGTTCTTTGAGCAGGGTGAACCTCACATTGCTGCAGTTAGAAGTGGGGGAGTTTATTTACCTGGGCCCTCCCAGCTGAACTGTCCTGGATATCATCAAATATTCGAATAGACGTGGATCTTCTCTTTCATATGGTTTTTCTCCCTTCCTTTGCCTTTCCCATCAGAACATGATGTGTAAAGAAGGCGGGCTGCTCCTCACCGGGAGAACATTCAATTTTAGAACCAGAGAATAACGTTGTTTGGAAGGGACCTTGGGAGATCTCACCCAAACCCCCCTCACAGCAGGGGGGTCTATCTTGAACCAGAGAGCCGCATACTGGACATGGTCCTGGCCTCGCACCTGGTGGCTAAAGGGGAGTCATCGCCTTCCTTAGCCTCTGGCTTCCTCAAAACATACCTTAAACAGTGGGAGCAAAAGCAACTATTGTTGTGTTTCTGGGAATGGGGACATCATAAACAGGATTTAAAAAACTGTTACCTCTTCCTTTCCTGTCCCCAGCTGAGGCTTTAAGCTGAGCACCTGGGAGTTTCTCTTTAGTAGTCAAAACCTGCCCGGGAGCCACCTTTTCATCTTCAGTTTCCCTTCTTGACAGTCCAGGAGAAGACACAGCACAAAGGAGAGAGGAAAGCAGCCGCTTTCAACTTTTCTTTCTACACCTTCCTGGTCCACAGAAGCCAAAGCAATGCTCTCGTTTGATTTTTTGTAAGCAAGGAAGAGGCATTTAGCCCAGCTGCTCTGTTCTGTGTACATAATTTTAAATTGCTCGCATTAATAACTTTATGTTAGTAAAGAGTAGTTTGTGTAAAGAAGAAATTCAATCTGCTCTGCTCCCCCTTGAAGGGAAAACATTTCTCTCTCTGCTGGGTGCACCTCCCAGCATCTCACAAACATATGGTCTTTTAGGTGTAAGTGATGCTCAATTGCTTTATTGTCTTTAGCAGAAAAGAACTAAATATATAACAGATGCTCAAGCACCTTGAAATTAATGTATTGTGGAAACAGAACTGTCATCACACCCCTTGCAGACACTTTTTTCACCTGTTGTATGGTTGTTTACCTGTAGCTCGCTTTGATAATGTTGGGTGTTTTGTTTAATAGTTTGGAAAACTCCCAGGCTCAGTGCTGGGCTAGATTTTTTTTCCTCATGTGTGGCACTTTCCATTCTAGACTATTTATTCATTGTTTAAGAAACAGGTAAATATGTTCCACTGATCCTTCAGTCTTTTCTTCCTTTCTTCCTTTCTTTCCTGCGTAACCATATGCTTGGTAACAGATAGTTTACCAGATAAAGGTGTCTAATCTTCAGAGAGCAGAAGACTTGCTCCATTGGGATTTTATTTGGAATGGATCTGTATACAAAGTCTGCACCTGAATTTGAATTCCCTGAATTTCAGAAGCTCTCAGATCAGACTTCAGGTTTAGACTGTCACAATGCACAATCCAAAACATAAATTCTGGGTCCAGACCCCCAGTTGGTTTCCTTTCTCTTCTCCCCATCAGTTTCAGCAAGTAGGGCTTGGATTAGGATTTTCCCTGCTCTCCTGTTGCCCTTTGCTGACCTACAGCTGTGTCATGTCAGCAGGTGAGCAAGGTCCTCAGCACAGGAGCCTCAGGGAGTCTTGGATGTAATGAATATTCCCTGTTTTTTAGGGTATAAATATTATATATGTTCTTCTCCTGTAGATCACTTTCCAAGGACTTTTCAGTTGCTGGGATTGTAGTGTGAGAACTGGACCATCCTCTCCTCACCTCTTTTACAGGTGCTTATGCTCATGGCCATCAGCTGTGCTGCACACAGTGCTTGGCAGGCGTACCACAGTGCCTACCTGTCCTATTTCTGTTGTGGAAATGAAGAAAGAAAGAGGGTTTTTTTTTCCTCTCTGGATGTATAAAGGTATGATGGAAATGATGGGCTCACTGCTGGTTTGCTTGTCATTTCGTGGAGTTTGATCTCGAGGGGGTGAGCTTCCACACTGCAAACTGAAGGCGAAGTGATGAGCTCCTGGGAGGCGCTGCGCTGCTGGGGACTTCTGGGGCACGTCCTGCGGGCTGCTGGGCTGCTCCACAGCTCACCCTTGGAGCAAGATCTCTGTCTGTCAGGATGCCCAACAGAAACTGAGAGAAGGCAATGGGAATATGTTGATATTCAAGGGGTTTTAGACTCCATCCCCTCATTAGGATGCTTGGAAGCCTCTCACCAGAGCACGGACCAGTCGGAAGGACTCACCTCTGCAAAACAGTTTTGCTGTATTGCTGTCATGGGTGGTTGAGCTTCAGCCAGCTTCTCCCAGGTCTGTAGCTTCTGGGCGTGCCTTGGGCCTGCAGAATCACCTGCCTCTCTTGATACCTGGGTTCAACTACATTTCAGCTATTTGAAGTTGCATCTCTTGGGATTTTTCTGTACAACTTCAATACAGAAAAGAGACTCTGCATCCTGTTTGATTTTGAAGAACACGTGACACCTTGCTGCAGTTTTGCAAGCGGCAGTGTAACACCTCATTGTAAGAGCAGAACTGTGCAAACTTGGGAATATTTGAAAAGCATTCAGTGTTCTGGCTGAATGCGATTTCTAGAGTGTTTCTAAGTTCAAGTAACAATGACCTAAGTTAAGTTGACCCTCCCTCACCTACAATCTCCCACATTTTTCCAAATGTAGATTTCTCTGGCCATAGTTTAAAAATAAATCAATGCCAGCACTGATCAACAGAGTTTTGAATACCAGCAAAAATATACCTAAGCATAAGTCTCTGAAAACCCTGAGGAGCTGCAGCTTACAAGCACTTTACTATGTTGGCCTGCTGTGATTTACTGGCCTGAGAACAATTTCAAGTAATTAAGCCTGCTCGTATAGCATCAGCACAGGTGGGAGCAAAGCCCGGCCAGGGCACTGCGCAGCACCCTCTTGTGGAAACCTGCGCTGTTCCTCTGCTCCCTTCCCACACATCAGCACAATAATCATTTTCTTTGCAAACCTGGAGTCTGATTTTTCAGCCATAGCACGTCTAATTTCCAAAATCCATTATGGTGCACCTGCAGATGTCAGTATAGCCTAAAAAATATATCCCTAAAAATAGGGTGCCCAATTAGCGAAGGTGAAAGCAGTGCTTTGAACCATTCGCTCAAAGCTCGTGGCTCTGCTCAAAGACTGGGTTTTTTTGTAAAATGCTCCTGTGGTAAGCGGCTGTGGGTTTTAGCGTTATCTACTGCCAGCCAGGTTTGCAAAGGAGTCCACAAAATCAAGGCAATAGCAACGAGAGGAATGGGGCAGTGGCTGGAGAGCCTGCTATGCACAGCACAGGCAGGAGCGGGCTCTTGCCTTTAAGTTTGTGCAGCAGGGGCAGGCGGCTCCAGAAAGCGTGGGCTTGGCTTCCCTTGGAGATGCAGCGGTTGTCCATTGGTGCACCTGGTACTTCTCTTTTGGCCATGTTTCTGGTAGGAGCACATGCTGAAGTGGTATTTCAGGACATGTTATTTACTGCCAGAGCCTGCGCCCAGCTGGGTCAGCCTGCGCTGTCTCAGCCCCGTGCAACCTTTGCGGATAGAAGATGGGCTTTTTGCATCATCTTTGTATGTTCGTAGGAAGTTAAAAGTGCACCTTTGGGTGAGAGCCAGGCTCATTTTTATTGTGTATGATATCTGCCTTGGGGGAGAAAGCAATTACTGAGGTCAGGCCAGAGAGGATGCGAGAAGCAGCGCTGCGACGGAGCGGGCAGAGGTGAGGAGAGGGTGAAGGTGATGGCCACATCACAGCGTGGTCAGGGCACTGCAGTCATGCTCTTGCAGCAAGAAGGTTTGTGAAGAGGGAGGCATGAGATCTGATGGTCATCCGAAATACGGTCCTGCTTCTGTTGGGGAGGGCAGGGCACTTTGTGGAAGCCTTGCAGAGGCATCTGCAGGCTGAGCTGCAGGTCCCCAGGCAGAGCCGAGTTAGTTTGGTAAAGTAAAGCCACGTTTGTTTACATCATAACTTTGCAGCCTGCCCAATGAAGCCTTCCTGGAACCGAGCATCAGATGAATGGCAAATTGCTTTCCTAAAAGGGACTTCATGCTAAGCCTTTTAGGAGCCTGGCTTATAGTAAACACTGTTGGGATGTAACGTGGCAGCAGGCAGTGCATGCGGGGAGCTGGAACAGCTCAAGCGTGGTGTCTCCAGAGATTACTCAGAGGAAAAGGAAAAAGCCCTTATCTGTCTGAGCCCATGCTTGGATAACCGTGCGTGTGAGACTCCCTTTTCCACTTTTTTCTGCCCCTCCCTGCCACCATCTGGAGCTGAGGGCAGACCAGCAGGTGATGCAGGCACGGAGATGAAGAAGTACCCAGGTGGGCATGGGAAGCGACCGGGGACACCGGGCACCCTTAGCCTGGGGCAGCTCCCGGTAAGGCTGCTGTGCTGCTGGAGGTGGTCTCCTGCCGGGGAGGCACCGCAGCTGGAGCATCTTCTATAATGTATAAAGGCTTTTATGGTGCTTTTACAATGCACAGTCTGCTGTCATTACTGCGAGCGGGAGTACCACGGCCATGCCATCCACAAACCCCAAATCAATAAGTGACTGCTGAGCAAAACACAAGATTGTTTGGGTTTGTTTTGTTTTAAAGGTTGGAGCAATGAGTGTCACCCAGCACCCTGATCCTGCCACCTACCCATGCACCAGCAAACGGCTGTGGTGCCGGTGTACCTCAGCCCAGGGATGCCCATCAGGGGTCCTCTCATGCTTCTGCTCTGTCCTGTGCCAGTCATCTGTTGCTGGCTAAACAGGACCCCATGAAAAAATGTGAATAAAAAGTGCCTGAGCGTCCTATTTATAGCGTTTTGTGTCACAGGCCCTGGGCTGGGTTCTCCTCAGGCTTTTGCCAGGGCAGACGTCACAAGCGTGCTTGGATGGGGTCTCAAACGATGCCAAGGCTGTCCCAGCACCAGTGCCAACACAGACCAAACACAAACCCAGCAGGAGGTGGCTCCAGGCACACAGGAGCTGGCTCCCCTGCTGGCCCGGGGTGCCCGTGGTGCCCCCGAGGTGGCCGAGGCACAGCCACCTGCCCGGCACGGCCGTGTCCCGCGGGCTGCGCTGGCAGCGTGCGGCCTGCAGCCATCTGCTCCGGCACCGTGGAGCCTGTGTGCCGCCCAGCTTAGCCCCCTCATCTGTGCGCCTTAATCCAATAAACCGGGGCGTGCAGGAGCCAAAGACACTGAGGAGTGAAACAAAAGCTGTTTATTCCACCCCAAACGGTCACAGTGAGCAGTGTCAAGCTGACGGTGTAACAGTAAGCAGGCAGCCTCTTTGGCTCTGAGAGTCTGCCCTCCGCCAAGGGCAGCTGACGGAAATCCCCCAGGACGGGTTTGTTTTCGGCTTTGGCTGTCACCTGTTGGTGGGGCAGAGAGGAAAACCTTCGGGTTTCCTCTTGCTAACCTCCCTCCCGCTACGTGGGAGCGTCCCGCCCCTGCTGCTCTCAGGTTGAGTTACAGAATAAAGAAATGACTGTAGGAACAGGAATCTGAGCGTGCCTTGGCTTCTGATCTGCTCCAGATCTCCTGGCTTTGCATATGAATAACATCGAGGTGTGCGTCAAACCCAGCTCACACCCCGAGCCCCATGTCTAGATAGACCTGCCTGTGCTCTAAGTGCTTGTCGCTCATCCCTGCTTGCACTTCCCTCTGTTTGGAGTCCTCCCTGATGTCCTCAGAAAATTTTGGTTAAAGGACAGGCCCTGAAATCACTTTTCTTTTCACTAAACCGCCTGTGCTGGTGGTGTGTGGTGCTGAGCTGCCTCCCTGGTGGCCCGGGTGCTGACCGAGCACGGAGCTGCCCCAGGCCCCCGCGAGCGAGACGTCAGCCCTCAAGGCTGCAGGCAGAGAGAGCGAAAGTCCCCGGGGAGTACTTCCCGGCACGGGAAAAATGTGCAAAAAAAAAGACACTTCTAACTGCTTTCCTCTTATTAGGTTTTCGAACACCAGGTGTTTCCCTCTGACATTTCACAAAACCTCCTCCGTGAGGGTTTTGTTGCTTTCAAGACAGTTTCCAGTTAAAAGAAGCTTATAAAATCGCCTACTGTGTAACACCTGGTTAACATCAACCGGAGGGGAAACTCCTGAAGCCCGTGCTAGTGCTAAACGCCCGCTCTCTGAACACGTCACTCCCGGTTTCAGCTCCTGTAGGGCCGTGAAATGGGGCACGGAGGGGTCCCGGGTCCGAGGCAGGGCTGGGGCATGTACAAGGACGCACAGAGACAGGGGCTTGCGGGGGGCAGCCTGCTGCCGGGCTGTGCTCCATGCCTGCAGCAGCCGTCAGCCAGCAGCTCGAGAGGAATTTCGTAGCAGGTAATTACGGAATAACCTCACTAAGCCTTGTCACTCAAAAACCTGTTTAGGACTTCCAATATATAGGCTTAAATACCGTGAATGAAGTGGCCTTTTATTGCTTTAATGATATAAATATATAGCGTGTTAACTCGAAGGCTTTTGGCACAGCAAGCCCACGACTTTGTGGGCTGTGCTGCCGAGCACAGAAAAACACGGTGTTTTCAACCTGCAGCACGGGCTTGAGAGCAAAATGACAAAGTAATTGCTATTGTCTGCTTCGGCTGCTTCGGGTTCTGCTCGTGCTCTTTGACCCTTTCCAGCTCCATTTGGCTTTTGCCTTTTTCCTTCTTTGTGGCCGATTCTTGCCCACCTCCATCTCCTTCTATTGCTGCATTTCAGGCACTAATTTCTATGGAAAAATATGTCAAAGCCTTTCTTTAAGACCCTGTCTCTCAAGCACCAGCACCCTTTCAAAGAGCACCAGCACGCGGAGAAGTCTAAATCCTTCTTAGCTGGGCAGTAGGTTCAGTGTAAGCAGCCCTTTTCTTTCCATGGATTTGTTTCCCACTAAAACTGGTGAACCCGCAACCCTACAGTGAACCTTCCCCCTTTTCCTTGTGATTTTCCTTCCCGAGGCTGGTTTTTGGGTATGTGGAGGGGGTTTGCAGTGTTAAATCGCAGTAAATGCAAAGTTTCACAGGTTTTGTATTGCCCTTAAGCTGACACGTAGCCGTCTTCCTTCTGCATATGAGCTGGTAGATGGTAGGATGCTCGGTGGAGGTCCCTCCACACGGGCCCTTCTCTTCGTTAATTATTTTCTTTGGCTTGGCAGATTACTGCGAGCAGCGCTGTGCTGGCATGGCATTACAATGCTAAACTCGCAGGGAAAGACCAATTTAGGGCTTTGTGTATTTTCGGAGATGTTCCCAACAGCTGTTAACGGCTCCAGCAACCAACGAAGGGGAGATGGGAAGGGAGGTTTTCCTTCCTAGACCCAGCCAGAAGACAGGATGGCTCCAGTCCTGTGCTCCTGGAGGGAGCATTGCCAGCTCAAAACGGGGAAGGATGAACGAATGGGCTGCCCAGGGAGGTGGTTGAGTCGCCATCCCTGGAGGTCTTTAAAAGATGTTTAGATGTAGCCCTTAGTGATATGGTTTGGTAGAGGACTTGTTAGTGTTAGGGCTGAGGTTGGACTAGATGATCTTGGAGGTCTCTTCCAACCTAGATGATTCTGTGATTCTGTGATTCTGTGAAATTCCCCCCATCCTGGGTGGCTCCTGTTGCTCCACTGAGCTCTGGTCCCTCACAGGTGTGGCCGTCTTCTCCTGCTGAGGTGCCCCAAGCCTGGAGGAAGAGCTCCATGATCAGCAGCAGGAGGGACAAGGAGTAAAAGGAGGCTCCGGGCTGTGGGGCCCGTGAGAGGACAACAACAGTTCCTGCAGCCATGGCCACCATGTGCACAGCGAGGGGAGAGCATCCATGGCACAGGGGCCTCCTTGACCTCCTGAGCGCTGCAAGAGGGATCTAATGGTGAGGCTGCAGGAGCAGCGTGGTGTCATGCCCTGAAGCGATCATCTGGTGGGAAAGGGGACTTCCAGACACTGCTGTGTGTCCAGCAGGATCTGAACTGATCACAGAGCAAGCCTCCTGGGTGGCATTTCTGAAGAGCAGCAGGTGGAGGGAGAATGCCAAATTCAGGGCTTTGGATCAGATTATGCAGGGGCGAGGACTGACTTCAGCTCCAGGGACCCTAATGCCATGGCTGTCTGTGGGCAGGCACTGATGGCAGGCTTGGACCACAGGGCTGCCCTAGTGCTTTGGTGGCTCTCCAGAGCTTTTGGGGCTTTCACCGCCCCACTGCCAGGCTCACAGACATGGCAGGAAAGCTCTGTGATGGCCAGCAGTGTGGGTGGCATTTCCAGAGCAGCTGGAGCTGAAGGTGCCAGCCCGGGGCTGGATGTGGCATCGTGCAGGAGCGCTGCTGTGTCTGGGCCAGTGCAGCCCGCAAAGCTTTTGGTCCTTTCTCATTTCTGTAAAATGGAGAAAGCAAAGGAAGGTCTTGTTTTAATGGCCAATTTGTTGTAAAAGATCAGGAAAAAAGCTGCATATCTGTAGTTACTCAGAGGACTGCAAAAAGCCTAGAGGAGACTGTGCTGGGTCTGAGGCTTGTTCTCTTTCCTTTTAAAGCTTTTCCTTCTGCTCACCTTTTGAATTAAGCAGAAACGAATTAGGAAAGGCTGCTTGTTAGCAAGAAGCACAACGGGATATTTTTTTCCTTTGTAGGTTTCCTATAAATAACCTCGTGTCCATGGCATGGCGTTTCCTCCTGCTGCTCACGGTCGTTGCTCTCACCTGGAGCAGGATGTAGGGCTGGGCCGGGGCTGCTCCGGCTGTCCCCAGCCCCATTTGCCGGCACCGCTCCACGTGCACGTGCTTGGCATTGCAGGCTGCACTTTTTGCCGAGTTTGGCTTGGTTTGACACTTTTTTTGCAGGCCAGCCTCTGCCGCAGCCGTTGCCTCTGCAAGCTGTAAAAACAAGGCAGCGCCCGTCTGTCACCTCGGTTAGCTGAGGCGGACGTCGCGGTGTGTGAAACCCTCCCATGATCAATGCACGAGTTTGGTGGGGTGAGGGTTTTTTTTTTTTCTTGTTTTGCTTTTTTTTTTTCTCGTTTTTCTTTTTCTCTTTTTCCCTTTTGTACTGAGCTGTCTTATCTGCAGAAACGCTTCCTGAGCTACTCTCTCATCCGGCCTCAGAGATACACTCGTTTCCTGGCGCAGGTATTTTTGTTCTGTTTTCATTCTGTGCCTTGCTATTTATATCGCTCCCTTCACTGTTACACGGGGTTCTGCTGAGCCTTGTTCCTGGAGCAGCTCACGTCCCGCTGCACCCTTCCTGCCAGCCCCAGCCAGCTCCAGCCCGCTGCCCCCACTTCCCGTTTGCGCCCTGTCCCCACAATTTGGTATTACAGAGGATCGATCACGTAGCCCAGCCAGGATGAGGTTAAGCCAAGTAGGCAAGCATTTGACGCCTTCCTGCTCTTTTAAGCAGCTCTGTTCCTCGAAGGGGTGTGTAGATCTCGGAAACACGGTGTGGGGTCGCAAATTAAACAATGATTTTGGTGAAGAATAAAGACATTTCTGACATCGGTGGTGATGTTGGTGTCTTTCTTACAGAAGCCTTAGTTTTTGCACGCATTGAATAGTTACCAGCTTCTCCAAAAGGCCTGACTGCAGTGGAAATCTTTAACTGGTCTGAGCGCACAGCTTTGGGTGGTGTTCTAGAGCTGAGTGCTCAAAGAAAAGGATCTCTATAATAAAGGTTGCTAAAAAAAAAATCTTGAATTTGGCTCCTTTCTGGCAAATCCCACCATGTGCCTGGCAATGTCTCTTTCTCACATCCATTGGCCGAAGTCCCTGCAGCACAAAGCCACTGCAGCTGGCGAAGTCTAGCCCATGTTCATTGCCTGTGTGCAGGCTGAGGTTTTTCAGAGGTCCCAAAATTGGCCATGTTTGGTCAGGTTTGGGGTCAGGCCTCTGCAGAGGCCCATCCCTAACACAAAGTGATCTCTCAGCAGGTTTCTCACCCAAACGAGAGGTGCTGAAGCTGCCTCGGGAAGCCTCTGCAGAGGAGGTTTTCCCTGCTCCATGGTTGCTCATGGAGATTGTGAACCAAAGCAGAAATCCCACATGGAAAACCTTGCCAAACTTTTCAGCTTTGGGTGGCTTTATAATCCCCTGGAAAATAGGCTTGTACTAAAGAATTTTGGACAGCCTGAACTGTCACCAGTTATAAATACCGAGATGCTTCGGACAAGGGCTGAAGGGAGGTGAGCGTTTCTTGCTGAAGGTCAGGAAACACAAAATGAGGAGTGCGGGCAAAGAAATGTAAGGAGATGGAGCAAAAGGAGAATAATTAAAAAGAACTAAAGGTGAAAGTGAACTGCAGCCTTTTCCACACACGGAAAGCCCCAGCCCTGTGCCGATGGCTAAGCCTGTTGTTAGCTACCCCTCCACGCACCTCGCCTGGCAAGGTGGAGCTGCGTGTCCGTGTGTCTGTCCGTGTGCTTTGTGCGTGGCTTCACCTCCAGGTGTCTGTGAGACAAACTCACTCCACAAGCGTGCCGTGCATCTCTCGGCACGCTCCTTTTTCCTTCCTTGCTTGCCCCTGTCCCCCACCCAAACCTTGCCCACCACTCTCAGCAGAGACCCAGGGGCCTTTGATGAATACGAGACTTTTAAAGCAAAGCTCTGGAGCCGTCACGCGCTTCTCCTAGCCAACCGGTTGGTTGTCCGTGACTGTGACACCAGCACTGCGGGGTGCCAGCACTGAACCTGAAGCTGAATTCAAAGCTGCAAAGTGCTTATTGGGAAGGGTTTGCTGGGGTTTATTTTCCATGTGTACGGAAAGGGGTGGATTGACATGTCTTCAGAGCTGAGGCCGGGCAGCAGGGCAGCGCTGGCCGGACCCCTTGGCATCTCCCAAGGGCTTGAAACTTCTGCAAAATCTGCATTGCCCATGGGTGCCTCACATGCACTTGCACGCAACATCTGTCACAGGTTTCAAGAGGAGAAGGGGCCTAATTTTTAAAACATCCTCTGTTTTCCTCATTTGCTCTAGGAACGGACAAATATTTCACATTAACTATGTTCTTCTGCCAGGTTTTGTCATGAGAACATGGTCTCCGAATTGTAGAGACTGTGAATTATGGCAGCAACCCCTGTATTGCTCTGACCTTTTGAAATGCCTCCAGCATGATTGGCTGCCCGTCCTCCCCTCTCCCAGAGGTCAGGCAGGTTGTAAATATAGGCGAAATGGAAGAGCCAGATAATCAAATTGAACCTATTTCACCGCAGTGCGGTGCAATCACGGCACAGTGCAATTCCATCAGCGGAGGCTGAGTTTCAAGGGATGGGGAAATCGCTCGCTAACTGTCCGCACGGCTTGAGGAGCCAGGCTCACCACCCACGGCTACGTGGGCTCTGTGTTTCCAAACATCCTTTAGCAAAGAAAAAATGAAAAAATCTCAAATTAAAAAAAAAAAAAACGGAGTCAGGAATAGGCTGCCATTTAAAAAACAGAAGGACATCACCTGAAAAAAATTACCTTGACATATAAGATGATTGATAAGTTTTATTTGCTTTTTTTTTTTTCCCCTGCTTTAAAGACACTAAAATGATTTGTCTGTGAAGGAGCAGATAACGGTACTGCTTGCTGCAACACTTCTGCTTGCCTTCTTCGAGGGTGACAAGCACTTTATTAAGTATTTTAGCAATAGCACCGCAACACAGGGGTACAGAAAGTGCCGTAACTCTAGCTATGAGTGAGGATAACACTTAGAAGTGATGTCCTCTGTCCAAGCAGGAGGAAAGCCTGGGCGCTGAAATCCGGATGGTTTTTCAGCAGGAGGAGCCGAGCGCGGCTCTGCGGCTCCGCCGCCTGCGAGCACAGCGCTGCGAGCAGTGGGGTAGCAGGGCATAATTAATGTTTACTTATAATCAGCATCTTTCTGTGCCAGCAATCATGGCAGACTGAAACTAAGCAGGGGAACCAGCAACCCCGCTGCTTTCAGCTGTCTGGAACAATAATTACACAGTGCCACGGCACCTCTGGGAGTCTGGCACCATTTATCCTCCCCGACGCCGCGCGCTGGTTACCTGCCACGCAGCGATCCCCAGCGCAGCCGGGCCTCGGCAGCGTTTTCGTACAAAAGGTGGAGAGAATGCTAATGGCCATGCTATTGCTCTGCCTTCAGAAAGCGGGGATGATGGCTTAATTGAGGTTAAAATAAGCTCCAATCAGAGAGGTAAAAACCTAACGGGGCTACTTAATCTTATATAAATACAAGAGAGATACAAGTGCATGAGGAGAGAATAATAACTGACTCCGGTAGGGTTTCTATGGAGAATAATCATTAGCCAGGCAGTGAACAGATTGGACGGGGAGCAGGCTACTTAGCATTCATGCCCTGGTGGCGCAGGCTTTGAGTTGGAGCCTAATTTGAATTTTAGGGTTGGGTTTAAAAAAAAAAAAAAAGACAAAAAGCACCTTGTCTGGAGCACAGCAGCATCACGCTATTTATTTATTTATCTGTTGCCCAGGCCTGTGCTGGGGAACAATCAAATGACTTTAACTCTGCAAGTGAAGTAAACTTGGTCTAATCCAAGGGGGCCGTAGCGGTGTGGGGGACTCGGGCGCAGGGATTTGCCCTGCCCAGGGCAGTGTCCCCAAGCCCTGCTGCAGCCTGTTCGTACCCCCAAGCCCCCTTCTGCGCTCTGTAAGGTGGAAAGTGCCGTGCAGCCGCCGTCCTCTCCTCAGTACCGCTGGGAATGCTACCAGAGGAATACATGAAAAGGGCATTTAATTTTTGCCTGACGGCATAAGCTCCTTTATTCTTACAGGTAATGCCCGTGAAGGGCCTGGAACTAGAATGCTCTTTCTATGTCAAATCCTCGTGAAGGTTTGGCAAAATGTTGATGCTCTTGTTTTTCAGGCTTAGGGGTTGCTGGTCACCTGTTTCAGGGAGTTAAATTGTATGTTAGATTTCAGAAGTATTAGAAAACCCTTCTTGCGTGCAGCAGCATTTCAGCTCTGAGCTGCAATTTCAGCCCTTTTCTGTTCCGTTTGCTCTTGCTTGCAGGAGCTTTTCTGTGACAGCTGCCTTCTTTTCAGCAGGCCACAGGGAAAAACGCAGCAAGCGGCACGGTGGGCACAGGGCCTGCCCAAGTGCCCCTGGCCCTGCGGCTGGGGACGGGCAGAGCCGAGGCATGAAGGGCATCGTTGGCTGCCTTTGGGACTTCGTTCACTTTAGGGCAGCCTGACGGCTCGTCTCCCCTCTTACTTTTTATTTATAGTATCGGGTGAAGTGTATATTGTTACTGTACAATTTCAAAATCGTGCGAAATCACGCGGCTTCCACAACAATTTGCTTAATGGCTTCGCTTACACATCCCCGTTTTCCTGACCTAACGGGAACTCCTTCAGCTGATGTCCATCATGAGATAAAAATAAACTGCAGGCTGCAGCTCGCTCCCTTAAGGGCTGCTCCCTTACTGTGGCGAAGCACGAGAGTCCTCAGGAAAGCGATGAAAAATTGCACCTGTCCAGAGAATGAGAAATGCCAGGAACCTCGCAGTTTCGGAGGCCTTAAAGGAGAATAATTGCCCTGAACGGGCTGCTGCGTGCTCGGGATGCTGCAAGAGCCCCGTGGAAGGGAGGCAGAGCCTCTCGCAGCACCTTCGGGGGGAGGCAGGCGAGGATAAGCAGACCTGATGCCAGGGTCTGCTGCTTCACCGAGGGCTCGGCGCTGTTGCCGCCAGAAGTCCTGGCAGCCCAGAAAACAACCCGATGGCAGAAGGGTAGCCGTGGCCCTACAGATAGCTGGATGTGTATTTTTCATGCTACCCCACTGCCTGGCAGGGTGACCACGGGTGTTTCGGCGTGGAGTTGGGGTCTCCTTCTCCATCCCTGTTAGGAACGATGGAGCGGGATGAGAAGGGGGCATTTTTGCATCCGCAGCTCTGCTCTGCAGAGGACAATGCCTGGGAGAAGGACGACCGCTGCGGTTGGGTCAAGGCAATTCCGAAGCGATTTGTGCTTAATGGGCCGGCATCTGCTAAATATTTCACCTCCCTGGGAACGAGCCTGACAGCGGCCCCGTGCGCGTTACCCTGTGGGAAGGTGGTAGCACCGCTGAACGCGAGCTGAGTTAAGGTTGTGAAGAGAGGACTCAGGGCCTCCTAATTACACGTTCCTTCTCTCTTCAATGCTTTCAACATAAAGAGTGGCTCTGTGGACTAGGACAAGATGCTGTTGGCCAACTAGGTGGGAACTAATGCTTTGGTGGGGGGGCTAAAATCTTCACCGGGGTTTGTTTGCAGGGCAGGAGGAAGGGACCCCTGTGGCAGTGTCACCAGCCCAGTAACAACCGCAGCGGCCCTGCCACCTGCTCTGCCCCTGGTTAGCCTTTCCAGCTCCTCTGGCCTGGCACAGAGTTTTGTGCCTTGGCTGGGGAGCACGGTGCAGGAACCAAAAGGGAGCAGAGGGCTTGGCTGCAGCCAGCGAGCTACCAGCAAGGTGGCACAGACACAGCTACCACAGCCGGTGCCAGGCGAAATCATTACTAGCCCCGAACTACCACTGCGTGGCTTTTAAGTATTTTATTTTCAGCATTTAAATTGTAGCTTTGGGATAGATGAAGCTTTTTCATGGGTGCCTGGAAGTGAAAGGAATTCAGGATTAGTCATGTTCCTCGTGGTGATGCAGGTGTAATGCCTATCACTGGGCCAGGGCAAATGAGAGTGTTTCTGGCAGCCTTTAATTTGTCAAATGAATCTGCCAGAATAGGCAGTACCTCATTTTTTGTTGTTGTTTTTTGTTTGTTTGTTTTTGTTTGTTTGTTTTTTCTTTAATCTTGTTTCTTAATGTAGAGAACCTTGACTTTTTTTTTTTTTTTCAAAACAATAACGAAGTTCAATGAGTTCAAACAGTGTTTCTGTCACCAGCACTGCTTCCAGTGCAGCAGCCGGCATGGACTCTGGGAGCTGCAGGCTGAGGCAGGGCAGCACGTGGCAGCAGGAGGACAGAGATGTGTGATGGGGACAGCAAGCAAGCAGGGGAGCCCCAGCATCAGGGTCCCACCGAGGATTTGTGGCACTGGCACTATCTGGGATGCTCGCAAGGCTTCGTGTGGTGCTCCAGGGAGTCAGCAGCAAGCAGTGCCGGGGCTGCTGTTTTGCTCTGCTGGAAGAGCAAATCCAAGCAATGCAAAGCCCATCCACTGGGGAGGGTGGGGGTCCGTGCATCCTGCTGCAGTGGCACGCTGACAGCCGGGACAGCAGCTTGCAGGCGCTGCCCCTGGCTGTATCCCCTCGCCCCCAGCCCAGCCCTGGGAGCTGCACCTCCCACCCGCTGCGCTCCCTGCTGCTCCAGCAGAGCTTCTGTTGGTGCTGGCAGCAGGGCTGTGGCCACCTGGCTGCTGCTGACACCCAGTGCCATCGGTGCTGGCCGAGTGCTTCAGGAGGAAAAGCTCGGGAGATGGGGCTGGCGAGCAGGGGGCATCGCAGGGCGAAGGGGCAGCAGGAGGTGTGCCAGGCTTCTTGGGTGGGGGAATGCTGAGGGCTTGTCCCTGGGGGGAACGTGAACTCGTGCTGCCCCGTCCCATGCCCTAATCAGCAGGCTGCGTGGCAGCCGAGGGAAGATTTAAAGGATTGGGCTTGCTTAGTCTACAGTAGGGAAAACTGAGACGCAGAAACCTTTTATAGCTTTGTAGGCTGCTACTGCGTGTGCAGAGACGAATGGGAAATAGCTCTCCATGTGCTTTGTGGAACAGGATAAAAGCCATGGATATGGACAGAATAGGGAAAAAGACGAAAGTAAATTGCAGCAATGAGTGCATAGATATGCAAAAAGAAAAAACTTTCTGAATGGGAGGGGAGCTATGTGCTAGAAAAGGCTGTCTGGGAGTTTCCACCCTCTCCATTAGTGGGGTCTGTGAAAGCAGCCCAGACTGCTGCTGGGACCAGGAGAAACACGGTGCTGTGTCCCTCCCAGCCCTGATTTCGGTGCCAGCAGCCGGGCTGGCGATGCGCTTGCTGTGAGCTCTGGCTGGCAGCCCACGAGCTCCTTGTGCAGGGTCTTTCCCACAGTGGCTTCCTTCGCAGGGATGCGGAGGAGGCTGCGCTGCCCCAACCCCACAGTGGGACCCCGCCGCTGCCAGCTGCCCTCTGAGCCCAGCTCTGCTGCACGGCAATGCAAAAAAAGCACTTGAAACGTCTTGGGGAGGGAAGCCTTTTTTGCTGTGAGAGCCCAGCTCTCTCATTTCGGGCTGCAGGAAAGAGCAAGCAGCTTTAACAGCACTTTTCTTGATCTCACCGTTGCTGACAGAAGCAGCTGCACTACCTGGTGCCACCACGTCCACCCCCGGTGCCCGGTAGAGCTCTGGGAGCTGCTGGCGGAGGAGACGACGGCTTCCCCCCGCTGAACTGCGTTACCTCAGGAGAGGAACGGGAATTCAGCTTCGGCCAGCAGAAGCGCCTTCATTTGATCTGGGGCATGAATGACTAAGTGGGAACAAGGAAGTCAATGTCTAAGCGGCAGGCTACCTGCCAGCTTCATTCAGAGATCTCTAAAACCAGAGAGGACCATTATAATCGCGCTGTCTGGCCTGTGACATACCACGAGCCTTAGCTCACAACCCAGCGGGAGAGAGGAAGCAGGCAGGAAGGAGAGCACCAGGCCCCTCCTCTGGCCTGCAGACCCATCTCCATTCCCTCCTGTGGCCCGCAGGCCCATTTCTGTCCGTCCACGGCCCAGGGCCGGTGCTGGCAAAATGGAGCTCACCTCACGAGCAGCGGCGGCACTCGACCCCAGCACCACGTCCCTCCCATGCCCGCTCAAGCTTTCCTTTAACGCAGGGATGCAAAGCAAGCCCAGAAGGCATTAGGCAGCCACCTGGGGAGCTGGTTATGATTTGAAGAGCTAATGATGCCGCCCGCTGTTCGGTGTTTATAGCAAACGCACTGCTCCCCCTCCTAACCCAACTGCGTACATGCAGAAGCTGCACCCAGGGACACCCCCGAGCACTCAGCTCGCTGCAGACTGTGATGTACCCTGTGAGGGGGAAAGGTGGGCAGAAAGTTTAGTTTGGGGTATTTGGTGGGTGGGAGCGGTAAGCTAGGGCTAACAAAGGGGAAAAGCACGATCCTGGTCTGTAGCCACAGTGGTTTAGTGCCAAGTTTGTGCCGCCCTCTGGGCAGCCTGCACAGGTGACACAGGTGGTGATTAAATGGGAGCAGGGGATTACATTGCTGTGCCTCAGCATAACGCCGAATACAACACCTAATTGCCTAGTTTACACTCATTTCTGCAATCCAGGAGGAGGACAGACCCTCTGGGAAACAGGAGCAGCACGCAGCCTGCTGTAACTGTCTGGAAGGGACCCTTGTCTTGTTCTACTCTATTTTTTTTAACTACAATACATTTAGCATTAACACTGATGACTGCTTGCTAACGAAGAGTCTCGTGGCTGGTGTGAGCGTGCAGCAGCCCCTGGCAGCACAGCAGTGCTCCGGGCAGCACCAAGCACTGCCCAGCCCCAGGCAGGTGTTGCACAGGCAGGAGCAATGGCCCGAGGCACAGGGATGGGACAGGCAGCAGAAAGAGCTGGGGGTGCACGTAGGAAGAGGAGAGATGTCCGGGATTAACGCTTCGGTAAAGGAAAGGAGAGCAAGCAGGAGGGGCAAGGCAGCTTTCACAGCTTGAGACCAAACCCCAGGCTGCAGCACGTGGTGAGCTAGAGAAATGAGATGTGTCAGTGGTTAACGTTATCTTCCACTGCCTGATGTAAAAAACGAAAGCTTTTAATTACAGATTATTTTTTTTAAGACAGCTGTTTCCTTTACACTATCAATTAAACTTCTGACTGAGCAGATTTGTACTATACATAAAAATCTAAAATGGATTTGAAGAAAGTTTAGCTCAGGACCTTATTTTTCTTTCTGCATACTCCCACTTTTCAGCTTTATGCGTGTTTTTTTTTTTTTTTTCTTCTGGTTTGCTAAGACTGTACATCCAGGGCTACCTGTGCTGTTCAGGACCTGGTGCCACAGGGTTCAGACACCTGGCTGGCATGGGCAGTACCACTGGAGCAATGCAGCAACTTTTATTTCTGCGTTGCACAGATTCTGGCTGTGCATCCATGATTACACTGCAGGAACAGAGTTCTTGACTCCCATTACCACACAGGTGTTTGTATCAAGTGAACCCAGACTGCAGCTCACCCCTGACGAGCGGACACAGAAGCTGCTCTGGAAAAGTCTGAAGAAAGGTGGGCACTGCTGTTCTGCAATGTCACTTGAACTCCACCTACTTAGAGACACTTACCCTTATAAAACATTGCCACGTCTTCATCTGTATTGCATGCAGGGGAAAAAAGGGGGGAAAAAAAGAAAAAAAAGGGAAGAAAAACCCCTGCTCCTAGCAGCCTGGCTTTCTCCCAAGTCTCTGGTTTGTATTCCTGCAGATTTTCTAAGCTACTGTTTCTTTACTCTCCTGGTTGTCCATCACACCTGCTTTGTCCGGTTGCCTTCGCTCTTTTGCATGTACTTATTCCCACACTAAGGATCTGCTCTCCCCTTCCCTGGTGAATGACATTTTAGTGCAGTAAGCTGCAAGATTAAATAAACCCAGTGCTATCCCTAATTGTTCTCATTTGCAGCTCTGAGCGTGCTGAATGCAACGTAGATTTCTTCTTTTGAAAGTAGTAGCTAAATACCTTTAACAAACCCAACTGCATTTGGGGAAGTCCTAGGAAAGTCTAATATTAGAGCTGCCATTTAATTCTCAATGAAATAAAAAGGACCAAGAGGCCAAGTTCCCTCTACGTGTCTTTCATGTTGGTCTGTTACACAGTGTGATCTTGTTTTACAAGTGCTCTGTTTACAAGAATGCTACGGAAAAAAAAAAATGTTCATTTAAGTCCCACAATCGCATAGGGCTACTTTTGTAAAGGTCTGATCCAGTCCTACCAGCTGCTTGCCCACAAAACTTTGCAATTGTGGAGGCTAATTAAGATTCCTCAGAGGTGCTCTCCTCTCCTTGGCAGTTACAGAGCGCCTCATTAGACATGCTGTACCTCCCCCCGCACCCGAGCAGAATGCCCCACTGTGCCTGCTTTACGGCATGGCTGATGAATTAACCGATTGATTCTGAAAATATCATTACTTTGGGGCTAAATAAAGCTGTTCCCTTTAAAGGGGAAAACGTCAGTGCTCCACGTAAGAATAAACTGATGCTACAGTACCTACTAACTCCCTTCTCTCCCACACTGCAAGAGTCGAGGATTTCCTTGCTGGAATACAAAAGGTTCAATAAAAAGGGGGTTCATCCTGGCTCTCAGTGAGGATGGTGAGGAAAGTTTGGTTCTGGGCAGTAAGCACAACCTAGCAGCTTGCACTGAGGAGGCTTACCTACACGCACCGCCTCTGACTTAAAATTAGTTTCAGTTCAACACGAAATGAGTGTATTTGCCTGCTCTGTGTCCACTTCTCTAGCTTTAAAGAGAAGAAAATCATAACTGGTATAGATCAAGCAAGTCTGAGAGTCGCTTGGTGGTAATGTTACATGGCTGATCTGCAGAGGCACGCAGCTCTATTACTGGAACAAAATTTGAAGTGGCATCAATGCATGGTACCTTTGAGCAATTATGACTGCAAGGGTTTGTATTGTCTTAAAATTGGATTCTAGTCTAAAATCTAATCTGGTTCATCTATTCCTCAGTTCAGGCTTTAAATTTGTTCCTTCTAATGCAAACAGCTTTCCCTCCCCGTGTTTGTGCAAAGATCTGTTCTTGATTTTCAAAAGAAAGCTAAGTGTAGGAACAAGACAACAAGGCATTTCAAGTAGGGAAGAAACACCATGTGCCGACATACACGATTTCAGGTTAGTCAAGACCATCAGCTTGGACAGCCTCCTCTTTCTGAACAGTTTGAGTGTTTAGCTGCACCTCTTTTGATTAAAAAAAAATACATTCACTTCCCCAAACTAAAAGTGAGAAAATTAAAACTTACAACAATTTCACTGCACAAAACCGTACTATATATTGCAATAACAAAATGCTTTATTTTCTGGGAATACAAGGAAAAGCGTAATGGCCATCCTCATTACCAAACGGTTCTAAAAAGGAATTCTTTCTTTGAATACAGAAACACTCATACAGAAAAGGCGACCTGTAGATAAGCTATCTCCCTTAGCAACGGGAATTCTTTATTTTACAGCTGAAGTTGGGATTTGAATAATCTACAACAACATATTTCAACTTTGTTTATATCTTCCAGTAGATGGGGGCACATCTGCCACTCAGCACCGTTCTTGTTTGAAAGCCTAACAGGAGGCTGAAAACACAACACAGATGTAGCTATCACAATTCTCACCCACCTTGCTTTGCAACAAACCACAAGACTTCACCATTACCACAACAAGACAGTGAGAAAGCCACAAGGTAACTTGTCTTCTCTTTTATCTATGAAGACTTCTCATCCAAGCCTTATGCTCATGAAATTCTTGTACCAGTCATCTGATTACACCTCACTACTTCACCACATATCCCCTTAGCTGCAATCTGGAACTTTGTTGTGAAAAGCATACAACAGATCAAAAAGTGAAACGAAATTATTTCCCAGTGTATCTGCTTTTTTACAATAGGTTTGGAGCCGAGATGTTTTAAAGACCACAAATTTATATCCATAAATTACTTCTGCCGTCTCTGAATTTTATGTTAGAGTTTAACTTGTTAAAGAGAGGGACGGGAAGATTCCTAAACTTGTCAGGGTATAAAGTAACCTTTCATCTTTTAATCCAGCATGACAACTCTTTGCTGCAAGTAGTGTCCATGCTAAGCAGCACAATACACCAGTCTTACTGTTTAAATGGGGTTCATGTTGTCTCAAGCGGGAATGGCAAACTCCAAAATAACTAATGGTTTTCTTTATTCAGGTTAGACATAACAAATATGTCAGATACAGCAGTTAGTCTAGAAAAATACATTTAAAAAAATCTTCAGCAGACCATGCTCCCTGTAACAAAATCTTTCAAAACCAATTTTACAAATTATTCTACATTAATGTAAAAAGAAATTCTTAAATTTAGCATCATGGATTCCATCAAACATCTATCAAAACATGAGTTTCACTATTTGCAGATGTTAGAATTCATAATACATTTCTTTCTAATGTATCCTGTACATATTAAATAACCTAAAAGGCTCTTCTTGTAGTGCATTAACAGTTTAGCAAGCACACTCAGTATTTTTCCAGTACCATTTGCATTACAGGTATTTGCCCGCAAATGTAATTAACATCTAAAAGTGCACACAGTTAGGTCCCCCCTCCCTCCCCATAACCTGTTTCACTGCTGAAACCCAGACATCAACTGGAAACATTATGCTACTGCAGCTAATCTACCCATGATTAGAAATGTGTGACTAGAACGTTCTTCTTGAACTATACAAGAACTGAATTATATACAAGAGTCAAAAGGACAGCCTGTATTTACATCAAGAAACTTCCACTACCACAGTATTATACCAAGAACTCAGTACAGTGTTACAGTCAGTATTTACTTAGGATTTAGCTGTAAATCAGTATAACACAAAACCTAGCTCAGAAAACGCCCTGAAAAAAAAATGAACATATGTATTAAATATGACTTCTGTTATGCCACAGGACAAATATCCATAGCTGGATGCTGGTACAAGTTCAGTGTTTGAAATAGTGTGCTGTTCTATAAAGCAACTAAGAAGTTCCAGAACGGTTGCTGGGGAGGGGGGGGAGAAAAAAGGAAAAAGGACAGCAGATGTCATGTAAGAAATTAGACTAGAATAACTAAACCAAACTGTTAGCACAAGTTTAAGACAGTCACTGCATGCAGAAATTTCATGGAAAAAGCATCAGACAGATCTGTATCGCTTGTAATACACAAGCCTAAAGTGTAACTTCACTGATTTTTTTTCATATCAGTTGGTAGAACTTTTCCATATCAAGTGGGAATATTTTAAGATTAAATTCCAGATTATCCAGTTTGAGATTACTAGCTTTACTCTTCAAGAAATCCAGTGTATGAACCTATATTGCAATTCTCAAATGCTATTTAAAAAAAAAGGCAAACTAATTTTTTCAATTCACTTTTTACGCTGATTTTTTTCAAAGAAATCCAAACAAAGTGTTGACTTTAATTTGCATTAAAGTGGTAAAACATTTCTCCTGTTTCTCCCCTCTCCCAAAAGTGCAAAAATCAAGTTGCTGCTTGGTCCACAAACATAATACATCATATACAGAGAGATTTTCCTTCTGATGGAATACTGCTGCCAACTCATCACTTCCAGTTTCTACTCCGAGAAAAACGTCAGCGTCCAAAGATGGCATTCAATTCCAGCAGAATTAATTCTACAATCTGATTCTGGTATACTGTGTGGACTGCTATGTTACCAGTCTCTTTCTCTGGTTTTAATAAGGTTGGACCAAAAACTATTGCTACACTTTGATAGGTCATTCGGTTCTTTTCTCCATTCTCTACAACTCTGGAAAGGAAAAATACACACACACAAAAAAGACATCAGTGTTAAGAGTGATGGGATGACAGGAAAAAAGAAACAGTCCAAAGCAAATGACTATTCATAATATTTACCTACTAGGCTTGTAATTAAGACATACACCTGCTGTGATTTCCTTCTCCACAGAAAAGTTTTACTTTGAAATATTATTCTTGAAATCCTCACAAGTTCTCTAACTTATGTTATAGAAATCAGCTGTTAGCCCTTATGGATTTTGCAGTAAATATCACAGTTATGACACATACTGTCTAAAGTCCATTGGTGCTCTGCAAGTTTGTATAGAACAGACCCATATACTGTGTTTATCAAGTCCAATATTTGCAAGAAAAAACACGGTGCAAAGTGTCACCTACTATTTTTCATTTGATTATTTAGCTTTAAGGGAGGGTCAGTATTCTTTCTAATACTTACCTCTTCAAGTGTCTAAAGAGTACTTGCATAGTGTCCTGATTTGGTTTTGGCAACTGTTTAATTAAATCTTTAACAGCATGGACACGCTGTCTTGGTTCTTGCTCTGCAGAAGGAAGAAACAAAACCTCAGTATTTCTGTTTAAAACTTCACCATAAAATTTAAGAGACTGGGACTAAAAGCTCGTTTTTCAGGGCTAATATTAGAGAACATACTGCCACCTCCTGGCCAGCCTGTATATTACTGGCCGGCAACTGCAGGTGACCCTTACAGACACTCAGAATCAAAACGTTCTTTTTACTAAGATAACTGAATTGCACATATTGAGCAGAAGTTACATAAAAAGCATGCACACGTTTTCCAGACTTACTAATAGCATTGACGAAGTCATTGAAGTGATTATAAGTGAAGAGCGGCTCCGGCAATTCTCTGAAAAACATCTTTAGAGCTCCTGTGATGACATGTATATCTTCCCATTTACTGTCATTCAAGTCGAGTTTCTCATCTGAGACACAAAAATAAACAACTAATGATAATAATTTAACTATGTCTTTTTTTTTTAATATATAACTTAGCCTTCTTTCCCACAGTATTGTTAAAGCAGTGAAGATTATATTCCCCTTCAGCCTTTTCTCTGCTTTGTACAGAGCAGTAGCAGTGTAAAACCTTTCGTATTTATAGGTAGCTAGGAGAATACTTCTCAGAACAAGCACTGTGTGAGATACTCATATGGCTGCATTCTAATAACAACACTGCATGCTCTCTTAGAAGGGCTAAAACACTGTCAAAAAATCTAGCCCTTGGGAGACATGCAGCAATTTAGAGGCCCCGAACTGCTCAGAAAGAAACCAACAACAGAAATCTCAACAGTAATTCCACCTCAGCCTAGAAGCAGGGTCTTTTCTGCAGCCAAACTGTGTAGGGCGATACATACCACTCACTCCCTTACCAAGGACACTTTCCCTTTCCAGAGGAGAATATGAACTCCAATATAATACAAAATTTACTCCTAGAACCTGTTAATCAGGAAACGAGTGGTCAGATAGTAGATGGGCTACTGTTCTTTTCCCAGCTGCGAGCCACCTTGATTCCCACTGAACAAAACACTAAGGTATAGATACACAGAGTTTTACAAGAGAGTACAGTCAACAACACCTAGCAATCCCCACACTAAAAGGGCATAGCAAATCTTGCTAAAAAGCAAGCTTAATGCTAGTGGAAACATAATATGCTTACTTACTGTTTTCTCATAAGGTATGCAGTTATTTTTTTTAAATCTTTTTGCCCCCTTGAATTCTAATACCACCTTTCTTTATAATTATGTTCTAGCAATACCTCTGTGCTCCATGCAAGAACAAACCTCCAGGATGTTAGTTTTGTTGTTTGTCTTTTTAAATGATCTGTATGTCTACTACACACTAACTTCTGCTATTTTGAAGTAATTTTACTTTGAGGATGACAATTATGAAAGATGGTAATTATACATTAAGAGTTTTTTTTTCCCCGAGCTTTCTATGAACTTCAAATAATCTAAAATCTATGTAATTGCAATATAGTTCACGGAAACTTACCATGATTGACTGCAAATCTTAGTTTCTGTATCACTGCAAGATTACCACTAACTCGGTATAAGCCGTCAACGTCGAGTCCTAAAACAAAGGGATAAATCCATTTTGATACCTTACATACATACGGATTCTGGAATTATTAGACTCCTTGCTTATAGGTCTAGCCTGCAAAACTAAAAACAAAAGCAACCCACCTAATCTTGTAATAATGACCACCTGTTCAACAAAATGAAGTCATCATCAAAAAATGAAGTTAAACTAGCTTTTTTGATGGGCAGGGCACATAGGAGAAGATTTAGTTTTCAGACACAAGTTTGGTAACATCAGGCTCAAAAGTAATCTCTAAGCTTCCCTACCCAGTAGAACAGTAGTAAATGAGGCAACAGCTCCAAGTTTTCCCAATGAGACTAGGGATCTCAAATGGTTTTCATGGGTGGGCAGGGCAGGGTATATGCAGAGTCCAACATGCAAGAACCAATTATTTTGTGGATGTTCAATTTTTTAATGCGTGGTGGTTAAGAAAAATCAAATCAAGTCATGCACAGAGCATCTCAAAGTTGTCAAGTGACCAGGTTTGCAAGAAGGAGGATGACATGCATGCACACTCACTATTCAACAGCCTTCAAAAGTAGACAGATAGCCCCTGCCAGCACTGAACATTCAACCAGGCAAAGAAGAAAACTGTGTCCCTGTAGTTGCTACTGCAATTATTCAGAAGTGATTGATTAGCAGGTAAAGAATTTAATTGAAATGCCACTTGAATGCAGCATGTGAGTCAGTGCCACAGAGGGTGAGTGTTGCCAGAATACCTTCAGTCCCTGTAGCTCCTCAAGGAGTAGTCTGATGCAATACAGCACAGTTACCAGCACCATCTGACATATCCCTTTTCCCCATAATCCACTAGTCACTCCTTTACAGAAAGAACTGATTTGAAGTGTGTTGGCAGTAGCAAGAAGAGTTGAGGAAGTGGGGAAAAAAACTGTTCATTTCTGTCAGCTTCCCCTCGGGTATTTAAAAAGGGAAAACTTCACCACTATCTTCACTGCAGTCCTGTCTTTAAAATACAAAAGATTAAAAACAGAACAAAGCAAAATAACCCCTTTCTCTCAAACTGCAGACCACAAATGGCAGTAAGCAGTTATCTTTTCCCTCCCAGGCCATAAGATGAGAAAGAGAACTATGGGTTGCAACAAAATCCTAAATGAAGTTCCCATGGAAGATACCTTAAAATTCACTTGTAGTATTCCCCTGTAAACACTTACCCTGATTCTCAAGAGAATGTTCTCAAATTAACAGACTGGTATATCTGAGTGATAGTTATGGCAAATCCACTCTCAGGTGATATGGCAATGGCAATAGCAAGAAACAAGCAAGGAAACGAACCCAGACTACAGCCAAATCAGAAGTCACAACCAACGTATTTCCAACAGAAAAAAGTGAAGATGTCCTTTACATCACGCAACCCAGAATGCCACATACAGCTTTCAAACATACCATTTTCCCAGCTATTAGGTAGGAAAGACTTATTTTCAATTAAAGTAAACAAAAACTGAGTCAGTATGTGGACACTGATAATCTCCAGAACAGCGTAAAACTTCACATAGCAATCCGTGCAAGAGGCTGAAGGAGATCAAAATAATAGATTCCTCTTCTGGCAGTCAAAGCTTATACAGAGCAAGAACACCAATTTTTTCTATAAGTTTGTTTCAAGGAAGTGTTAATATAAGTGACTTTGTAAACATGCTTAAACCTTTCAGAAACTAATGGTTGCATTCAGACAGTCTCTCTTCACCTGGAAGAAAATTTTGATGAGATGAGATCTTCTATTACTTCTTGCAATCGCTCCTCTTTTAGACCCCTACTGTTAGGAGGCTGCCTTTTCCTTATCTTGAAAGATATTAAATAGATCAATTCCTCAGATGCAAGACTTCCTCTCTTCTCCCCAAATTGTACTCCACCTACCCACCCACGCACTCTTGAAAACTCACTGCTAACTACAGATACAGGTTTCAGATTATTTTCCGTAAGTAATCTACAGCATTTTACGGATTAAAACATTCAAAATTAGACAGTGTGATGAGCAATAGAGATTTGGAAACAAACAAAAAAATTCACCATACCATGTTCCTCAACATGCTCAATACACAGCTTCACGAACTTTGGCACCGTGCTGTTTTCTCTTTGACACAAGCTGGTGAGATTGGAACCAAACACTTGATCTGGAACCAAGTAAAGAGACTGATTTACAGTGGAACAGGATTCAAGTGACAGAACTAGTTCAGGTTAAAACAAACCTCTACAAAGAGCAAAGGCTACTGGATACAATTGTCGCAGTATTAGAGTGAAAAGGGGAAAAGTTTTGAAAAGCGTTTCCAACAGCTCCCAGTGGGAAAAAGTGTCAGCAGTAACCCAAGCATAAGTAGGGAACTTTTAGTACTGAAATAATTTTAATCCATCAGAAGAACACTTATAAGAGTCATAGTCATTGCTGTAATGGGAAATGTAACATTCAAACGTCCTGTTGTACTTCATTCCTGTTCCAAGTTCAAAATACATTTACCGTAATCTTTGCTAAACAATCTGAACAGAGATATGGAACTTCAACCAAAAATCAATGCTTTTGTGGATTTTTTTGGGGAAAAAAGTAAAAAGTCATCCTCCATTGCACTTACTGTTTAACCCTGCATTACACATTCATTGACAGAGAAAGGCTTTAATGTAGGAGTTAAAGACTAAGTTCTGACATGGATTTGTAAATGATGAACCTTTATATTGCAGAGCTCTGAAGCGTGACTATGTATATGCAACCTGGCCACAAGGATGGAATTTCAATAAAGGTATTTATTGGCAAAGTCCATACTTTTGGACATCATTTTGAGTCTTGTCCTCAAAATTATACAAAAGCCAGGTGTAGTGTTTTCTATCCAACTGGAGTGAAAATGAAAGTCAGCTTGGGCAGAGAACATGTTCTTGTAATGTCTTAGTAAATGTCATCAACATGTTAACTCCTTGTTCAGATTGCATGTTAGCATTGAAATCTTTCCCAGACCGACTTCTATGGTTTTATCAATGATGACCAAATAATTGATGACCTCCCAGGTTCAGATGCATGAGACTGAAACAAGGTCTTGAAATAGAGAGGCAAAGCTCACACTCTTAAAGGAAAGAAAGTTTTATTTTACCTTTTAAACATGGCATGTAAGTGACCATCTTTGCAATATCTGGTACATTTTACTTCAGAGCTTATGCAAGAGAGAGACTGCTCTTGCATTTGCATCATGCATAACATCTAACCCACTTTTCATGTTTAGAAATTTAGGCAGGTTCACTAGAACACTTGCACCTGACAAGCGCTTTGGGAAATCCAAACAGCACACCAAACCAACCATACAGCATGAAAATTGGCATATAATGATATTAGCAGTAGGCATATAAGGTCAGCGACTCAAAACACCTCATTCGTGCTGCTGCTACTCATGCAGCCAGCTGTATAAGCAGAATCAGTAGCAAAGGGTTGAGAAAGCCCACACAGTAGAAAGCCAGGATAGCAAGCAGCTGTAGCAGGTAGAACAATGCAGGTTAGGTAGCAAGAGAAAATACTAGTACGTAACAAAAGGATTTGCTACAACTGCTTCTGACTTTAATAATTCCCACATGTACCAGAATTGTATTTATTCCTCCCATCTTAAAAGTAGCTTTTGTAATTTTGTTTTTCCATGTACCAAAGCTTTACCACAGTTACTTTTGTGCTTAATGCATGCTGTTTCAAGCCCGTTTGCCAAAATTTTTCATTTTTCAACTCGCATTACATTTGCCAAGTCGTCATTTACTAAGCTTATTCTGTAGCAGCCACAAAAGTACACTAGGCCTTTAAATAGACCTCTGTATTTTTCACTCATACAGTAAACATAAAACTGTACAGTGCAGATCCAACTTCATAAGTTTACATCATGCTTTTAAATAAAAACAAACTCTTCTTTCCTTAATATCTTTATTAAAAATCCAATCATCAGCATGCATGCGTACAAATTGAACTTGACTTAGCATTCACTGTTGCTAATGTCAGAAGTGATATCATGAAGAATTCACATGAATTCTAAGCTGTAAAGCAGAGCAGAACCAAGTCTGGGAATAATGCCTTCTTATCCCAAACAAAAATTTCATAATTTACGGTTAAGTTGTATTTGCAGATACACAAATATATCAAATGCCACATGCAACAGAAGCACACCTGTTAAAGTATGCAGTTAGGCAAATCATAGTCGGATTTGGGCTATTTGCCTACCCATACGCTATTTTGACCCTAGTAGAGCACCACCTACAAGTCCTGCTAAAGCATACAAACAAGCAAAGGAAGTTTTACAGTAAGTACCAGAAATTAACAAGAAGAAATTTACACAAACACATTAATTTTGACCTGTGCAAATACTGTTCTTTTTCAGAGTTTCTACATGTGTAACAGATGAAAGTATAATATATTAAATTATCAGTTCTTTCATAAATTGCATTTAAGAATGTGTGTTATCAAACATTTGTTTGTAAAAAAAAGTATACATTCAAAGAAAAAGGTTAGGGAAAAAGGGTATTAGAGTTAAGATTCCTTTAGCCTAATCTTTTTTTTTTTCCTTTTTTTTTTTTGCCTAAATATCTCATTTCTTATGAGATGGCACAAGATTGTCTGGTTCCATTTAGACTAAGAACACCCTTGTGAAACATATGAGCATATGCACATGCTCAACTTTCCTTTCCCTTGTATAAAGGAATGATTATCTGGCTATCCAAAATTTCCAGCTCAGAATTGCAGACCAAATGGACTCCCTAGTTCAGAAATACTCAAAGTCCACATAGGTCCCTGGGCTCTCATCTTCCACTTCAGTTTTGCCAGTAATAAGAATTGAAGAGGACATCCTTCATGAAGTTTAGCAGCTAACAGCATTGCTCAGAAGAATGACAAACACACACCAGTTCCACTATACATACAAGACTTTTGTTAAGCCAGCTATATACATGTGTTTTACTCTAAAACTAGACAATTTAAACCCTATTTTACACCTGAACTATGAAATTCAGTTTTTCAAATTATTTCCTTTGTCAAAAAAGTTCATTTACCCTTAATGTAGCCTTTTTCACGGACAGCTTGTAATGTAGGTCGTCGTGTAAGAAACTTCTTTAGCTTCGTTTTGGTCTTCTTCTGATCTGTGGAATCTATATTGCTAGGTATTTTCATTGCTGGAAACAGAAACGCACTTTGCATTAATATCCACAAAACCAACACTGAATTTCTCTGCCAAGGGATCAATATGAAAAAAATATCTCAAAAACAAATGAATATAAAAAACCTATTCAAAGTTGCATTGCATCCGCATTTTCATTTTTTTGAACTCCTTGTACATAGCATCCACTTTTCAAACTGCCAAGACACTCACCTTTCACATAAAACTTCTAAAACCAAGTGCCATCTGTAAAATTAACTAAATGGTAATTTACATGCGTATAAACTAAACATGGAATTTAAATTGTATAGCTATATTTCAAAACCAGTCCTACCACTCATTAAGTATTTTAAATGAAAGAAATACTTTCTTGTAAATTACATAAAGCCCAGAAGTAAAATATTGAAAATAGTCTGCCTTATGTATTTCTCTGCACAGAAAGAAATTTCTCTGAAGGTGTGATTAAAACTGCTTAGTTTCTGTAAGCAAGCCAAAATAACATCGCTAACAACTTAGTGAAATTGAAGTTTAAGTGAAAATACTTACAGATGCTGTACCACAAATAAAATGAGTAAAACTACCCAATCAGTTTTGAACAGGTAACAGGACAAAAAGATTCTTTATCAAAACCATTTATAAGAGTCAGAGAAAACATCTGATTACCTCTGTACATTTGACAACACCTTGAAAATAATCCACTTCATTACTGCCTGTTCTCTCCTACTTTTTAAGTATGATTAGGAAAACATGAATAAAAGTTAGTAATTGTCACCAAGGTGGAGAAGGAACTATATCAAAGCATGTTTACAAATCAGGGTAGTTTCATTCTTAAGTGTCCTTCTGATTTCTTTTCTATTTACACTTAATAGCGAAGACTTTTTTTTTCATTCCTAAAATCAATTATTGGAGAATTTTCTACTCACAACGAAGTTTCTTAGAGTCTTTATTCTCTTTCTCTTTGTCTTGTTTTTCCACCCCAGGCGAATCTGGTACTTCATCTTCTAAAGCTTCATCAGACTCTACCTATTAGATTTAAGATGACATAGAAGTCAGTTTACCAATTTATAGAACATGGCATTAAAACACATTTCATGGAGACAGTTCTAAAATACACTTTTTGTTTCCCCTTTAACGATATTCAGTTGGTTCTTTCCTGAACTCTAGATGCTAAAATTATCTTTCAGCTGGTATCTGGTATTATACCATTCTCATTGGCACCAAGTAACTCTGCCAAAAACTATTTGATCACAAGACCCAATACAGACAAAAACTTGATTACATAAACTAATAAATGACTTTTTCCTCAAATCAGTAGACAAACATCAGCTATTTTATTCATGTGGTCTACTACAGAAGCACCTGATTTATATGGTCTAAAAAACATTTCTAGAACATTTACCCTATCTGTAATTTCTGACTAAAATTTTCTGTGACAGAAAAGAAAACAGCCAGTTGGAGAACTTCATCACTGTCAGAACATACACTGAATTCACTCCAGCACAGTAAGTATTCCAGGCCTTGCTCTGTGTGTTCTTGTTCTCTCAGCATATTCACAGAATCATAGAATGGTTTGGGTTGGAAGGGACCTTAAAGATCATCTAGTTCCATCCCTCCGCTATAGGCTGGGGTATCACCCACTAGATCAGAGTGCCCAGGGCCCCATCCAACCTGGCCTTGAACAGCTCCAGGGATGGGGCATCCACAGCTTCTCTGGGCAACCTGTGCCAGTGCCTCAACACCCTTAGATAATCTCGGGGAAAAAAAAAATAAAAAAAAACAACACACATTTAAGTGAAAATGTAAATCACGTTGTAGTGTGTAGGCATACACCAAAGTCTGTACAACTGCCTATCTGCAGCCTCATACTTACGCTGCACATGACATCAGACACATCAATAAATAGAAAAAGAATAGAAAAATAAATTTCCTTTGGTCTCAATGCAAAATATCCATTCTGTATTTGAGTTCTTCTAACTGCTCTTCTACTAAAGCAGAAATACTTCATTTCTACGCAATTACAAAAACATCAGTAATCTATTTTCTTAGAAGTGTCTCACATCTTAAAAATAATGCAAGGTTGTGTACTCTAAAACATCAAATTAACAGAAACATGACTATTCGTGACATAAAACAAAGTTGCACGTTAACTTGTTGGGTTGAGAAGACTTGAATAAAGCCTCGTTCCTTGTTGCTTTTAAAAAGCTTTGGATAGCCTTTTTTTATATGTCACAGTTCAATACATTCAGCAGTTCAGTTAATGTCCCTGCTAAGGATCTCTGTCATTGACATCACTTGGACCTCCTAAGGATGTCTCCATCACTGAGATCGTTTGGACAATATTCTCTTCAAGAGGCCTCTAAGCTCCTTAGGGTTGTTAAATTTCAAAGCTATGTTCTATTCTACTTCCTCAACCTGGTATGTAATACCCCACTCTTGCCTCAGTTATATCCCAGCCTTTCCATTTTCATTTACATTTCAGCAAGGGAGAAGTGTCCTCAGCTGTGTTACGTGTGACAGATAGGAGAAAGGTGCTGCTGAGTGACTGCCTGTTATTAACAGTCTTGACATTTTTGAACCAGAAGTTTAGGGGCCCAAACTGTGAGCACAAAGAAACTAAACCATTTGTATTAGCCTGCTGTGTTTGGGTGGAAAACACTATCAAGGGTTAAGAGAAATGGAGGCCACCGACTGACAACAAAGCATCAACTTTAATTATCTGCTGCCTGGAGACTATGACATAAATGCAGCTCTTCTGGCAAGGAGCTGTAGCTACGCAAATTAAGAACGTGCATTAACTCAATTTGAGGGTAATATTTTCTCCAATGTCTCCTCCAACTTCTTCTGAATTCAAAGATGGTAAAATCTTGTTCAGCAGTGTCAAGAGCAAAAGCTTGATCACCTTTCTGTTGATAAGGACTTGGCATTATAACACAGTATTTTGCCAGGGCTTTTGATTTACACTTTAATGTAGTCTTATTAATTGAATAGCAGTAACAGATGCTGACTAAGGTAAGTCACTATGGTAAGCGTTCCCTTGGCAGTCCTTCCCCCTTCTACACTTCCCGTCAGAACCTTTCAGCTTGCTGAGATGGAACAAGTATTTGGGCACAGCAGGAAGCTCATTTCTGAGCTGGAGATCAGTCCACACCTCCTGTTGTTTCTTAGTCCAGTGGACCATTCTTCTTCCCTTGTCACTATTAGTTATATTTCACTTGTCATCACCGGAAACTGCCACATCCTCAACCACCAGCCCATGCTCAAGAAAATGAAGAAACAAAGATCTATATGAAGCATTTGGAGTCATTATATAAATTATTTTACTAAATAGTATTACCCTGAAAACAGAACCTTCATGATTCCAATACACACCTGATTGTTGATGGTGTAGTTAAGAACTTTATACCATTCATTAATGAAGCTGTCATTATCAGACTGAATTAAGAGCTCAGTTCCTTGACGGGTTCTTAGCTTTAAAGAAATAAAAAAATAGATGTCATCAGAATTGAGAAACTTACTAGAATTCCCAGTTGAAATTACCTAAACCAAGTTAAACATCTCCTTGGCACAACTTTTAGATGATATATAGCTACTCAACAATCAGTGAAAGCAGTACAAACATTTGCTTAAAATTTAAATGCATACATAGCCTATGCAGACATGCAAGAACGGACATTTCTTTACTAGAACAAACATACACATACATTTGAGAGGGAAGAAATGCAGAAAACTGAACTAACTGAAGTTTATGCTAAGTTTAGAGACACTTTCTGAAGTCACTTGAAGTGCCTATAATTTTGCATTTAAATAAAATAATTTACCTCAATAACATTCTTTTTGCTGGATTTGTCCTTCGAAGCCCAGTCAATCAATGCCCCTTTGAGATCCACTGTAAATTCTGGCTTAGACTGATTGACACCAAACTTCTGGAAAAATGAACAATGATGAAGAAAAGAGAAAAAAGCTTCTAACAAATAGCCTTGCAATTCTCTAAATGCAACACACCAACACTTTATTTGCAGCCTAAACGATTTAACCCCAATACAGTTCTTTGCTATGTATCAACTGACATGATACCAGGAAAAAACAAAAAACATACCGGAAAAAAACTAAACATGTATTAGAAACTGCTCTGCCTAAGAACTTTAAAATTCAATAGCTTTAAATGCCAGATTCTAGCAGGGGCTTTTTCCTGTCACAAGTAGTAGATGTCCTCAGAGATTTTGATTACAGCTTGATTTTAGTCAAAATAGTCCCAAGCTTTAAAGGAATAAGGCTAACGCATAACTGAACGCAAATCATTCTGTCAGTTAACATCAGTATATAAAAACAAAAATCCCACCAGAAATAGCAGCTTTGCCAGATAGGAACCACTACACACAATACACCCCTCTTGCACTGAAAGAGCACTTTCAGTTCTTACATTTTCAGAACAAATACTCTTTTTAAATGTTTCCAATGATGCTTTTTATATTAAATCTGTTTAATGTTTTCCTTTAATGCTTCTAATGCAATACTGGAGCATACTCCGCTAAGTAAACACAAATCAATTTCACTGTCTAGCTACTTAGAAAAACAACAAATAAGCAAAGTGATTTAAAAAAGCATTCTGAAGGGCTGCTGGTGGGTTAACAATCGAGGAACGCATGAGGGAGCTATTTTTACTTCCTACTTTTATATTTATGCTGGGTATGGCAAATTTTTAAAGCCAAGTACTTTTACTAGGGTTTCAGCATACAACACATAGCTTTGAAATATCATTCCTCAAGGAAACCAATTTAGGGAGCCACACAAACAAGAAGCTCCAACTGTGAATAAAATACGCAAAAAAAAAATCAACAGGAAAAGCTGTCAATTGGCTGCAGTACAGAAATTTAATGTTGTACATCTGAGGTAAGCCTGTAGCATCTGATCCAACATAAAGATTTTCTATTTCTGGAAAGAAAACAAAAAGAAAAGAATAAAGAAATTTGATGTTTCTGCAAGAGCTCAGGATGACCTGAGCCTCAGGACAACCTCCTTGCTGTGAACACAAGGCTTGCAGTCTGTACCACAACAACCATATCCAAAGTGAGAAAAAACAGAAAACAGAATTAATCTGCTGCTTCTGATTAAATTCCCAGCAAGGATGTTAATTAATGCTAATTGTGTTTTAGAAAGGCTGTTTACCACTAGAAAATCTCCCTGTTTGATTCCTAAGGGCAATTAAACATTGAATGGAAAGAAACAACTTAATGTGTGAAATATCAGAAGTGGGGAATATTTCTAATTTACCCAATGCCAACTTATCTCTGAAAAAACCTTCTGCTTTCTAACCTGATTCTCAGATATCTCATCTAAGAATATTTCCTAATAGCTTTTGGTAGTCCAGTTCAGAAATTGGAGTCCACAGAAGCTAGAAGCAAATGTTGGACAGATATACCTCTCGCAATCATGGGCAGCTGTACAACAACTGTCTATTTAGGAGACCCACAACTGCTTCACATGCGACTGAAGCACACCAGCCACACCTGACAGCCTACAACAACTTTGCTGCATGCTGGAAAAGACAAGAAAAAAGACTTATAGAGCTTGCCACTGGAGAGAGCAGATTAGTGCCAAAGTCCTCTGCAAGATCAAGGGATTTATTAATAACACCTCCCACACGATGCTGAGCAGCACAGAAGATGACCTGCTACAGGGGAAGTTAACAAACAGCAGTCATGACTGTTTTGACCAAAAGGAGAGCCTTCCTCCTGCCCTCCAATATGGTCTGGTTCGCTGAACTCCAGGTGACAGATCCCAGTGCTACCTCAAGCACTGTTGCACTCTACCCTTGTTTTCAGGCTGACTACCTTCAGCATATCAGAGAAGCACAGAACACAAAAAACAGAAGCCACATTTCCCTGAGTAGGAAATAAAAAGAATTCTTCCCCAGCTCCTTCACATGAGCAGTGTCAAAGCTCCAGTATCAGGATCCAAGCAGGTGAAAACAACAAAGCACATACTCCAGCCTCTCTGCAAAACACCTCTGACAACTGATAAGTCAAACTTAGAATTTCCTTGAACAAAGAAATTAAGTTTAGCATTCAGTCTCTCCTATGAGCTTCTCTGCCATGGTTCTTTTCTGCTCCTGGCTGCATGAAAATGAGAAGCCAGCAGTCATTTCCCTCCTGAAAAGATTCCAGAAGCAAATCCAGGGCAGCTCAGATGCTCAGCAGCCAAAGGTTAGCTAAAGGAGATCGAATCCTCCTGCAGCGCACACGTTTTGTTGGGAGAAGTAAAAAGAAAACCTGTCCCTTTAGCATCTGCTGCCACCTAGACAAAGTCTGCTTTCTCAGAGTGAGCTGTCAAGCCAGCACCGGTCAGGTCACATTCAGTTCCTACTGGGCAGACCCCTGCTTCTTACCAGATTTCTCTTTTCGGCTGTCTGGGAAGTTTGGAAAGGACAGCAGAAATGAGACAGAAAGAGGGGGGAGGTCTGTAACACTTTGCTGTGAGCTGTCCTATGTAGAGAAGTTGTCCTACATTCACTTCTGACAGTTTTTTTCTAGGAACAAAAAAAGTACAGTCATGGGATGCGCTTATGCTATTTCCATGGCAGAGATAACTTTCACTTTTTGGAAAGCATAGGTGGTTTTTTTTTTGTTGCTTTAGACACAGTAGATGCTGAGTAGCTTAAGGACTGCCTTGAAGGTGTGTGCTGGCATCGATAGCTAGAAAGCCTTTTCAGTGTTTTCAGGGGTTGTCTCCATGCCATGGGAGCCTCCCCAGGAGGAACCATGCAGTCTGTATGGTGATATATTCCAGCATTTGTTGGAAACAATCGGATATTACTTGTAGGAAGGCTTTGAGATGACAGGTGTCATTCTCAATATTCTGTTCCTAATTAGGGTTTAATAGAACTTCTAAATTCCAAGTCATCTTCACCTGCAATCAACTGCAGAAATAGTACTGTGGGGTTCTTTAGTGGCTGCTTTAGGGCTGGTAACAGAGACTGAGAACTTACAGCTTTGACAAGAAGATGAAAAATATTAAGATATTCTTTACTGTCATAGCAAAATGTTGGAAGTTCTTGGAAATTTGTCTCCAATAGCAGTACTTACATTACCAATAGCTTTCTTGATAATCATCAGAGCTCCTATATATTCAGCTGTGCAACACCGATGAACTGTAGTAACATACATATCGCACACTTGTCTGTAAGCAGTGGTATAACACAATAAACAAGAGTTTGCCCAAATCAACCTTGAAGGTTGCTTACTTCCTTGATCTTTAAATGGGAAGTTTACCCACCACTGGTTTACCGCCACCATACCTGACACTGGTGACATGCAGCTGTTGCAGAAGTTTGATAGATGAAACCTTTAAGTAATTACTATTTCCCGTGTTTTCTGAAGCCCCATCACTAAAATCTGTCAGTAGCTACTACAACTCATTCACACCAAGAGACAGAACTTTTCAACTACTGAAGGAAAGTCTCGGGAATCATACCTAAACTCCAGATCTTTAGCACTTTCCACACTCTTCACGGAATATAGCCAAGAACCAAAACAGTTTTAATGACCACCGATACTTTAGTCCTCAAGACGACAAATAAACAAAACAGCTTTTAATGTTTTCAGGATATAACTTAAAATGAAACCTTTCGTTTGATTCTAATTATATTAATAACCAGAACTAAGATGTTAAAAACTAGTGCAGCCAATCAAACATGCTTGTTTCTTCTACAAAGAGTATTAATTTCTCCTCATCCATCTTAGACAAACTACTTTATTAGCTACCTGCATTTACCGGTTTCTGATAAGCACCACTTCTATGCTTGGCACCTACACTTCAAAATATGACTAACTACAAATGCTTACATTATACTTTACAAATCCTACAAATTTACATCAGCTTTCTGTATGTGGTACATAGCCAGAACATCCTTGAGTTTTCCATTCAGTTTTTTAAGTGTAATATTTGTTTTTGTGTATTTCAATTATAGCTAGAATAAAGCAATACCATGTGCATCACAGTATCAAAGGCACCATAGGCACCTTACAAACATCCTAAATTAGCTGTGTTAGAAAGAATTAGAAATGGTCAGTTTTTAACAGATATTTTATATCATGCTGTTTATTAGTCAAGACACTAATGGTTCAAACAGTAGGCAAATTTGGGGTTATAATTAATATTTGGGTTATAATACAATTCTGGCACTGATGAACCAGACAATCTTTGTACTTTGTTCTATTAGAACAATTACAGGATTATTGTAATTTCACTTTTGTTAATTTGTACCTTAAAAAAAAAACTTTGAGAAAATAACAAATAGTATACATAAGGTGTTATATGAAGAGATGAAACTTGGAAAAGTTCAAATTTACTTTCCAGATTAGTGGCAAATAGCCTTACAGCGACAAGAGACATGCAACAAGAACACATACACTGATAGCTGAAACTCGGTCAGAGTTTACATAGGTGACAGCAGGTCGACGACTGAGAGCATTTTTCCAAGAAGAAAGCAGCGAGAGCAAAAGCTCAGGGATTGAGCCCACTTGGCAAAATGACTTGATGAGAAAAAGGAAGAAGAGTGATGAAGTCACAAAACAATGCACAAAAACTGATATGGTTATATCAATCGCTAGACCACTGCTAAACAAATATTCTTCTCTCAAGATGAGGGAGAAATGTAATTCTTCTCACACGTCAGACTTAGACTTGGCTTCACCTTATTGAAATACTGATACAGTTCCAAGTTTCTGACGTGTGAGGCAGAATTTTTAACACTCCCAAAAAATTTCCTATACAAAGACGAAAAAGAACGTGTGCTGAATATTTACACATTTAGAAAACCTAGGGTAAGTATGCACACACAGTCCTTGAAAGATGTTCTCCCTTGACATTTTCAACTTAATCATAGACATGAACAGTGTGAACTGAATGCAGCTGTGTACAGCGTCAGGTACTTGACAGCACGCCACATACCTGACATCTTCCCACAGGAATATTCTTACCAGATAGTGACCGTGGTACTTTTTGCTGCACTTAAATTATCAGAAGAATTGATAACTTTGTTTTTTCCCTTTTCGCTGAATGACTGTATTTATAAGGCGTAACACACTTAACACTAGTCTTCTTAAACAGTAAGCAGATCTGCACGACTATCTTCTATGGATAATTCAGTCAGGCACACATCCATGCATAACTCTATCATACGTTCATGAGCAGTATGATATAATCAACATACTGTTAATGTTTTTTGATCTACAGCTAAATTCAGATCAAGAGTATGAAGAAATTTTAGAATAAAAATAACACTATTGCTATAATAATAGTATTCTTTGTGTACAGAGACTAAACATTAAACCTCACCTCTGAATGTCCAGGAATTTCCCAGTTCATAAAGTAGGGTGATAAAATTGAACTGAACAATAGACAATAACTGAAGGGCATGAAGGAAGACAAGGGAGGAAGTTTTTAAGCCTTCTGATCGCAGTACTTCCTGCTTTGAGGCTCACCTTCTAAAAGTCCTCCAATATTTCTTCAACATTTTGTTATGGACGTTATGTACTAGGAAGTAGTTCACAGGTTTTCTTATTAATATTATTCACAAATGAGAAAAATAATTACATTTACCTAGTGTCCCAATGTTTACAGTTGTGAAAGTCACTTTCAGATATACATATGTTTCTATTTATTTTTTTCTGTGCTTTGTCTCTGATGTGCATCACTTTCCTTTCCCCTCCCCAAATACATCATAGGCAGACCTCCTTAGGTCCATTTTCTACTACAGACAGCCCTACAGTTCACCCTATCCTATGCCTTAATCCTTATTCTTTTCCTCCCGTTCTTTTCAATCTGCATGACCATCTCACTCAACTCCCTTATTTCCATTCTCTACTACTCCCAATGTTGTTATTCATCCATCCTCATCCATATTCCTGCAACCACCTCTTCAACAGCAACAAAAGGGCAGAAAAACGACATTTACACCTCTGAAATGAACTCAATGTTTTAGAAAAGAATGGTCAGTATCAACTCACTGTCCAAAAAGAAGTGTAGCAAGAGAAAGTGAGCCAAGCAGAAAGATCAGCAATTTTGCTGGAATCAGCATGACAATATCCTGGAATAACCAACACTTTATCTGGCCTGTCTTTAGGTATTATAGGAGATCCACATGCAATTTTAATATCAGACCTCCGAAAGTGGGTAATTAAGACATAGTTAATGAACCATTTCTATACTGATTAATGTAGGAACGTAGCTGGATAAATATAGTCAATTTAATTATAGTGCAATTAAACTAGAAATGATAAAAATTGAATAGATATCATCACGTTTGGTGTGATGTTTTATCTTTAGGTCTTCATCAGGCATAACAGATACAAATACTTGTCACCCATTATACTGATATAAAACAAAATAAGGAGTTCAACGAGGCAACCACTAAACAACATTACGACAACAATACTAAACATACACTTTCTCCCGTAAGTTCAAAGCACTGCTGCCTACCAATACCACTTAAGACAGTCATTTTTGTTTATATTATTATTCAAATACTCCAATGCAATAAGCCAAGTGTCAGCGTCAGACTTTTTTTTAATTACATGTACCACATCAAAAATTATCTGGATTCTATAAAAAATATCTAGGAACAGTAGAACAGAAGAACTGTTTAGATAAACACATTAGTAAAGAACACAAAAATACCTGGTCTGCAGCAAAAATGATTCAGCTTATTGACCATCTGAATACCTCTTTATCTGTTTCATACTTACTAAATGTAAAAATGTTTCTGCATTACAAGAAAGTACATCTGTATTTCTTCTCATTCTACATCATAACTATTCTCCTGGTAACTTCTCCAGCCTCCCCACTCTACCTCCCGTACTCACACCTTGAGGTTTTTTTCTAAGTTACGCATATATATTGGTATTCAAGGCCAACAAACAGTGCTTTCACTTCTTGTGGTTTATGTGATTAACACTTAAATGAAGGCAGGGACTCGTTCCCAAGCTTACCCAGCCAGTTCCACTTCCTTGGGTTTTAGTGAACAGCAGCGATGAACCTTGTAATACCGCCCATGATGACATCCAATTCTTTCTGTAAATATTTGTAAACAAACATTTGATAAATTGACTTTGAAAGCAGATATTTAAGCTATCAGTGTTGCCCAGTTGACCTGCATGTTAATAAAACTTAACCATATATACAGTCATTAGTGCCATCAGTAACGTCTTAATTGCTAGCGTATTTGTAGAAGGCAACATATGTTAATAGTCCCAGCCTGACCATCAAAATCTAAATCAAACAAAGCTAATTAGCAGTGGAAGCCGTTCACCAGGAGGAATACCATACAACTGTAATTTCAAAAGGGCTAATGCTCAGCCTACTGTGTACTAAGGAGATTGTGCCGAAGTACCGCATAATTCTGAAACTGACTGATCACATCGAACTGGGATGCAACTGTCCCATTTGTATGCAATAAGCTAATTTACACTGGCAATGAAATACTTGTTACGCATCTTAAAAGATATGGAAAAAGAACAAATCAGTTGTTCCAGCTGTCTGATAATATATTTTTGTGCCTGAATATCTGTCCTGAGGTTAAAAAAAAAGTTTGACGAGCCCTGACAATCTATTCCTACTGCCCAAACATGAATTATTATTCAACAGCTCTCACAGTGACATGTTGCATCTTTCTGTATAGCAGCGCAGTAATCCAGATCAGTGATTCCCAACAGATGTGACTTAAGTGGCGAGATTATACTGCACCAGCAGCAGCTTGCATGAGCCACTGTCCATGAGTCCACCCTTTCCTACCAGGCTCTTAGAAGCAGCTCTGGGGAACCAAGCTGGGGGCAAGATCTGCTGCCCATCTGCATTGGACTTGGTCAGGGTGGCTCTGGAAGATAGCTACATGATAACAATTTAATACTCAAGAAAAGTATGTTCCATGTATCAAAAATCTGGGACCACTGATGTCTATAACACAATACTAGAGATAAAAATTAATTAAACGTAAAAAAGTAAACCTAAATAAAATCTGAGGAAAAAACACACATTATTTAGTACTGACTCTTTGCAAAATGCTAGAATTCTAAGTTACACAGCATTACTCGGTCTTACATTACGATTTATGCAGATGCCTGCCTGTGAGGCAGAGGAAGGAAGTTAGAAATGAGGTCATTCATCACCTACAGGGAAACCAACATTGGGTAAGGCATTATGTAGGAAATCCTTCACAAGAGAAGTGAAGGAAGAATTCGGGGGAACATGAAATACACTCTCCTTGAATATTATACAAGACGAAGTGAAAGTCTGAAGACCTCTCTTACACCCCTCTTATTCCAGGAACAAGACAGGCTATAAGCTACATAGATTTTGCCTTAAATAAATAAATCCCCCCCCCCCTTTTTTTTTTTTAAAAAAACTGTCTCTCATCAGTACACCTTCATGAAATCACTGCCCTCTATGAAGACCTGGCACACACAAGCCTCTAGATGCCTGAAGTCCACTATCAAGTCACTGGGAAAAACACATACTTCACTTTGGGTCAAGGAAATACACAACCTACAGGAAAATCTCTAAGGCAAATTCAGAGAAAAACTAGTAAGTTGCAAAACCCTCTGTGCTGTCCTAATATAAGTAATTGCAAAAGCCTGGATGCTGTCCTAATATTGAAGTCAGATATCTTACACAAAGTCTTACGTACATGTACTTCTAGAACTCCAAGACTTACCGAACTTTCTTCCCATTTTCTGTAATTTTCGTCACATTCAATAACCCATACTTCTCTTGACCCTGTAAGATGTAGTAGGGCATAATAAATTAAAAAGAAAATCCGTTTTCATTGCCATCACATCACTGAATTAAATCGCTCAAATAATCAATTTCTGGGAACAAGCCATCTTTGCACATGTTATACGATTACATATGGCAGTTTCTTGAAGTTATATTTAAATATACAGAGATCAGCAAAGTCAAGATTACTCTGGGAAAGTACTCATCAACATGAAGGAGGTAAAAAGCCTTCTTTCTTCCTGGCCTAAGTTCTTTTGACAAGCTAAACTTAAATCCTTTGTAGTACAATACAGTGGAAATTTTAAACAAGGATATAATAATTTGTGTAATAGCAAATGTGTTTGTGTCTTTTACTAAAAAAAGGAGGTATCCGACAAACAGCCAGCCCAAGTTCTTAGAATAACTTGGGAGAGTTCTGTCAAACATAGCTGTATATTTTAAATAAACCATACTTGAACTGCATAAAAATGTTAATAGAATCATGTAACAGCTTGGGTTGGAAGGGACCTTAAAGATCATCTTGTTCCCACTTGCCATGGGCAGGGACACCTCCCACCAGACCAGGTTGTCCAGGTCCCCATCTAACCTGGCCTTGAACACCTCCACTGATGGGGCATCCACAACCTGTGCCAGTGCCTCACCACCCTCTGAGTGAAGAACTTCTTAACATCTAATCTAAATCTCCCCTCTTCTAGTTTAAAACCATTCCCCCTTGGTCCTATCATTATCTACCCAAGCAAAAAAATCGCTCTCCACGTTTATTTTTTTTTTTTTTTTTTTTTTTTTTTTTACAAGCCCCCATAAGTATTAAAAAGCTGCAAAAAGGTCTCCCCAGAGCCTTCTCTTCTCCAGGCTGAACATCCCCAGCTCTGTCAGCCTTTCTTCATAGGCATGGTGCTCCAGCCCTCTGATCATCTTTGTGGATAATATTCATTATTAGTTCATATTAATATATTCATTTCCAAAACAGATGAGTGAAACATTTCATGCCCTATTTTTTCCTAACCCCAAGCAAAACATTAGAATTTTAATCTGCTTAGTTATGTCTTGTTGATGAAAATCATTTATATTTGTACGCGTCTGTATAAATTTGGAGATCAAGCAGTGAATGGTGGAAAAAGAAGAACACTGAACAAGAGGGGTATTTTCAAGTTTCAGAGGAGTGAATATTTCTAGTTTCTATAGAAGAATAAGAAAACATAAAGCCACGTTTGAAAAAATATTCTAGGATAAAAAGGAAATTGTCAACTTGTACTATTTGTGACTCTTGAAATGAGGTAATGAATTCTATCATCTTCTCCTGTCACCCCAGCATTGTCCTACCAGTGAATTGCACTAAAGGAATCTTAAATTATTTTTAAATTTATTCCTTTTCAGTAACAGCTCTTAATAATTCCTAATTTAAGAACTAAGCTATTAGTTGAAATAATCAACTAGGGAAAGGATCCAAATTAGCTTTACCATAACAAAAAATGTCCTCAATTTTAGATCCGATGAAAACAGAAGATACATTCTCTCCAGCATCGTCCTCTAAATCTCAAATTTAAGTGGACCAGAACTGCATAATACAGCACAGAAATTTTTTACTCAAGAACTCTGACAGTACTCTTACCAGTCTGACCTGTAGTTCAGGAATCTTACAAATTTTATCTGTATGTTTTACGCAGCGTGGATAAAACAAAAGGGATGTTTCCAAGGATAACACCACTTATCTAGTGATTCATATGTTGTTTTGATCCATCAGCCACTGCAACTCTTAATCTAATGTCTCCATTGGGCCAGAATTTTCAACAGAAGAAATTAGTCACATCTCCCTCCCCTCCCACAGAAATTAGCAAATTCTTTAGATCATTTTATTCATGATCCACGCAGAACACCACTAGCAGTCCTATGCGTTGCACCCTTCTAACAAACTTTTGGCTTTAGGAAGTGGAACAGTTTGTCACTACCTTTCGCAGTGACCGAACAACCCACGCCCACTTTCTCAAATAGTCTGTGGCATTACCAAGTTACACGTGGAACCAGTGGGAATGCTCCAAAGGAGAACTATTCAGAAAAAGTATCATAACACAGAACTCAGGAGCAACACTAGGGGGTACTAATGGGAAAATTAATGTAATATTTAATTAGGGAAAAGGAGAAGAAAAGTCTACGGATCACAACAAAAACTCAAGAGCTTCTTTGTAACATTTATGTTCCAGGGACAGAAAAAAAATCTGTTTCCTTTAACTATCATCTAAAGCCAGAAGTGAGTTCTGCTACAAAAATCCAGTTTTTAATATTTCAAGGTCTGAAACATATTTACAGAAATTAGAACACATGCAGCAAGAATTGCTTGTGTGTAAGGCTGTCAGCTATGCTTGCTTGATAAGCAATGCTAATTTCATTGTGGAAAACAGTATTAAGAGTTGTAAGAATGGATCAGCATAAATAAGCCAGAGAACCATTCCTCTGTGTGCAGCATATGAATGAAACACAACTGGTTGCCTTTAATGCCCTGAGCTACCCACTAAAGAAATGCTAAAACTGATAAAGGCACATATTTCAATGCTATTGGAATGCAGTTCTTACAAGCAAAAAGAAATATATATATATATATATATAAATATAAATATATTTCTAAATTACTCCCTACTGTTTAAAAAAAACAATGATCACATTTAAAATTTAAACTAAAGCAAGAATATCTAAGTGTTCATAACAAGACTTTAGCAAGCTCAGGTTTTCGTCCCAGCATATATCCTATTAAAAAGACAAGGTTTTATTTACGCAAGGTTCTCATGATTCCTACATCTATTCAAGCAGATGAAAAATACAAGTTAAAAATAAAGACATCAGATCATATGAACTATTACTGACTACTGACAGCGATAAACTCTGTGGGCAAGGACAGTTTGTTTCTGCTTGTAACCTTCCAAGTTGCTAGGTGTGAAGACATGACTGTTGGGGAATAACTACGTAATTTGGCATAACTTGAAGCTAAAAATTCATTGTGGAATCATCTCCCATCACAGAGTTGTTTTGAAATCAAAAATATCCAGCTTTTTCTTTCCCTTTTTTTTTTTTAAAAGCATATTCCTTTTAAAATGTTAGTTTTATCCCCCTACTTTTCCCCAGTAACAAGAAGGTTTACCCTCAATTATCTAATCATGAACAGCCAAGTTTCTACAACATCTACTTATTTATTTAAACAATTTCCATACTGACTGTGGCTTGATGCTTCGGTGAAGAAGGAGAGGACTCATTTTCAGGAAAACTGGCCTTAGAAGCAGTTGATGATTCCTACAGAATTTAAAAATGCAATTAAAAGTTATTCTCTTTCTTACAATTTTAACTTTTTTCACCCCTAAAAACACCCTCTCCTCTCCCCCCACTCACACTTTACAGAAAAAAGTTGTGTCTTTTGTTATGTTGTTGTTTTGTTTGGTTGTTTTGTTTTGTTTTTTAAGTATTCATGATATTCTGAAATACTTGTATCATAAACCTGCTTACCAAATAGTGTTATGACAAGATTTACAGACCAATCAATCCAGGCTAATTAGCACATGTCCATTTGAAAAAAAAATTAATACATAATTCATGAGCTTAAAGCAAAGCTTTCATCCTTATTAAGAAGCAGATTTTTCTGTATGACATGGCTATCAAATTATGAAGCATGTTTATAATACTAACTTATTACAAGGCACATTTGAAAAAACACAAAGATTTTAAAGAACAGATTATGTTTCTGCGTGGTCAATACATGCAAGATTAGTACAATAAATACCCATACATGCAGAGAAACTTACACAATAAATAGTTACATGCACGGTTCATACATTCAGTGTATACCAGCTCTATTTAATTTTTGTGAGTTGTGACAGTTTGTTTCCTTATAATCAAGCACTGAGATTTCCTACAGATTCAGGTTTTTGTTTTAAACCAAACATTAATGATGGATCAAAAGAAAATTACTAAATCTCTGAAGACTAGAAAAAATACTGAAAACCAAAAGGCATGCGTGTTTCCACTGAAGTACTGCTGCTTTGCACAAATACACTGCATGAAAATCTGGTAAAGAACTTCAAATAGAAGAAAACTGACGCTTTCTATTTGTACATTTCTCCTCTTCTCCCCTTTTAATTCCCCTGATAGCTCTCCCAAATTCTGTGCTTCAGCTTGAACAAAACGTTTGTTTTTCCAGTATTACATAAAATCCTTGCACATCTGCAATTTAAAATCCACTTATAAATCTACCTCCAAGTAGTGGCCCACTAATTCTTTTACTGTTGCACTGACAAACAGCACTAGCATCCCTAAGAATAAGCTAAGTATTCTGTATTTTCAGATGTTCATAGGAAAAAAAGAAAGCTCAATCTAAGGAAATCAACTTTTTCCCTCTCAGAGAAGTATGTTTTTCCCTGCTAATGAAACTTTTTAGCTATGCAAATCCTGATGGCTATATACCGGTATGTGCCACAGCCACCAAACAATCAGCAAGTACACTTGGTATCATCCAGTCCCAGTCAGCCCTGGTAACCCACAACCTTCCCTCTGACACATTTAACCACTCTTCACCAGCATGTTTTCACAGAATTGAGTTCTGCTGTTTTTCCAGGAAAAACAAACTCAGAAATCTTTAAAAAACAAATTCCCTAGGAGTCAGCTAAAAGCTGTTTTGCAGCTAAAAGCTGTTTTGCAGTTGATGCACCTATCCAGCCAAATACCCATCTTTTTTTCCTCCTTCTATTTCATTCCAAATTTGAGATAACTGTCATAAACTTGGAGCTCTGGAAGAAGCCTAACTTACATAGGTATGAATTACTCCTTTACCAGATGCTAATTCTAAGCAGTTCATACAAGAGTGTGCCTGCCAGTGGTAATAAAATGGGTCCATCAATGCACTAATATTTAAGATCCACGAGTCCTTCCACAAAACACTAGCTTATTGCTCTACTACATATTTTTAAATTTTCCAAAAGCATTAATGTTGTGCTTTATATGACTCCTTACCATTAACAAATGCACATTGCCTGCATATTTTGAAGCTGTTAAAGTAACTTCAAGCTGCTGGCTTAGACTTTACAAGTCTGACTTATATACACAGTTTCTTTTGGTTATTACACCAGACATTTGTACAGTTGCACATCTACTTCAGTGGGTTTAAGGTCTTGGTACTTGAACGTTGGGTCTTGATAAAAAGTAAACAGCTCCTCTTATTCAATGTTTTACAAGAGCTTCTTCGTTCAGCGCTGAGCTACATAAAGGTCATTCCAAAAGTAAATCTTATACGTAAGAAAGAAGTCTTCCTTTAAAAGCGGGGCCAAAATTTTAAGTTTTCACCAACAGAATTGTTCGTACCTATGAAGCGTAAACGTCACATGAGACTAGGAGAGCCCTCTCAGCCTTGATTTTGCAGGACTCCATTTAGCCTTCCATGCACATGCGACAGCACATTTGGTGCAGAAAGATGCATAAGGAGATGAAGGCAGGATGAAGGAGCAGTAAGAGGGACCTCGGAACCGCTCACACTGAACTGACACGTTCAGGTGCAGAGCGGGCAGTTGCTAGCCAAGCACGGTCCATGGCTCCTCAGCACCATGTATGACATATTCTAACCTGGCAGCTCAAAAGCCTAAGATCAAATCCAATAAATTCTGTTCTGAGGAACTACATCAGCTCTTGATAGCCCACTCAACTCCTTGTCCACAAGGAACTCTTCATTTCAACAATAAAAACTATTAAAATATACCAGAAACAACAGGTCAAGCATGTAACATTCTGGGCAGCAGATCCGTTTTCATGACCACTGCTGTGTTTTGTCGTTTAAGTTCGTCTTTACCATCTGCAATTACACACGCCAACTTAATAGAGGGCTTTTGCCAGACTCTCAAAATTTTTACCTGTATCTTATGAAAAAGGAAGTCTATTAGCCAGTTTGCTGGCATCTTATTCTGAGTAGCCTGTGCTAAGATTTCAGCATTGCAACATATTTCAGTTTCCATGAAACTTGGGACTGACTCCTGTGAAGTTCCAGGAAAAGTAAGTCATCACCCTGTGCCACCAGTTTCAGTTCTTCCCTATATACATCAGCTCTCCTGTATACATCCTTCCCTATATACACCCACGTGCTGACGGAACGTCACAGCATAGGCAGAAACAGCGGTGACAAAAGTCAAACAGAACAGAAACAGACAGAGGAAGAACAAGGGAGAGGTTCTGTCTCCATGTTTGCTCAAGCAGCATCTGTTAGCGTATAGTCCGAAACAGACTTCCAAGAATGTGCCATTAACAATGCACAGAAAACAGCTTCTGTTATCCCTGACTCACAGCTCTTTTCAGACTAAACTCCCAGCTCAGCTCTGGATTAAAACCGAGAGTTTTAGCATTTTCAGTACTGTCCTCTGTCCTTTAGTAACATTACAGCCCTGCTGCAATCGAGCACAACTTTTCCTCTTTACGTATCACAGTGGAGATCGGCAGAGAGGTCATTAAAGGGATAAATTCATTGTGTAATAGCATTACTGCTATCTTTAGAGAAGAATTTTTAGTTTAGCAAGTGCAACTTTTATTTCAATTCTACGAATATTTCACTTCAGTTATTCATCTGCAATCCTTAAAGTGTACTTACACTGGGTGTCTTCTATAATTAAGATACTCAGAGATGAAATATCAATATACCTTACATGGAAACCTCACCCATATTCATAATTCTTGAACTCAAACCCTGATTATACTCTACAGCCTGAATTGAATAACAGGAAATTCCCAATTATAAGTAAAATGGCTGTACACATCAAAATCTGAACTAACTCTAAAATATTTCAAGGATAACAAGAAAAAGGCTACTACTTACAAAGAAACAATAGTGAAGTTATCTACCAGTCCTTGTATTCACTGAATGTTATACACAGCAATACAGCAGAATACAAACAAATGAGATTTCAGAAATTCATGCACACTGATTTTCTGTTAAATACTTTAGAAATCAGAAACGGTTCACATTGGAGCATGCTGTTTAACTCACTCCTACCTTATCGTTGGTGTCCAACACAATTGTGCTGTGCCTCCATTTTGTTAAAACTATTGGTTCTTGTAGCCTCCTGTCCAGACTCCTACTCTTTATTATATCTCTTTGCTGCTGTGGTGAAGCATTATACTAAAGAAAAGAAAAATCAAACTATAAGTAGAATCTAATTTATACAAACAACACCTGAGCATGCCATTCATACATATTAACAGTACAAATGTTCAGATTCCCTATTTCACTTAAGGGTATCAAAATAGCCTTCTTTTTCTTTTTAGTCTTCAGAACTTCCTGTCTGCTGTAGTGCCTCTCTTGGGCAACAGACAGATGTTTGATTTCTTAGGCAACAGCTTATCATTCTGCAACCAACTGGCACATTGAGAACCACCGTGGCATTAGAATAAACACAAGATATAAACATTCAGTCTTCATATCGCACCAACAGTACTATACCACCTGTCAGGTCTCGTGTAAAACAAGGAGAACCCTTCTATTCTACTGTAAGCCATTCAGATTGAGAGTGGTGATTGACTGAATATAATTCTCTTTGACCCAAGCGTTTGGTATGGCTAGGAGAGGAGACACAAAAAGGTGAGGATTTGCTTTTCAGAATAACTACACAGAATTACTGATAGAAGGATTTGCTGTTCCTCAGCACAGAAAGTAAGTATTTAGCAGGAAATAGCTTTAGGACTTGGCAGAGCTTTAATAGCCCAAGGAAACAGAAGACCTACGTTCTGATAAATCCACTAACTCAACAGCATCCCAAAAGATCAAGAGGTTAAGAAAACGTGAAAGCCGTAGAAGGACGTAGCAATTAATTTCATCTCAGCACTGCAGCATACTTGTCAGTAGTGCAGTCATTTCAAATAATCACCATCATCACCAGGGTAGCACTATAAAGAATTATAAAAATATTTCAAGCAGAGTTTAACACTGAAAATACAAAAAAGGAAAAACAACATCAATTTTGTTTGCTTTACAAGGGCAATAAAATTCTTATTGTCTCTATTCAGTGTTAGAAGACTAAAATCTGCACATAGGGACATATGGAAGTATTTGTGGAGTCACGTAAAGGACTAGAACCCACTGGGTAAGATGTAACACAGGAAAATCAAATGTCCTTTTTATTAAAAAAGGCTAAAACAATAGTCTTTGTAAGTGCATTGAATTCCACAGTTTTGCTGCAGATTTACCACTGTAATCCTGGAGTTTGAGGTCTTCAAAGACAGTAACACATTCCAACAAAGCAAAGTAAGATTTAAGTTAAATAACAGAAATGCCAAATTTAAGCTAAATAACCCAATGCAGTTAGTGTCTAAATAAAGAGCCGTCATTACTACTGCCATGGCAGACACTATACGATAGCAGCTTTGAAGCACAAACTGATTTTTCAACAATGTCAATACTTAGAAAGTAAATGATAAATTTAGTATTTAATTTATTCCAATATGCATAACGGTAATAAAATACTCCCAGTTGAATGAATATTACAGTACAGAGAATAAGATTTGGTGGTTCGTGTACAGACAGAGGCGTATTGATTATCATTGTAGAGATCCACATCCAAGACAGCAGTGACTTTGCACTGGTTTCAGCACATTTATATTCGTATGACAATAGGTATGTTTTAACAGTGAGGTTTAAGAAACTTTTAGGTTGCCCCCTTGTTAAATCAAAGCTGAACTCTCATTCAAGCTACAAGGAATCTAAAACCAGCTGACTTTCTTGTTCTAGAAACATCCACTCTGCAGATACTTCTGCAACTCAATAAACAAATACGCAATTTGCAATATGCAAAAAATGCCCATACAACTAAAATCTAACCGAGTTTCGACGAAACAATGCCTACACCGCAGAAAGCTGCCACAGTGTTCCTCACAACAGTTCTAGAGAATTTAAATGGACAGTTCAAACATTTTTTGCCATAAAATGAACCATTTATTTTTAAAATATCTATATTTAAGTGACACTGTTGAATATTATTTATGGAAATCCTCTATACACTTTCCATTTGAGTAACCTGAAGAATTCAGGTTCTAACAACAGTCAAATACAGACTTTAATGTAAAGCGTCTTGAATTTAAATCTGTCTTAAGAGTCAGAATGTGGGCACAGCCTACTTACAGGTGATCTATATTTAAAAGGTGCCTTTTATACCACCACAAATCAGCAGGAGTCTACTTATCTCTACAGACAACCCCATCTTGAAGGAGAAAGGGCCTGTAACACAATGTGACATTCCAGTTTAACAAAACATTTAACGAGAAAGTAAAGAAACAGTATATATGGAGCTCATTAACAATGCACTTCCAACAGTTCAGGAACACTGTGCCACGTATCTTAGCAGCTTCAATACTTTGCTTTGGTGATACAAACAGTGTTAATAAACTGACAGCTCTTTAAAGAGAACATTTGACATCTTTCCCCCATTTTCTCACAATATAGGTGTCAAGTAAACAATTTTCACTCAAGCGTTCATGCCTGTTTGTCAGGTGTGGGTTTGCTTTTTTTTCCCCACCCTCTCTGCAAACAGTAGAATGAACTACAAAGAGAAAAAATAAAAAATATATTTCTGGGCTCAAGACAAGCCTCAGCTTCTGAAATAAATGGTCTGATCTGTGGTTTTCCAAAGAGAAGCACAGTGAGATAAAGATACTGTTTCAGGCTCCACGTTATCCAACCGAACTAGCCATCCTCTAGACTGGACAGATGTCACTGTCTAGAGAGAAGTGGCCAGAGCTATTGGTGATGCAGTCAGATGCCTCCTTGGCGTCTCTGATGTAATCTTGAAGAGATTAGGGAAGGGCCATACAAAGATCATCTGATGATACCATGCATCTAAACATCAGACCCTAAGATGCTATTATTTTCTTAAATCTAAAATTTTTGATAACGTGACCAAGAATTCTAAGAATGCAGGCTGCTGCTCCTTTAAAGTTTTCCCCCCAAATCAAAAATTGTCCCATTACATTACCCCCTCTAGCACATCGCCTCCATTTGTTCCCTATTCTACTACCAGTTTCTTTTTATCAGGAAATAAGGACATCAGCAAATTGTTCATAACCTTACCACATGTGCCAAGTGACGCTGACCTCTTGTTACACCAGCTCTTGGTGTAGGATAAGGACACTAATGGTGCAAATTTGGGTAACACAGAGTTATTTTCATTGTTGAATTTTTCAAGCAGCTGCCTTCACAGCTACTTGAAAGCTCTCTTTGCTTTGGTACAAAATTTTCTAACCCTCGCAACTAGCTAAATTATTTATATTTAATTTTAACCTGATAATATGGCATGGCTCAAGGCTCTGTCCTAGCCTAATTGCAATTGGAATAAATGCAACACCTCCGAGTTATTTGTAGCAGTTGTCCCCATTTTTAGGGAGATGACACAGATCTGTCAGCTTCAAGAAACAGAACAAAGATTCTTCTTTGTTTGCGCTAACAACAGCCACAGCCAAATGCAAGGAACAGGCGGGTGAAGGGAGAAAAGCGCGGAATGCAACTGACAGCGAAACTTGGTAAAGACCCAAAGTTAAACATTTTACTCTACTTTCTTGCAGTTAGATTAAAATAGGAACATTTAAGAATATTCTGATATCCTAGTCATCTTTACTACCTTATTCTAGCATTTGCAGTTCTCCCAACGGATAGTCTGAAATCATATATTAAAAAAATATTTTTTTTTTTTAATGTTGCCTCAGAACAGAAGTATTTCTCCAATGCTAGAACAGTCGTTGGCTTTGAATACATTTTTTTAGTGCTGTGATTAATGTACCACTGATGTACACATTTTGCTCTTCCTAGCTAAATCAATACAATGTTTTCCTTAACACATAAATATAAGTTTTGTGGTTGGGTTGTTTTTTTTTTGGTCTTTTCACGGACCTCATCTCTACCTCATACTTTTCTTTCCTTGGAGAAAATGAGACTCATTTTCCATCTGTATTGCAGCAGCGTTTGAGGCAGCAGCCTCTCTGAAGGAACAGAGGCTGTGCAGGGGCAGGAGGGTGCTGAAGAAGGCAGCTCCACCTGAAGCAGAAGCGACTGGAGACCCCTCTGGATCATTGACTTTGCTGCCTTGGATGTTCTTTGCTTCACCTTCTTACCCACTGTTTCGCTAGGACTGCTGGCCTGCAAAGACCAGCACTGAGTCAGGACCAGCACCAAGTCAGTACTGATTGCCACAGGCACCACTGCTTGCCTCAGCAAAAGCTGGGGATACTTCCCCCCCCCCCTTCTCTTATCTGGGAGGAATGAAGGGGGCTGGAAACCACCACACCAGGACAAGTGAGGAAGACCAGACCAGGCCTCTTCAATACAGGTACACACATTAAAGAGAAAGGAACAAAAAAAAAAATGACTACATCTTCAGATTTATCTCAGGTTTGTCATAATATCACCTGCACTTCTGTCCTTACATACCTCTAAGTCATCACATCAGCTGAGGCAGTCTCAACTTCCTCCAAGCTATCCCAAACTTCATGACAAGAATGTGAGGGTTATTCACTGTTACTAATGTGTACAGACTTACAGTAGACACGAATGCCAACACACATAATGTGTTACCTCAAACCAAGTAGCACTGCTCACGGTAGGACCTGTTCACATCCTGGCCACGAGACAAGTTCATGCATACATATTTTCACTTTTTTCTTTCACCATTTGACTGCACAGTATCTTCTTCCTATTACCAGCATCGTGTTTACTATAATTTTTCAGGTGTCATTCGTTGTCTGACAACACTGAGGTCTCCAGCAGCAAAATCATTCACCTGAGCACCAGAACTGAGACCTCTGAGCTCACACTTGATGTTGGAGGGCAGAGATGGCAAAAGAAAACTGTCAGTCTAAGATGACATCCTGAAATGAAGCTCCTCTACCTACTGCCGCCTCTGTACATGCAGTAAGTGAGGGGAGCTAATGGTGAACTAACTTCTGAGAACAGAAAGTGTAATTGGGATATCATAGTCTCTAAATGTTAACAGCCAGAACTATGAGTTCACTCCTGATGCTTATAGTACAAGCATTTTCTTCTGATGTCTACTCTTGCATAAGGGAACTCAGACAGCTGATGTCCAATAACCATGCTGTTATGCTATTTTTCTTTTTAGATACAAGACTAGGAATGCATTTGGAAAACTGGGAAGACAATTACTCAGCATCTCTAGTTTTTATTAGCCTGTCCTCTTTTCCTCCCCTTTCAGCTACTTATTCAATATTTATTATGTAGGTTTCCTTGCCTTTTTTTTGTTTGTCATCTTGATAAGTTGCATTTTTAAACTTTAGAAGGTTTTTATTCCTGAGATCAACTTAACTTTTTCCCCCCTTAATACAGAGTTCTTCATTTGCTCAAAATATAAAACTTCTATTAGAAAACTACTAGGCTTACGGAATAGGGCCATATCCTTCCTCACTATGATTTAGATATTACTCATTCACTAAAAAGGAAATAAACCAATTTTATCACAAACTATTCACAGAAGACCTTGTACTTTTTTTTTTTTTTTAAATAATCAGCAAGAACTGATAACTGAATATAGCAGAAATCACAGGAGAAAACAAAGTCTTTTGGAAGAGGTAGGACAAGTTATGAGTGAATGTTATTATCCAATATAAAGAATAATTCGGCATGTTCTTCTGTTCCACTACAAAAAGCTGGGTCACACTCATGAGTCTTAATAGAATTTTTTCTAGCAGTTGTCAAAGCTACTCCATCCGAGATGTTGCTTTTAGCCAGAGGCATTCAGCTATTCCTAGATGTCATGTAAATATACGTGACTGGAGGGCTTTCTATGAGACTGAAGTAATTTGTTTTGTAACTCTCCCTAACTCCTCTAATATCAGATATTTTTTAAACACACATTCAAGACTACTGAAGTGTTATTCCAGAGCATGTTCACATTTACAGCTAATGCTATAAAAGTGAAGTTTTTTCATATAACGTATTAGATCAGCTAATGTGCTATTTCCAGAAGCCTCTGGATGTTTTTTAGTTCTATCGATGTCCAGATTACTAAGAATCACCTCAAAAAGAATTACGATCTTTTTCTGGTTTAACAACACTACATGACCATACTATTCTATTTGTTTATTTCACAAAATATTTAGTTCATATATTGCCTTCCAAAATATGTTGGGGGAAAAAACTGATCTAGAGAACCACTGGAGATTGTATCTAATTTCTTCTCAAAGATCTTTTTTTTCCAAGTAACTTAATTTTCATTTAAGCAGGAGTTAAAACGCTGAAGTCTTTCTAAGGTCGTTTCACCATTCACGAGAGTTTTTGATAGAGATTATTTTTCTTCAAAGTCGCTCTGCAGTCTGCGTTGTCTTTCCAGTTCATTTGCTCCTAAGCGCTTTTAGAACACGCTTCAGCGAGTCTTTCAAAAGACTGATCTTCAATCATGCTTCAACTACTCACAAGTTTTTAACGTTTGTTTATACTGTATGTTTTTCAGATACACAGACTAGCTAAATGTTTTGCTAAAACATTTAATCTATTCCACTGCACTCAAAGCTAAAAGCCAGGGATTTCTGTCAACAGATAGGCAGTTGGACTGTGAATCAAGAAGTCAATTGCTCATTTACTTCTGTTAACCTCGTATTTGCTTCCAACCAAGATTTAGTACATTCAAGAATGCTCAGTAAGGAAATTAAGAATATTTGCTACTCCAATAGCCCAGGCTAAACAATTTAAGCAAATTTCCTAACAAAAATATTTGATGATTTTCATATAAATATGAGCTAAATCATATCAGACCATTAACTCCAAGAAACAGAGGCTTTGTTTCATTCTGTAGGTGGTTAATAACACAAGGGAGCCCAGAGGTTTACGAAGAACCACTAGAATATCATGCACAAACACACAAATACTAGACCTCACCCCTGTAGTTAAGGTGCCTCAGGTTAACAGTGCTGGATTCTCTTCGTGACTTGTTACAGTTGGATTAAAGCCAACTCCATTTGCTATTTAGTTTAAATCCAAATCCAATCTATTTCAGTGGAAAGCAACTTCTTCACAGTCAAAACCTTCTGTGCAGAAGTCACCGAATGAAGTACCCAAGACATCATTCCCCCAAATTACCTTCAACTATATAGACTATCAATTGCTTCTGGTAAAACCTGTCCTAGCAGATTTGCACACTGCTAATCTAATAGCTAATCAATAGCTAAGTAGCTTTTAAAAACAATAGTTACAGATCAGATAGCTTTGACATGTTACAAAATTCAAGATACCCAACACATCAGATCAACATAGGAAACTTCATAATGTCAGCTCAGCTCAGATACAAATCCTTTAGCTGATGTAACAATAGGGTAGTGTATAGCTTCATTTGTAACTTTAAATATTTTCCCACAAGTATTACAAAAGCACTATTACAGTTACTCCTTTTTAATTAGAAATGACACTGTTTTTTGTACTAAAGGAACAATAGTTGAGAATCACACACTTCGATATGTTCGATGCATGCAATTCCCTGTGAATCTTTTTTTTATAACCTTACTATATGAGATCAAACAAACATCCTAAAAGTTGTACAACTACATCCTTATGAAAAATGTTCTATAATTTTTCAACATGAAAATGTAAATTAAGTAATAATAGGAACATTCTCAGACTACCTAAATACGTTGATTTCCTACAAATTTTTATTTTTATTTTTATTCCAAAATTAATAAATACCAGAACACACTTCTAGTGAAGCTCTCAAGTGTCATCCTCAAAGACACCACAAAACTGTTGAAATTTGTTTTTTAACACCTCTCAGTCTAAGATTTAAATCACCAAATTTAGAAATATAGGACAGAAAAATCATTCATTTTGGAGGGTAATAAAAATAGACTGCAGTTTTTAAGGAACATTTTGTTTTGTAAGAAAAAACTTTTTTCCTACAAAGATTTTCTATTTCAGAGATGAATCACAGATAATACTTTGCATTCGTACATGAAAAGCTCAGTTCAGAAAAGATACCTTTTTTGACATCTGAATAGTTACATACATCTATTTTTTTATGTCCTTTAGTATGTTTTTTTCTCTCCTCAATCAGAAATTCCACAAAAATGCTAGAAGTAACTAAGCCCTCTTCTTGCAAATAACTCCCATTAAGGGCCTCATAGAACATTTCCTGAGGAGGAGAGGAAAATCCCAAGTTGTTAAAGTTTCTTTATTAGGTCACTCACCTTAGGTAACTCCCATTCTGATCGGGAACCATCGGCACTGTAGTAGTATGGTCTACCTTGTTCATCTGCGTGTTTTATCCACTGCAGAAAGAAATGTGATGACAGGCAATATAATTAGTGTGACAGTCATAACATAGACAGTCTCTGGTATTTGGGATTTAAAATTAATTTTTATTAAAGTTCCATCCACTTCAGCAGTGCCTACCAAGCAACCTCCATTAACTAACCAAGGTTAGTTAACAATGGGAGCAACATTTTAGTTTTCTGCTTTCTGAATAGGGCTCACTATCATTTTTTCCTTCTGAAACACCTCAGGAAAAACACCTGCAATATCACAGTTATGGAATTCCTGATGACTCACATAAACTACCAAGACAATGTGATCAACAGATATTTTGAAGATTACACATCTCACTTTTATCAACATTATGACATCAGTTTAAGGAGGTACAATCTTTGTACCAGATCTGAGTAAGAACTGTATAGATAAAATTACAGAATTATAAGAAGCTCAACCAGCAACTGATAATTTAAGAGATTATTGCACAATTTGAACAACTACGTTTTTGTACCATCGACAGGAGCATGAGATGCAGTATCTAAATAAATCATGAAGAATATAACTTATGTAACCTCTATCAGCAGCTCCCAGAACCAAAGAGGTAAAACTATGGTGATTATCACTAGTTGTGCAGAACAGACAGAATTTTAATGAGTAAAATTCTACAGGATGGTCTCACAAAAACATGCATAGAAAAAACTCACATCAGGGTTCTTGGGTCAAGTAGGTTTCACAGAACTGCCTTTCAATGAAAGGTTTGTGATAGGAAATACTGTTCTCTCTCAGTCCCAGTGTTGTTTTTTTTTTTAAACAATACTTGCATGTTTGCCAAAAGAGGTATGAGCTATAGATTTTTCACAGAAATAGATTAAGAAGGACAAAACTCCAAAACTGACATAAAACTCAATCACGTAAAAGCTTCTTTTAAAAAACTTACATATATCAAGTAGAGAAGAAGTAGTGCTACAACATGGTAATTATACTACTGTTGCCATAAACACTTTTTGAAGGTTAAAAATCAAAACACAACTTCAGTCAGCAATTAAAACAAGACTTCTTTACAAATATATACAAATATCATAGTCATTTTTCCTGCATGGTAGAAATTTCTAGGATATGCCCAGAATCACAGTAAGTTATCAGTAGCAATTATCTCCTTAGAATAGAACATAAATCTACTGATACTGCTATGGTTTAAGTAAAAAGTTTGTCTATATCTGAAACCAGTACTGAAAACCTCAAATAAGGCAAGAATGAAACTGAGAAAGCAGCATTATTTTCAGTTTGAAACCATCCTATCTGGAAGACCTATCTCATAGACAAGAAAACCCTTAAAAAGATAAGAGCATCATACTGGTATTAAGTTCATTCCTGAAGTGTAACCAAGAGGATGGCAGGTGGGGAAAAAAAAAAAAAAAAGAAAAAAGTATGTCCTTAGCATGGCAAAGGACATACATAAGAAAAAAATGTTAGTTCAGTTGTGAAATTTTCATGCAAGTTTAAAAACAAAAGGAGATACCACTACGGAATGCTTTTGACTTCTAGAAACGAAACCGGAATTTCTAACAGTGAATTAGCTGAACATGTGACGAGAAGAAGGGAAAAAGTACCTTTTCATTAGTATAGTCATTGGTATATAAGGTTTGACCATGTTCATCCAACTCTTCTGACCAACCCCTTGGAGGAGAACCATACTGACTATCTGACTGGCTGTAACAAGAACTGTGGTCGTTTTCTTCTGATGAAAGATGCTACAAGTAGTCAGAAACATAAGGCAGTTTTGAGAATGAAAATGCTTTAAAATCTGAAAGATCAAAGATTATTTGGAGAGAACGAGAATAGCAATAACTGAGAGAAGTTCACATTTTTATACCTTACATCAGAAAATAAGACAGACATTTTTACAGTTCGTAAGGATTTGATAATTGCTAGGTAATTCAAAACATTTTTAGAACAGAGTTTATACTGATAATTTTTTTATTCTACCATACCAGATTCCAACTACTCAGATTTAAACAATACCATACAACTATTTCAAATATAATTTTGACTCCCATTTTTTTGTCAATCTAAATTTTATTCCCACAAATTTACATTACTCATTGATGAAGAAAGTCAGCGTTAGTAAACTCTGTTGCCGCAGAAAACCTGGATGACCTACTGGTTTCCTAACAACGTCCCTGCTTTCATACCTGGATTCTTTCCTTCCCTTCCCAAATAGTACCTGGAAACACAATAATCATTTAGGATAACTTTAAACTCCATTTCCACCTATCTAGGTCTGCAATGCATCTTACAAGAATGAGGAATTTCCACCTTTCTCCTTCCAATGCTGACAAATGTGACAAAAAGTTGATTCATAAATCAAGATATTCCACCAACTGAAGGCACAGCTAGCTGAACTACAAGATTACCTTCCAAAGGCAAGAGTGGATTATAATGTAAAGAACACGTTTGGCATGTGAAGTAAAGATTTTGCACACACACCAAAACTTCTGTTCTTTAGTACACCTTGTTCATCTCCTTCCTAAGGTATTGTAGATATTATTCCAAGTATCCACTCCATGCATCAAAAAAACCCTCTCTACATTCATCTTCCACAACAATATTTCTACAACAGAGTCTCCTGAAGAAATCAGCACGCATTTCCTCTCACAATATCATGGATCATAGGCCGGTAGCAGGCAAAATCTTAAGAGGGAACGCATCATTGCTATTTGAAAATGATGGTTAAATATGGACTAAGGTTCAACAACACAATGTAAAGGTTTTAAAAGAAAGCCATAAAGCAGGAAGAAAGGCAAAATTCCCGTTTTAAACTAGGAAAAAAAGGGCAAACTTCTCTCTCCTGAAAAGCTTAAACTCTTACCAAAAAAAAAAAAAATCCAAGCATCTGAAATTCACCAGTTTTAAAGAGACTGTTTTTAGAGACTACATATTTAGTGACATTTCCGAATTATTATATGGGCTTTGGTGTTAGCTTTTGGAGTAGCTTACCACTTGCATGAGGGAGACTCCCTAAATTGACACAAGCTAGCTTACCAAGCACAGCAAAACCCATAGCACGCAATTTGGTCATTAACAAACCAACATAAGCGTGTCTTCTGCAGCGAAAAGGATGGGTGCACTTAAACTATGCATTAAACAATCTCACCTCGCGGACACAGGATAACATGAAAATCTGAATTGCCGATTTCTGACTACTTGGACAACAGAAAGTCCTCAGCCACGCTTTTACGCTTGAATTGAGACCACTGACTTGATATTAATGTTATTGGCCCCACTTGAACAACTGTTTTATAGGATAATTGTAGTGTATATGCGCATTTAAATTTACATTATATTTTAATACTTAAATACAAGCACACTGACATTTGTTCAATCAAAGTAGAAGACTTGGAGGGTATGGTTTTGGTTTTTTCATTAACAGGAATTCTGAACAAATAACATAATGCTTCTTCCAAGTAATTCCTGATACTAAAGAAGCACTGTACACATTTAAAACTAAACAGAAGACTTAAAAATGAAAATTCTCCAAGAAAAAGAAAGCTTTTGTTCAGTAAGAATGAGTTAACACATGTCTATAACCCCCTATTTCATGCCTGAAGTTCCAAGGATGAGCTAATCCCACCTACCACACTATCTCAGACCTTAACCTTGGCTGACAAACTTAAATGAAATGCCAGAGTTGTTTCAAAGTTTATCAAACCAAGGCATCCTTCATCCCCCAGCTACTAGGAACAACTGCTAAAGCTGCCTAAATGGGGATTAAAGAGAACACTGGCCAAACCACGCTCAACTACATTCAGTTTCTCTCCCAGCACTAACTGCCTGCGAGCTCTCTACCCCACTCTCCCTTCATGTAGCCTCCGTGCTACTTTGTAGGGTCCCATCCTCAATCACAGGATACCACATCTAGCTAAAACCATCTTACGCAGGCAGCTGCCAAAACCTTACCCCTCCTAAGAACTTTACTGCGACATTACAAAGCGAATTACAAAAATGTCCCCCACACCATCATTTCTAATGCCTTTCCTGCCTTTTTTCCATTTACGTTGAAAATCAGGGCAGAGACCAGGGCACATTGTGTTTAGAAATGGGGAATGTTTATGGTCTCTCTTCTATCATTAAACCAGTTTTGGAAGTTACCACTACTTTCAAAAACAGTGAGGAAAAAAAACGAGTCTTTAAAGCTAGCATCCCTTTATTACCCTGTTTATTTTGAAACAAATTAAAAACAGGGAATGAAAGAGCATCTTGGCCACATTTTTTAAATGCGGATTTCAATTTAAACGAAATAGTGCTGCTTTACAGCAGGCTGTTGGTTAATTCACTGGTCTCCACGTTCTGGTCTCCTAGATGTGCATCAGAGGTTTTTCCCTTCTCTGATCCGACATCACGTCTCATTTCACTTACAGTCCTAATTAAACCACTCCGCAGTTTGACCAATTTCTCCCAGTTACCGTTTAGAGCTCTTTCCTCAAAAAAATTAGCAAGTCACTGCCTCTGATAAATTTTATCCATATTTAGTCTTCCTTTACCAGAGGCCCTGTTAGGATTGTACTGTTCCACACCCCGAAGTCCAAATAACTGCTGTAACTTAAGGCCGTTTTCTTTGTGTCATACCTCTTATCAGCTTCAACATGTTAAGTATAATTTTGCCTATTCTTAATTACAAAAAAAAAAAAAAATCCTAACCACAAAGTTTTAAGACCAACTACAAGCTATTTATGTTCTAATAAATTACAAATGAATACATACATTATAATATATAGCCATATACAGTTCTCATATTGATGTCACCTTGTCATTTTGCTACCTAATAAGATACAACCTCCTCTGAGGACAAATCATTAGAGATACAACTAGCATTTAACCTTTGTGCATATGCTCCTGTATTGCTAAATCTGAAGGGAATGAGGAGAACTGACTAGTATGTAAAAGCCTATTTAATTTCATTAAAATACATTAAATCAGTTTTTGCTAATTATTAAGATATATTTGTTCCAACAGCAATCTAAATCCTCATGGTCAGACAAAATCTGGGATGTTCTATATTTTACTGTAGCTTAGCCTGGGATCTCAACCTGTACTCTAAGGTATTAGAGTACTTAAAGTACTTAAAGGTCATAAATGAAATGGTGAACACAACCAGTGGAGTGTGAAGTACACTCCCAAATGCAGAACAGAAGGGAAAAACTGACTTCAAAATCAACAAAAACTTTAATACCTTAGTCAGAGAGGACAAATAATGTAAGGAATTTGTGCTACTGGAAATTTTTCAGCTCGACACAAGTTTATGTTAATCAAAGCACGCATCATCCATTGATCTTACAAAGAATGAAATTTTAACAGATAAAATTGTTTGAAGGTCACACTGTGATACCTTAAGCATCACAAATAAATGGAAGAACTGAGCTGTCTGATATAATACACAGGCAGTAAACAGGCTTTCTCAACGTGCAACTACACAGTGAAGTGGTGGTACAGAGGTGGGAATAGGAATCAGGCATTATTTGCAGATGGTGGGGAAAGAGAAAGAATTATTCAAAGTTCTTCCATGAGAAGAAGGAATAGTAATCACACTAGAAAACCGGTTACTCTCATTGCTAGGTGAGTTACTACTCAAAAAAGCAATCATCTCATCCTGACTAAGAACAAAGTCATTTCCAGCAAAAGCACAGCCAGTGAGAAATTAACGGAGAACTGTAAGATGGTTGCAGACATTTTGCCAGTTTACCTGTTGCAGCCACTAGCTTGTGACAACAAAAGACTGTTTAAATGCTTGCAAATGTCACTGCTGCTAGGAAGGCCATTCCCAGTGGCGATGAAGAGGTTCCCTTTTCCTTTCTTTCCTCTTTCTGGCACTACTGGCCCAAATGCAGACTTCCACAACAGAACTCCTAGCAATCTAAAATTCCTGAGCAGTACACAATTAAATTTTAAAACTAAATAGTGTAATAGCTCAGGAGGAAATCCACCTAAACTATACATATTTGAAAAGGGTATATAAAAGTGGAAGACTTTTTGACAAATATGTTTGCTTTTTCTTTCAATCAAGAAACTGATTAACCTAAGCACTGTTTGAATACAAGAGCACTATTTTAAGCATATTTAAACAGTAATATCCATCTTCCAACTATTCCGTTTCTTTATCTGAACCGTAGCAGCTCAAATAGACTAACACTACTGTTTGCCTCTCCCTAGCAATCAGTCGCACAGAATATATTTGCACCTCAAACATTATCCTAAACAATCTTCTAACATTAATAATTTCATAGTAAGCTTCGATTCTCTTAAGGAAAATCTGTGGCAAAGCTGAACAACTGAAAAATGCTTCAAAAAGTAAAACGTTTGCATAATGAAAAAAATCTATTGACATACCTACAGAATAGCATTTATGGTTGGAATGTAATCAAGTCAAAAGTTCCTACAGCCAACTGCCAAAAACTGGGACAGATTCTCCCCGCCCCAAGCATTTGCCACTATTGGACCTAGACACTTGGTTGGCAGGCCTGCCAGCACCATAATTTGTCTTCTCTGCTTTTCTTCGATACCCAGTTATCATTCACAGAATGAAGAAAAGGATTTTCTCAGGTAACACACTTCCATAACCAAGTATTGCTCCTTTGACTGCCTTCTCCTCCAGTTTGTTCAAGAGTTATCCAAGGCTCCACACAAAAATCATTGAAAAGCATGTAAATTCAATTCTAAACAAACAGTTAGATAAAATGGATGGAATTGAATAGAAGCCTCAATTATATCAGTATTTTTGACCCTGCAGGAACATGCTATGGAACTCTATTAAGTCTAGTTTTGACACCTAGACTCTGGATTTCTCTACATCCATGTCTACAACCACCTAATTCCTCTCTGAAAAAAAAAAAAAAATATTTTCCTCTAAGAAAAATACTTCATATTTAAATTTACTGCCACAGCATTAACCAAGTAGTAGCAAATAGCTGTATATCGTCTGCCTTTGTTTTACTGTATAGTTAACTGAGGTTGATAAAAAAAATCCCCTTGCTTTTTTCATCCCCCTTCCCACACTCCCTCTCCTTCCCAATCTCCCTCTTCTCACCCAAAAATATGCTGAATATACTGAAAAAGAGAACACCATATCAGAAAAGTTATGACGACCTTCATACTCAATTGTCATTTAAAGCCCTGGTAGTTTCAAGGTTTCTTAGCTTTCCTTTAATTTTAAAAGCAAAGCTGCAACACCTAATGAAGTACTGTTGGGCACTTTTACAACTAGTACTCAGATTTGTGACCTGTCTTTTACACATTTCACGTACACACTAATACACAAAATTGACTGAAGAGAGAAATTGTTGATCTTTACTCATTCATACCAAGCCATATGACCAAAAAGACAAAAAAGACACTCCTTGAGACCTCAAAGGTCAGAGATATCAAGTTCTATAACAAAACAGTACTCATAGGCATTACAATCTCGTTGTTTGTGATCTCAGAACAAACTACCTCATGATCTGCATGGCTCTGGGAATCCCCTTTATTAATGCTTGCATCTCGGGCCCAACGTGGAGGTTTCCAAGTTCGTTCCTGTGATCCTCTGTTGTAGTAATAACAGCGTCCTGTAGTATCTTTATGGGTTTCCCATTCCCCATTTATTTGGACTGGAGCACTTGTAGGTAGAGGTGGAAGTGCAGACTGAGATATTTTCAGTTCTTGTAAATTAGCATAAACTGGTGAATCAGGCCTCCCTTGGCTTGGTGGAGTAGTTGGCTATTGAGAGAAGAAATGTATTATTAAAGAGCAAATGAATTTTATAATGCTCCCTTACAAATCAGTATACATTACAGTTGTAAAACAAACCAACAAACTCCCCTTTTTTTTTTTTTTTTTTATTACATATAAAAGCACAAAGGACAGCCACAAGATGCCAGGGCATGAAAACATTAGATTTTTTCAGTGTTAAATAGATATAGTTTGTGATGTTAACCTTATAGTTAACAATTTTTTAGCATTTTTCCAGCTGACAGCTGATAATTATGTCTTGCAATGGATTTGAAATACACTGGCATCATTGTCAAAATAATTGTATGTTTAAAAACTTCAGCTTTACAGTTCCAGTATTGCTCAGTAACTAAAAGTAACATGCTTTTGTTCAAGACCAAACGTAGCATTTCTTACATGTCACTTGTTAAGCAAAGATGGTTCCCCAGCCTTTTTCCTCCCCTATTGCCATATAGATGATGGTGAATATAAAGCAGCACTTTTCAGTTTGAAAGACGAGCACAGTGTTATGAGAAAGAAACTCCAGAAAACACCTGGGTGGTTTACCTGCAAGCCTTTCCAAATAGATGCTTACTTAAGTAGTTTATGCAATATCACTGACAGGGTTCTGATTACCACTCCCTTCTTACAGAAATTAAGTGGCTATTCTTACCCAGCTAATTTTGTTCATATATATGCATAAAGAGAACAAATGTCCACAAGAAAATAAAACACCAATGACAATTTCAAATTCATAGTTTGATAACCATGCTTTCTGCTGGCGTTCATGTTAAGTCTGTGGCTCTTACCGAAACCATGAGTACTTTCAAATAAGTCACAGAAGTGTTTAGGAGAAAAATATACTTTCTGACCGATTTTTAAAGTACAAGTACATAAAACACACCACACAGAAGACAAGTAGTTCACGAAAGCTGTGACTAAGAGGTTGTGGGAGCAACTTGTTATTAAACGAAACTGAATTGCTGCCTGTTAACACAGAGCCATCTCCCTGTGTCAGGGCACTTTATTTAGGCATCCAAAGGAAGTAAAAATATCATTCATACCATTCCTCCCCCCTGCTCAGTTTTAATTCAGAAGCTTTGCTGGAGGCAAGTCCTTGTGCCTCCTGTTGCATCTTTCAAAGGAAAAAAAAAAAAAACATACTGCATTACATAAAAGATCCTTTATAATGTGCTTTTAAACATTAAAATCTTAAATTGCTAATCTAGGCCACATCTCATCATAAATTATTGGGGTTTGCTCAGGCAAGACAGCATATTGTACCACACAATCAGATATAAAGTGATTGCACCACAGCTGGAACCAAATATGGGCAATATCCACAACCAAAAGGGGAAATAGCTAGAGAGGAACTTAATGAGATTAGAACAGGCATGGACTCGTCTTGCAAGTCTTTAAAAGAGAAAAGGCAATCTACTAGATATAGTGAGTATGTTTAATAGGAATACAAGGCAAACCGGGGGGGGGGGGAGTATCTGCAGCACTCAAAATCAGCTGAAAACAATTAGTATCCTCCTCCATTAATTCAAAGGAAAGAAATCTATCTAAGGTCTCCCGTTTTTAAGAGGGGAAGGGGGAACACCTGGCTTTGGTAAAGTTCTGTTTCTCGAGGGCATTACCAGCATAAGGAGCACTGCCACAAGTAAAGACTTGTCCCGCTGTCCTCAGGGATGCCCGAGGACGCCACCAGATGCCGTGAGCGTGACCACAGCCAGCTTGTGAAGCACATCGGGCCTGGCGTGTGCGCGGAGCAGCTGCAGGCAGCGGTGGCAGCGCACACGCCTGAGGGCCCCCCCGCTCCTCAGGCACCAAGAGGTGGCCTGGAGGCAGGAGGCCTGAGGCCCAGGGCTCAGAGATTGCACTCTGAGGTCTTCCCAGGTCTCAGCATCACAACCAGAACAGCGCCAGGTGAAGCTGCAGGGCCTGTATTACCCTACGCCGATATAGGGAGCTCGTGGCCGATGCACAGCCACGTAGCCCAAGCAACACTCTGGTTAAGTTTAAAACAGAAACGTGAGATGAAAGTTTAATGAGTGTTTTACTTCTGAACGTTTAGTACTACTAAACTCGTAATACCAACTTCTGGCTTGCCCGTAGGAAAGGCAGAACCTCTGAGCTGAACGACACACGGGCCAGCTAAGCGTCCTGCTAACCAAAGGCCCGGCTACCACCATTCCCTGCTGCACCCTCTCCTGAGAGATTTCCCTGGTACAACTTCAAGATTTTTGAAAGGTACCCTTCAAGTTACTGTTCTCAGAGAAGCATGGAAAACGCAAAAATAAATTTAAGTACAACACGTAGCTCAGCTGTGAAGTACGTGTACGAGGGATCCGACATGCTTATCAGGAACTACTTTAAATAACCACGTAGCACGCGGCGGTACTTCCTCATACCTCAGGACACGCAACAAGGTGCACTGCTCTCTGCAATGCTGCATTCAACAGCGCCCAACGTCAATGCTAAACTTATACAGCAAGATTTTCTCGTTTCTTGACAAATCAAAGCAACTTTTACAAAGCTCGTCACTTCCTGAGGTACCCCTATGGCATCTCCCAGGCGGTGCCAGCAAGAAGGCAGGTCCCTCACCCCCATGGGAAGGGGACTGCCACAGGGAGCAGCTCCCTCCAGGTGGCCCTGTAGAGCGCTCAGGCTTCAAACAACTTTGCCATTGCCCCGAAGGTGAATGGTTCCAGTGAAAGACTGCACGCTGCAGAAGCCTTTACTAGTTTCAAGCCAAAAAGCATATTAAAATAATTTCTTTTACTTAACCCATTTACTCATCACTAATATGTAAATCCAAATAGATAAGGCGTTACGTAGATCAAAATAGTTTATAACAGCTTCCTTGGCTGTTTTCCCATATCCAGACATACACAGTTAAGGGAAACTTAAATGTATGCTAACCACCAAACATTTTGGTATGTACATGTGGAGCTCCAGTTAGAACTTCCTTCCCTGAGATTCATTTTTGTCCTGAAGAACTCCGAGTGCTCATAAACGTGGAAATAAATCTACTGAGACTGCTTGTTCTTTTAATTCTGATAGTGAGAAAATATGTAAAACATGTCCTTCAACATGCACACACACGTACACACACAAGGTGGCTTATACTCAAAACATTTCAAACTTCATCTGCTGCCTGGTATGGTTTCAAGTTTTTTCATGTTGCTTTCTCCTACTAAAGACAGTAGGAATTCTTGCTCGGTAAAAGTGATAAAGGAAAATCAGAAAGCAGAAGTACTTCTACAGTGCTACAAAATTGCATAGCCCGCTAAGCACAATGACAACTTTATGAATACAGGGACCTCTCCCTGAACTCCGTAATGCTCGACATTTTAACACATTACAAGTCTGCTGTATTTAAATTCAGTCTTGTTGCAATATCTGCACAGAAAAAAAACTGCTAGCAGTAAATCCTTGCAAACTGACAATGAAGACTTTCACACAGGCAAGACAAAGCTTCCAGGATCAACACAAAACATTCTTCACATACAGACATTACACACAGCTTTTTCAGGACTTAGTTTTTACACTGACACAGTAGGAAGCAGATACGTGCCTTTAAATAAAACAACTTGTTAATCATTCATGAATGAGCAGTCAACATTTTCAACAAAGGCCAGATATGCTATCAGGCCTCTGAACACTTACTTGAACTCAGTGCAATGAAAAGCCAGCTTGCTATACTTCACAAGGTACTTTTCATTACCAAAATGCATTATCAGCTTCTCAGAGAATACCTTAGGTTTTAATACTACCTTATACAAAAGGCTTTCTTCAGATGCCAGTATTTGTTCAAGCATTCAAAAAAAGTTCGATGCACACTACCACATGAAACTCCAGTTCTGGGAGATGGACAACAGATCACCTCCTATCCACTGCTAAAAACGTGTTGTGTTTTTTTGCTTATTTGTTTTTCTAAATCCAATGAGAACATTCTACATTAAGGATGCCAGCAATTAAGAGAGAGAAAACAAAATTCCTTTTAATCTGATGCTTACCTTTTTCTTTTCACAGCACTTAAATCCTAGGACAAATCTTCTAGAACATAACTGCTTCAAGTATGATTGCAATGCTAGCTTTCAAAATATAAGCTTTTTCAGAATAAACCATACGTGATTTTTCCCTCCAAGACAAATAGTTTTATTTGTCTTGCTTCTTTTCACAGCTTTTCTGAACGTTAAAAATTTGGAATTAAGAACTTCCTTTTCAGTAACAGCATTCAGACTGCTGAGAGGCGCTGATAAAGTAACAAAAAAAATACATAAACCTCGTGTTAATGCTCCCTGAGTTACATTCAACAGCATGCAAAAGAGCAACATAGCACTGAAGGAACCCGAGGGCGTACTGGTGCTCTGCAGCAGTGGGCAGGCAGAAGCACAGGCACATTCTCCAGCATCCAGAGGGAGAACGAAGAATCCCAGTTCCCTCAACAACCGAGCTTCTTGCCAAGGAATTGCCACTGTCCTTTTAGTAAGGCCTGGGACTTCAATACCAGCTTTATTCCGTAAGAATGATATAAAAGAAATCTCAAAAACTCTACATTTTCGTTTTCATGAAGTGACAGCTTCAACTGGAATAAATAGCTTACCTCCTTCCTCTTTCTGCTCGTGGCCTAGGTTTCTACAAACATGTTCAGGATCCTACATTCTTTCTAACATATTGAGGCACATATAAAACTTCTTGTAATGCCCAACAATACTTGAGGACGATTTTCAGCAAGTTTGCTGCTACTTCACAAGTAAACCTAAACTGATTTTAAAAAAAAAGTTAAAATGGGAACCCAAACAATTTTTATGCCCTAACCTTTTCTGGCCTAATACTTAGCTGGGTAATGCTTTAAACTGTAAGCCTACAGTATGCATAAAAAGAAAACAATAAATATTATAAGCCTGTTTACAGATGACTTTGAATTTAGGACAAGAAATATTAATGCTGTTAAATATTTCCACTACAGTTTTCATGTTGACCTGTGATTATAAAGTGATAAGAAAATTTAAATGACCTAGTGAAGTAATACAGAATGAAAAGCATCCTACATAGATTCCTCAGCATGTATTTGTCTGTTGAAGGCAACTCAACAGTTAAATGTTTCAAGTGTCCTACTTAAAAAAATTAAGCAGATAATCTGAAGGTGTTTTTTTTTTTTTTTAAATGTCTGGCTAATAACTTTCCATCAGACTGAAAGTAATAAAAAGCAAACGTAATTTATTTTTTGTAATTACGTTTTGTTTGTTTGTCAATTTTACATTTACTTGCACTGAATTACAAGCAAAACTATTTGAACTAGTTGTTCTATTTCTGTTAATATTTACCTACATTTTACTATAAATGTCTGTTCATATTTTGCTTTATGAAACTACATTACAAAACAAAGCACTGTAGGACATAGGACATCACCATCTGCCAGAAAGCTCTTGTGCTATTTGAGCCATTAAAAAAAATTATCCCAAAGTTGCCGAAAATACAACTCTTTATCTGGTGATATCATAACGCTTTTTCAGCAAAAAGTCTGTAACACTCTGAGAACAGTACTAAATGAAAGAACAAACAAACAAAACTACACACGCACCTTAGTGGCATACAGTGAATTATTTGACTAACATCAAAGTAAAACACATTCCCTTTTCCTGGTAACCTGAAAAAAGTAACTTAAATTGTTTTCATACTCATCAAGGCAGTGATTCATGAAACTGCACTGCAAAAACCCTGCAGCAGAGAAAGCCAAGAGGCTTGTTCCTGTCACATTCACGTCCGATTAGGAAGAGAAGCGGAGAGCCTCCCCAGCAGGACAGCTCTGGGACGACTCGGCCGGTCGCTGCAGGCAGCGGTTGGCTACTCCTCTCCCTGCCAGAGACAACACTCCATCCATCGTCATTGACTGATCAAAGAAAACTGATGGAAAACCTTTTTTTCCCCCTCTTTACACAGTACAGATTTATCATTCACATTTCTATAGCGCTCCCGACCATCCCAGTGAGGAACACTTACATCAGCTTATGAATTCTGTAGCAATACAAGGGAGTATATAATTGATCGAAGGGCTGCGACAGTGATGTCAAATATTTTATAAAAAACGGAAGTAAGACCTCACAATGGGATCCTTTGTAAAATATGCACAAAGATGACAGTGTTTACCATACTTGTTCTCCACCACTTGCACAATCTAGCTTGTCCCTTTAATAAAAAAGCTTTTGTCCAAGGCTACAGACAAAGCTGCTTTTCCTATAGTAGGAAATTTAAATACCATATGAAACACTTTACTTCATGCACGCTTACACAGAAAGTTTACCCCAATTAGGAAAGAGTGGCCAAATTTAACATGTTAAAGAGTCAGCCAGTAAATTTCCTTCACTTTCAACTGTCCATTCATCATACAAACCACTGATGCCTTCAACAAACATAAGGTAGTATCTGTAACATATTTCAGAAACATAGACAGCATCTTCAACAACCTGGACATGCCATGCAGCAGTAACTTGAAACATTTAATTTTCCCCCAAGCTTCGTAGAAGTGATATAAAGTTGGTCTTGTAGTAATGAAAGTTCAACAAAGCTCGTAAAAACAGTAAATTTATTCTGTGTTTTAGCTTAACTGCTTGCAATTCTTGACCGCTGTGGAACCTGAAGTACATGTTTAAAAGCAGGTTTGCGAAGAAGAAAGCTGTTGGCATTGTTTGTGATGTCTCCTGAGGATTATTTCCAATAAAATCTAAGCACATTAAGAAAACACCACAGAAACCTAGCTTCCTTTCTCCGGTGTAAAAGTGTAGTCTAACGTGCCAGCAGCTACCACATGGCAGCATCACAAGAGCAAAAGAGCTTTAGATGTTTTAGAAGCCTTACAGCAGAACAACTGGCACAGTAGAACAATAAATAAATAAATAAAAATTTCTAGAGTACTGGAAATTCACAAGCCATTTACCGTTTTAAAAAATTTAACGTATAGCCCCATATCTTATCTGCCTCATAGAAGCCAAGTAATTTAAGAGAGCTTATTAGCAACTCTGAACTTCCTCTGTGTTGTCACCATCACAGTACCACAGCATCTCCACAACTTTCTCTCTTACAAAATACCACGGTGGGCTGGAATGGTGTTATTTGACCTCATGGTAGCTTAAAGGTCAAAAAAAGTTTCCATCGGTTTACATCACTGACAACTGAATAGCAATTTTTCCTACGCTTCCTATTTTCAGAAGTCCAGATCCCACAGCATTTAAGTGTACTTTTGAGAGTTCAGTGCTTATACAAAGCTGAGTAAAGCCAGGCACCCCTAGGAAGTGCACATGGGAAAGTAAACATCACCTTTGGTAAGATTCCCAGGTTACTGAGAAGATGCTGAACTTGCATTAATAGCTCAGAAAGCCTAACAGATAGCTCAAGAGCCACCTGATCAAATATATAATGAAATCTAATACCATGCAAGATATTAAAAATCACGATGCACTGGCACAAAAATTATACCATCCTACAGTTTTCAAGAGAAAGAAAAAGCTACAGGCACTAAGAACTTTATTATAAATAAGGGCTGTTACCAAATATTTAAGCTTTAAAAAAAATTTGCAAGTTATTGTTCCAAAACATAGCAGTCATCAAAACTGCACTCTGTCAAAAAGGGTATTTAATTCCAAGCATTTCACAAGAAAATGCAGAACTCCCACACAGTTTATTTACAGCTGTTGTCCTTCTACTCTGCTTTTACAGCAGATTTCACTCGTGTGAAACTACTTCAGAGAATGTTGCTTGTGGCAGCAAATTCTGTAAAAAAAAATGTTGTGCTAGTAGTTCTTTGTTAGGTGTTAGAATAATTTCAAAATATCTTGTTGCTCTTATGAACTGCAACATCTCTAAGTTTCTAATAACATGCAGCTGCAGGACATCACCAGTATTTAAACAGGATGAAAAAATGCTAAAGTACCAAGACGCTTATCAATATAAAAGCAAAAGCCAGTTACTAACACAGCTAGCTGGCCTAGAGAACAACCACAGTACAGCAGGAAATCAGACGCTAGAAAATTTCTCTTGGCTTACCTTACTCATATATTAACAAGAATATAACCTGTTGGGTAAGCAGCGGGCTTTATCTGCTCCTGAGCAGTCAGGCAGCTGTATTTCACACAGCTAAGACAGCTGCTACCCCACATCTGCTGCTCGGAGGTTTCTCCGGTTATTATTTACAACTACTACCCTTGAGCCGCCTCACTACACATGTTCCCCAGACCTCTGGTGGGCAGCTGACTTGATGGGCGTCCCACTTGGGATGAAATGGAGCAAATCACCTCAGAAAACAACTCCTGTAAACACTCACATTAACTTCCATAAGCAATTATACCAAAAACCTGACAACCAAGCGTCAGTAACACACGATTTATAAAAACTTGAGCAACATCCCAAAAGTATGCTCTCAGGATTCTGCACGGCTATTCAATTTCAGATTGATACACCACATTTTGCCATGCTAGCTCTGTATCTCGACAAACCTAAAAATCAAATTGTACATCCAAAATCTAGAAACATTACGATGAACACTCTTCACCAAGTAGTTTAGTCATACTCTAACACAGACCAGACATATGGTAGGGAGATACAGATCTCAGGATGCAACTGTTCTCAAGTCTGTGTATGTGAAGTCCCGATTGTTCCCAGAGCTCTTTTTTCAGCCGATTTTTTCAACAGCTGTCCTTTTAAACACAGCAAAACATCTACTATAAAAAAAATGGTTTCTGCTCTTTTTTCCTTTTTGAAAAACCAGTCCGTTCGTCTTAGCAGAAAGGGAAGCGCCGAGTAAAGTAATTCGCTGTTTTAAACGCGTTTGTTACCCTAACTCCCCCTGCACGCCCAGGAAGAATTTCCTTTGTGCATAAAGGCAGAAGCCACACTGACACTTCTGCTTACACCCAGAGTTCAGCAAATACTTTTGCTAATTCAGTTCGTGTCACCAGATTAATACAGCACGCAGTTCAGAGGACTCGGCCAACGATTCAATGTTTAGAAACCAAGAAAAACACCGATTTACTTATCTCAGAAAATGAAAGACCTCTGATGAAGGCTGATGCCGGAGCCAGGGGGGTGGGCCAGCACACCGCTACCGAGGGGTGAGAGCCCCCTCCCGGCCCCGCAGCCCCGAGTGGCTGCCCCCTGCCCTCCGGCACCCCACTGCTGGCAGCAGCGGCCAGCCAGCCCCTCTACTCGACGCAAAGAGCCGAGCAAAGCTAAACCGAGGTACCTCAACACGCTCGGCTACTGCAGGGACAAGGGCACAAGCTCCACGTTTCCTCGTGAGGCATTCGCTGGTTCCAGTATGCCACAGGTCTGCATGGCTAAGTACAAAAACCGCCTATCCCTCCATCTAATGTGGTACTTTACAGAATTAGAAAGACACGGGATGCTTTTGCCGCAGTTGTCATCAAACAAGATGGAGTTAGGTAAAGGACTAATGTATGCTCTTAGCTATGCTGGACAGCTGTGCCTATAGACTTCTTATTTTTCAGAAGAAACATTATGTTGCTCAGAGTGCTTAGTCACTTTCTGTAAGATTAACAAAACCCATATTACTAATACTAATATTCAGCAGAAAGAAAAATCCTGGGTCAGGTATGCTGGGAATACCTTCATCAATTTAAGCAAGGAAAGATGTTTTATTTTCTGCTCTTCTCCAAACCTCCAGGGTGTATCAATACCTAAAATAAGTTATAACCCAGAAGAGATATAACACGTTCAGAAATATGCCAGTAAGGAAAGGGGATGTATTTAGGTAGTTTTCAGCTGAAGAGGTTTTCTTGAACCTGTAGCAAAACTGCCCTGGATAAAGCAAGAAGTTTCCACTGGATCTGGTCGTGCTTCTGCCTTCAGACACTGCCACAGATCACAGAGCAGAGCTCAGGAGAGTCAGGCTTCTCTGGTTTCAGACAAATTGTACCCCTTCACTCTGTCACACCAACCCCACAGCGGTTCCTGTCCCATTCACCCAGGCATTTCAGCCAAAAAGTTAACAAGATGATAGCAAACCAAACCAGACAGGAAAATAAACCCAATACTACTAAACTCCGGAGTTAGTAGGTAGATTTTTCAGAGCAAGGAAGCTCATTAAGGGACAAACCCACCTTCGTGTTCCGAGACGATGAAAGGCAGTAAAACCAGATCTATATTAGAAAGCTTTCTAGCACAGAATGTAAATCACCCCTTCCAATATTCTGTAACGTGCCAGACAACAGGCAGTGCTTGTACTGAAGTTACTCTTCATTAACTATGAATTATCACTTCACAGCCATCAGAAATAGAGTTGGGTAAGACAACTCCCAGGTGCAATTTGAAAAAAATAAATAAATAAATAAATAAATAAAAATCTTAGAAGTTAGATGGCAAAACCACACGTTTCACGAAGAGCAGTTTTACTGAGACCCGCAGCTATTTCCCCCTTGCTGGCTGCCACAGCTGCAGCACAGGAAACTTCAAGTCACTGGTCTTCCTTGAGAGGTTACAAAATGCAACTTGTTTCATCATTTGCTCATTTGTAATACAAAATAGAGGTCTTGCAAACGAAGTGAACTGGGGCTTAGGGCTTTTCGACTGCACTGCAATCGAAACTTAAGTATTTATTTTTTTCCAGAAGCAGTTGGTTTTATTTTTTCCAGTTCCAATAAAATTTTAATGTAGCCATTAAGACAGAAGTCTGGATTGTGTACTACAGTAATCAAGAAAGAACCACAAAATGGCATCAGTGCCTACTGTCTATAATATCTTAACTAAAAGAACTGGTGAAGGGACAAGGCAGTGTCACAGTCTAGAAATTTACTTTTTTAACAAGTTTATGCCAAAATACTCAAAGTAATAATGAATGGGTTGCTCAGCAATGGACTAAGCCTATTCCCACAGACTCAGCACATCCATCCGCACCCAAAAAAACAAAACTTATCTGACTATTTCCCCCCCTCCAGCAGTCTTCCTCAATCAGTTCTTCATTTTACACAGAAAATTATTGCTTAATGTTCACTGGTATGCGTTACAGAACATTTGCCACAACAGATTTTAATGGTCCCTTATATCCAACATGAACTACTGAGCAATTCAAATTAAAAAGCTCTAAACTGAACAAAAAAAAAAGGAAAAGAAGGTAAAACAAACCTTGACATTCAGCTAGTTTTTGTTATGACTGAAATGAGAAAAAAACAAAACAAGAAGATATCTCCATTCCCATGCTGGTGTGACTACCTTTGAATAGGCAACCATATAGTCTGGTAGTCAAGCACCAAGAGAATCGAGAGACTACAGGCCCCCTCTACAAAAAAGCTGCTTGGTTTAAAAAGAAGAAATTAGGTGCCTTGAGAATGAGCATCTCATCAAGTGCTCAGTAATCACATTAAAATACTTATTTTCTGACTCCTTAGATCTACTATAACAAAAAAAAAAAAAACAGCCCCACTTCAGTATTTCCAGCTGTATGCTAGGGTGTAAATTGAAACAAAGGAAGATTAGAGAGTATAACATCAACCAAGTTTCCCAGAACATAGTTCATTATACTTTTTTTTTAAGCACACATTTTAAAGGCTATATGGCAGTGAAAACAGACTGGACATAATTAACATTGTCAAAAATATTTTTTGTTTCACTATATGTGTACAATGTTAGTGATAAATCAGCATATGAAGTTATTACAAGTATCACTGAGTGTGCTATCTTTGAGTTGTTTGATAACTCAAAACGAAAAGAAAAAATCAGCCCACTATTTAAAATTTTGACATCCTAAACTGAAGTTTTTCATTTAAAGGCTGGGAACTGTCTGTTCATCAAAAAATGCTGCATTTGCATCAGCAGGAAATTGTTAAGTAACAGTACACAGAAGTAAAAGTGATTTTTAAAGTCTCATTCCATCTTTCTGCATTGATTTCTTTCCTTCATACAAGTATCAGCAACTAATCACAGTCGGAGGTTTAACAGAAATCCTCTTGTCAGCAGGTCCTTCTCAAACAAAGCTTTCATACAATGAAAGATCCCTTAAGAAGATCAGTAACAAAGAGCTACAGCCTGCCAGAAATAGCAAAGAAAAAAAAAAAGCATTTTGATATTTCCAGTAAAGACTTCGTCTCCAAAGTCCTGGTGTCACGCTGGGATCAATCCCGACAGGGTCGGTTACGGCTGCACCTATCAGAAAGGTGGCATCTCGTCTGCCCGTCTCTGGATTCGCATTGTAAAAGTCTATTTCAAAGTCCGTCTCCAGAAGCGAGATAGGACACTTCCGAATGAGTTAATGCAGCCATAAGCAAACCAGATTTCACAGTATAAATAGGAAGCTTCGTTCTTTGCCACGTTTCCGACCACAACACGGAGAACTCATGCGGTCTATCCAGCGCAGAGCCAGCAAGCAGGGGGGTGGGAGGGCGCCCTTCCAGTTTCTGCCATGATTATTAGGAGACCACGACCAATCTCTCAAATTACTAAAAGCAGCAAAATGAACTAACAATTAAATTGGCTTTCTGCCTCATAATTTCGACGTTGACAACTAAAACCAAAAACTGTCCCAACCTGTAGATGTCAGAGATCCATTCTGATTTATCAGTAAAAGGAAGACATGATTGAACTGCCACAAAAACCAGAAGTTACTGCTCTAAAGCAAGAGGCAGAGAATAGGCAAAAGAAAGTGACAGATCAAGAAATTTAGCACTAGCCCCCCCAAAACGTACTGCTGATGGTGCAAGTGAGGCCACTGCACTCCCTGTGCATTGCACACCCGTTTACAAAGCACTTCCTAAAATACGAGGGGGGGGGGGTGTCAATTAAAAAAAGAAAACTCAAAATTTTGGACTGAAGTAAAGTTTGCATGACCTTCTGACAAAATTAAGACAGTAGTTTAAACTGAACTCATACTATGTTTTTGTTGGCAGGTGTCCATTTTATGTAATATATTATAAATTAAAATTACGTAGAAAGCTTTTAAGTAATAAAACTTTCCTTAAGAAAAGGTACAAGTAAGTAACCAGCATTTCGTACGACAGGAGTACAAGTGCATTAAGCGAGGGAGTTCAGAAAATGACACCTAATGTCATTAAGCAGAATGTTATGCTACTTAAAATTACTAAAACATTCCAGACTCTTTTTTGACTATACTGTGCAATAAAGCAAACCTATTAGCAATGCATTATAGCTGAGAAGGCAAGAATTTGCTAATAGTTTCATGCTGATTAAGCAACACGCAGCAAGCGGGTGCCCGAGCACTGAGAGCAAACAGCACCCTCCCCCAGGCAGCTGAATTACAACCCTGTGCTCAGCAGTCAGCGGATCAGCCAGCCACGAGCCTCTACAGAACATTCCCATTGAAACTGCAAGTATTAGAAAGTATCGCAGCACTATCTGCCAAGCTATCGGAAAAAAAATGCTTTTAAGGACTCGCACACATTAAAATCTCTGCGCTGAGGTATATGGCAGAGCTCAGCACGTAAAGGTTTTCTTGAAAGCTGATGGAAAGCAGCTGCTCAGCTACAGAAACCAAGTTCAACGAAAGCTGAACTTTCTGGGAGTCTCCAAGAAAAACAGGTAATAGGGTAAAGGGCATGTTATTTCTCTATTATAAACATGCACCTTTAGAAGGTCATTGCATTTGTTTGATGATATCGCTAAAGCCAAATATCACAAGCGAAATTTAAAGTATTACCATTTCTGGAAAAGTGACAGTTTGCCATGAATTAAGGCAGACAGAAAAACAAGTTTTTAAAATGGATTTAAAATTACCACGTCGAAGTTTTGAAAAGAATATTTCTCCATTGACTTCAATGCTGTTTTCTAGAGATACTTTCAGTATTACCACTGAGCTTCTCTAAAATGGTGAAAAAAAGCGCCCATGATGCCTGCTGTTGCAAGGCTCAGGTCCCAGGACGGTCTGCAGAAGTGACAGTGACGCCTGGCCAGCCAGCTACCCAGAAACCTTCCTGGAACGCCACTGCCATTAAATAAAGCTCCATTTGCTGGTCAGTCACATCTGGTGCAACAGCTACATTAAACATAGATGGCTTACCTGGAAACTTTAAATACCTTTTAATACATGCTTAAGAGCAGCATTGCTCCCAATTATTTTGTCTTCATGAGAGCTGCAATTGAGTGTCTAGGGGGTTACCTGCATCTTCTCAACAACACTTAATGAGATCCAATCACTGAGATCTAACCGCAGGCATCAGTATTAATAATTATGCTTTTTAGAATGCCATTAAAATCAAGGGACTAGAGGATCAATCTGGCACAACAATCATAACACAACCTACAACAAAGCTATTCGGCTGGACCTGCGGTACCACGAGCCTTGCAGCGATCACTTGTCCTACAGAGAAATGCAGGAGAAGAGCAGCACGAAGATTTTAAACCACTAATCTCTGCTATGAACACCAGTGCATACTTCACGCTGTACCATAAAAAGTCATGTAAGAGCAGAAGCTAACATTTTATGCTGCCTTTAACCAAGGCAGCAGCATAGAGCTTTTGGCCACGTTGGCACCCCGTAACAAAACAGGTCTAGTAGCAGCAATGTTAAAAAAGATTGATTAAAAAAGACATGTCACACCCACATTTTTGTCACTACAAGGAAGCATACCTTTACTGAGACGCTTAGCATAAGCTGGTATGAAGAGTTCCCCTACTTGAAAACAAACTGGGACATGAAGCTGGTAGGTTTTCGGATTGCCTGTTTCCACAGGCTTTTCTCCACATAAATCTTCTGCCAAGCACTCAGATGATACAGAAGTAGTTTCCACACACACTTCATTTTTCACATATTTAAATGTTATTTCAACTAACATTTAATTTTTCATTTCCTTTTAAATACGTAGTTTAAAACTAGACACTACGCTTCCCCTTAATCATTTAGCGCACTATTAAAACTGATTTTACATTTCTGTATTTAGAATCAAAACTGATTTTTACCTAGCAGGTTTCAACCAGCAGCGAACAGGTTGGCCTTTGTCTTTAAACACCACTTGCCTTATACCAGTCTCTTTCCGGAATCTGCATTCATATCCAGTATTCTGTCACATTTTTACTGCTAACGCTGCATATAATTAGTGGGTTCCATGACAGACAGCACGATTTTGTAGAAGGTGCAAGACAGTCACGGTACAACAACCAAAATCAGAGATTGTAATTTAACTTCCAAAGGAATTTGCTATTTCAAGATACTGCATTTGTCATCCTTACTGTTTTGGAGTCCTTTTAGAACAGGACATTTATCAGCCTTCATCAAGAAAACGTTAAGGCAAAAAGCAAAAAATGGCAAAAAAAAAAGTTTGGCATTAAAACCCACTTTAGATGAGTTTTCTGCTTAAAACTTCTCTGACCAGGAAAAATACTTCTGATTTTGACGCTTGTGGAAATGAAGTTCCCAATAAACCATGAAAATCCCACATATATTAGCACTGATCAGAGAGAGAAAGAAGGAGAGAAGGAAGAATATGAATGAATATGAATTGAAGGGATGAAGAATTAAGACAGAGTGTCACAAGTCCTTCTAAATTCAGAAGACATTGCCTACACCACAAGTTTTCTCCAACACAAAACTGAAACTCTGAGGTTTAGTTAGGGCTGTTTGAGCCCCCCATCTCACCCCCCAACCCACCCCACTCCCAAACTCACTTATTCTAGAGGCATAAGAAAAAGAACATCTAATGTTACACCAGGCGTAACATTTTTTTCTGATCATGAAGTAGGAAAGCAAGTCTCATGCCAGACAAGACACAGACAACATTTTACATCAAGACTGCAGCTTCAAATTCTGTCCTAAAAGACGTAATAGGATGAAGAGCAACAAAAAAATATTCATTGCCAGTGCATTTATACGGTATTTAAAAATTTGAGCAAAGTAAGAATATTTCCTTTAATTGCTGTTTAAAGACATACAGAAAAGCCTATAAGAAATTATGCCATGTTGCTTCTAATTTCTTTTTTAATTTTCCATTTTCAATTGTGCTAGAATAGACTACAGTACCGCTGATTTTAATGTTCTGATTCCATTTTGCAAAGGAGTACAAAACAGGGTGAATATTTTTAGAAATAGATCAATATTTTTAGAATTACATCCAAAACACAGCACATAACTTCAACAAGTTAGAGATTTCTAAGATCACTTTTCAGTTTTCTGTTGTTTTTTGTCGTTGTTGTTTTGTTGATTTTTTTAAAATGCTAACAACAAGTACATAATTGTACTGTTAAAAACTACATTGAAATCCCAACGAACACAGCAACAGACTGTACATAATGCTTACAGGAGAGCTAAGCAAAGCAAGAAAATTCTCATGGGAATCTCAACCAGGTTGCAGCTTTTTCCCCCCTCACAACGACTAAAAATATACATATTTGTCCTGTGACTGTACTTTTTACTGTTTCTCTCTACTCGCAAGACAGTTTATTGGCACTTGGGTTTAGGGCAGAAAGCATTTAACAGGCACGCATTTCTGTACTCTTTCTTCCCCTTTATTTTCCTTACACTAGCAAGAATTTCTTTCATTTTTAAGAACAGTTATTTCTGCAATTCAGTATCCAGAGTAAAGAAGTGTACTTTGCCATTCCATTTTGTGTTTCAACATTAGAACAGAATTTAAACCAAGTCTGCAGCTACCACAATGCTTCAATGAAATTAGATACTAAACCAGATTTTTTTTCCCCTGTGACAGCTGCAAACATATAAAGAAAATGTAGTATTTGTGGAATTTTATTAACTTTACAACAGCTCTGAGGCTGCACTCAACCCAAATCCAACCACAGCAAGGGCAACAGAGAAGCCTGGCCCTCGGTGCACAAGTCACAGTCTACAACATAATATATGGTGAAGTAAAGCAGCAAGCACTCTGGACAGACAGACAGTAAAGAGGCACAGTGAAAAGATGAAATGAGGGGAGGATAAGTGTATGCAATTCCTGAGACCACCGCCAGAGAGTTTTTAAATTCAGCCCTTCAAGCTACAGCAATTGGTCGGTCTTCTTTCTACCTGACCTCTGCACTTGCCTTTAACAACTGGTTGCATTGAGAATAAACACCAAAAAGATACTTTGCAATTTTCAGCAAATGCTCGGTAGGTGAAAAGGGTGGGTAAGTTTCTAATCAAAAGGAAGACTTACCAACCAACAACAGTTCCCACAGACAGGTGAGTATGAGACTTGCACTCCAGGATTTGGAGCTTTATCCTTACGTGCTGCAGTAATGTAACTGGATCTTTCTAAGCACAGCTATGACCCGTCACGACTAAAGAGAAAGTTTATGAAAGTGTAAAAAGCAACATGATTTTGATCTATCCTTTCTACCCACCAATTATGACTACATATATAACAAGTATACACACAGAACTCAAGATGTGAAGTATTGCATCATTTTCTCCTGCTAGGAAATTCATGATGTGTCACAAAGAAGCATACAACCAGCAACATATAGCCTGGCCTAGTATACAGTGCTGGAGAAACAAAATTGGAAATATCTTATGGATATTGATTCCATTTGTTGCAGAAAGCAACCACGTTACAAGAAGGCAAGGGAAGAGCCACAAAACTGACAGTGAAAGAAGCCACAGGGAGGTTTAACTGAAGAGTTAACAGAAGAGTCAACTGATGGATCGCAAATAAAAAGGAAAAAAAATCTTCCCTCTGAAACCAATTGCAAAGAAATAAATTGTCAGCGCAACATCATCTTTCCTCATAATGTTCTCTTTATTTGTTTTAACAAACAGCATGCCAAAGAGTTGCAGCTGCTGGATAGCACTGTCTTACATCCTTCATAAATGTTACTTGGAGTTTCGTCAGACCCTAAGTTTGGACAAAGTCTGCTGAGGCTTTAGAGCTTTACAAAGCAAGAAACAAGTTACTTGCAAAGCACATGGGAGTTGTTTTTTTTTTTCTCGTTCTCCATAAAAAAAATAAATTTGAGCACAAGAACATACCCAAGTTTTGTTTAGTCAATGGTTACAATAGCAGCTTGTAAACTAGAAAAGAAGGAAAGGGATGAAATACAGGTTTTTACACACACAGTTAATTGAAAACAAAGTTTAAGTTTCAACCTCGGTACATCACAACCCACATCCTGCTATAAGAACAAGTACTCTAACACTGGGGAGAGAAGGAACGGACCGGACAGGTCTCTTCTGGGGAGAAGGGCATGGAAGAATACCAAGAAAAAAAATCCCTTCCAAGTTTTATTTGCTCCCCAGTAAATGTCCTCCCTTCTCAGAGGTGACAAACGAAGAACATAATCCTTCCAGCCAACAAAGACGAGATGGGAGAAAGCAAGTCAGACCGAAGGCCGCAGCCGGGAGCTGTGAGGGCAGCAGTGGGTGACCGACGAGCACCTGCCCCGTGAGGGGCTGCCCGCCATGACAGGCCGAGCGCCACCGGGCTGGAAGGAGAGCGCTGTGACAGCCATGCCGCTGGCAGGCCTCAGGGAGCTCGGGCCGGGCTGCCTCGCCTCAGGCCTAACACCACAGCCACGGGGCCCGGCCATGACAAGTGGGCCGGGCAGGAAGCAACAAAGCCTCCTCCGGCTTTATCTGCACGGGCGTGAGCGTAGGGATGAGGGAGTCACACCGGTTATATGCAACGTGCTGTGGAACTTCTGCGTAGCGCAAGTGATTCTGAACAACATCCTGGCAACCTGTCAAGCTGCCTAGAAAAGAAATTTGTATACAACACTTATATATATTGAACAAGTTCAGAAAGATTTTGGGGAGTAGTATTTTTGCTTTTATCAGGCAGTATGTTGTCCTTTACATAGTACCTTTGTTGTAGGTATCTCAGCCCCTAAGTTGTACTAAAAAGGCAAGCGAGTCCTTCAGTCCACCACGCTTGCAAACTTTGCACTAGACTATTTATAGCTATTCAGGCTGTAATAAAGGAGTACGCACAGCCTTTGGTATTGCTGCACCGGTATTTACATACTCGATCGCAGCACTCCTCCAGCCAACACCGTTCCATCTCCATGCTCTACCAGCAATAAATATTTACAGAGCCGTGCGCTGACTAGAGCAGCAAAGTTATTCAGCTGAATGATAATCCACGAAAGCAAGAGAAAGATGACATCTGCTTGTGCTAGCCACGGCCAGAAAACCTGCCTAACACTCTGCTCTTCAGCAGTGCCTTTCAACAGAACACGGGGAAGCTACTTAATTTAACTGGATGATCTGAAGATCATCCAGAAGCCCCAGGCAAACCATTTAAAAAGGGAACAATTAAAACTATTAATTAAATTCAAAAGTCATATGTAATTTCAGATTAAAGAGGGGTGCCAGTAAATTCTAATCAGGAACTCTGCTTACAAACAGAAGTTGAAGCCAGATAATACAACATCAAAAACCAACAAAAGCAATAAGCTCAACCCCTCAGCTTTAAGGTTTCATTTACAAAACTTTTATCTGAGGGAGAACTACAATTCATTGAAACAGAGACTCACAATACCCACGCCCATCGTCAGAACATCTTTGTACACAAGTTCTCAACCCTCAAGAGTTTACAACAGAAAAGACAGGCAGAAAAAAATGTTAAAAGACAAAAAAAAATAAGACTACTTTAGTTCTGAACAATCTCTCAGCCATTTCAGCAGCAATAATTACAATACCTATTCTGGATGTAACACTAAATGTGCACCCGGAGAGAAAAGGTTTTGCAAAGATTTCACATGGGAACTATTCCACGCCTCTGCTCATACCTTTCACCTTTCTGTGTGCTGTTTTCAGCACTCTCTCATTTTCCATGAGAGATTTTCAATGAGAAAGATGACTGCAACTGCAAAGTATTTAAGATACTGAAATACCATGGAATTAGTTACAAACTTCTGCATTTTTTTTTAATGTTTTCTACAACTGACGTTATCCACACTTATTTGATCACTTCTTTATATTAACCTAACACTTCCATAAAGTGGTGTACTCAACAGTTACAATCTTTCCCAAGAACTAGCTCAGAAGCCACACTAAGATAGATTAAATGCAAAGTTATAAGTGTAATTTAACACTACATTGCCCAATCACTCACCATCACAAAAGTCTTTGAAACTCTTCATCATCAATTCTCACTATTCAGAAGAAGATTATATTGTTTAAAAGTATTTTGCTTTAATATTAGAATAAAAACCATGTAAGGACAAAACCCATTTCTGTCTATCACTTTTAAATCAAACACCTCTGCAAAGACACAGAAATATCAGCTGTTTGGGTACTAGATGTGCACAGACTTTACTTTCCTTTTTTAAGCACAAACGTCTACTATTCCAGAGAGCTGCCCATCTGACAAAAAAAAAAGCGTTCTGCATTTTATTCTATCCAGTCATACGTTCCCTACTGTTTTGTCACACTGCTGTGAAACAAGTGAGACTTTCTTTAGAATTCTACAAAATAACAGCACATTTATTTAACATACAAGCACTGGAACATTAAACAACTGTCTAGAAAGCAACTAGGTAAATATATACAGAATGCAATTGTTTATTCTCAGAGTTACGCAATGTGCAAGAACAAGATAGGATCAAATATTCTCAAGTAGGGTTTTTGTTTATTACAAAGCAATTTGAGTTTGTTCTGCATCTGGAAGTTCCCAACTTAAAAACCAACAGAAGCATTGCCAATGGAGAACAAGCAAGTCTCCAGTATCGCCTGCTGCTTTAAGTTTATGCAGCAGCCAGACAAAACATCAGTTCATTTTCCTGGTACTGCTTTTCTGTATAAGCGTTTACCGGCTGCGGAGATTCTGCCATTGTCAGAGCTGAAGGTGGTATTTTGTACTGCTTAAAAGAAAAGGCAGGTTCAGGGTAACTGATACAACTTTCTAACCAGCCTGAAACATTTTTCTAAATTCTAACAGCAGTTATTGGAATTACATAAAAAGAATTGTTTTAATGCTTTACAAAATACCACAGACAACTTCTAATGACAAGGAACTAAAAGCTTTATTCTTCACCTCATTATAATGGGTATATTTCAGCGTATTCTAACTTACTTAATGAAGTTTAAAAAAAAAATGTTATTATGCAAACTAAATCTGAGGGCCACAAAAACAGTAACAAAAGACTTATTTAGAGTTTTAGTATTTGACCGAGGTAGTCTAATACTGAAGATTTACCACCAGCCTTTCAACTAGGTGGCAAAATAGACAAAAATGCTAAGACCTCCAGATGATGCACTCACACTATCTACTGAAACATACACACACACACAAAAAGTCTCCATTCAAGAAGTTATAACAATTCCCACAGAAATCTCTACAGTAAAACAGAAGGATCTCTCTGCAAGATCTTTACTACTCAGAATTAAGCAAAGCAAAACAGTCATCCTAGTGATAATCCCCTTTAGCACTTGACAGTTTATGCAATAGTCAATTACTAAAGAGGATGAAAGACAGAACAATCTTTGCAAATGGGTCACTGTCTATATTTATAATGATTAAAAACAGCCTGCTACTAAAAGTAACTTTTAATGAGCATAAGAAGTAACACTAAGTCAGAGCAAATATTTTACTCATACACATACATAATCACCTATATAATCCATGTCTCTGATGACACAGTAGGAAGTTACACTCATCCTCATCAGAAAAAGTATTTCAGGTAAGTTATACATTAGCATTGCTGAAAGCAGATTAATTTCTGTCTGCAGCTATTTTATTCCAAAGTACCATCTTTCTATAAAGATAACACCCAACCATCCTTGGCATGATCTCTGAACTTAACCAACTTCTTCCTCTCTGCACACCCTCTCTCAAAATCAGAGTACATTTTACTTGCAAACACTGTCCCAAAGCCTTCTAAACTACTATTAATTTTTTTCCACTTTTGCTTCAACTCTTCCTTCCTAAGAAATCAGGTGTGGCTAAATGCGTAGGTTTTGGGTTTCCCCCCCACACCTACACAACAATTATTCTGGCCTATACTGCACATCACTAACCTTTCAGCTACTTCTCTCAAGTATTGCGCATCCTCTGCTGCAACATTCTCCTCTTAGTTTCCTTCTTTCCCATTGCTAGCATCTCAAAGGATTGTTTTCTGCCCTTTTCATAGGATCTGGACATCACACCTGACACCACTGTCCTAAAATTCTGTTGAAAACATTCATTCATTCTCAGATTTGAGTACAATCAGCGTGCCAGTGATTCCATCTGCGCAATCCTGACCCACTTCATTCAATACCAGTTCTACTGGCAGGTATTATCTCCACCAGATTTAAATCTGGTTAAATTGGAACATTTCCTCTCAAGCCCTGCTTTCTCTAATTACCTCCAGCCTTCCTACAGTTCAAGTCCATAAGCAAACATCTGATTCTTAGCGCACCTTATGCATCTGAGTTACACCCAGTACTTGGAATTTCTTTACACAAAGAGCCAGAAGTATTCATTACCCTTTCCTTTTTTTCCTCCCTCTTGATCAGATCATTTTGCCCTCATCTTCATTAACAAGTTCTTCTGCTCACATTGTCACCTCCCTAACCTCCATTCCATACCACATCTCAAAAAATCCTTCCTTTATGCAGTACATTGGAGACTGGATCTTCCAACATTTCCACAGCCGGCAAATGTATGAGCTGGAGGCTGTTCAGCCACAGAAGTTGTACTTCGTTACTGGAAAGAAGAAGTAGGATAATCTTCAGAGAATAGCGTACCCATCTCTCAGAAGTATTTCGTAATACAAGCACTCCTCTGCATCTCGTATATTCATACTCAGGATACTGAAAAAACGCTGCAGGTTGGGATAGGGACAAAAAATTACTGTCACCTCAAACTAACCCATTCCTCATTTCCGTGGCTGGCTGGAAACCATGCCGCTGGGCTGGGTAAGTTCAAAGGTTCCTTCTCCAAACCGACTCGACCACAAAAGCACACCCCTTAACTCTCAGGCTTCCTCAGTACCAGCTCAGTGCTGACATCGATGTCAACTCCCCTTCCAGCCAGACTCTTAAATCATGAGTCTAGGAAGAAATAAAAAGTCACCCACACAGAGATACTATCAAGGCCAGTCTAGTCTCTAACCTTACAAATTTAAGAGAAAACACCTGTAGCTTGAAGCTCATTGCAGTACAGATGGCATAAAACTGAATCCCACAGCAGGCAGAGGGAAGGAAGAGCCGCAGTCGGACTGTCTTGGGAAGCAAAATCCTGTTTGTGTGCAAAAGCAGGGAACTTGATGTTCTCACTACAGACTAAAAAGCAATAAAAACAACTTTCTAAGCCATTAATTTCGGCACAGCTGATTTGTACTAAACAACGCTCATTATTGAAAGAATTATAAAAAAAAAACATGGGCCTGTTCCAGAGAAGGCTGGCACTCATAGTATCTAGACTGAGCTGCAGTGACATCAGTTCTACTACTGCTTTAATCCCTATGGCTACGAAATGTCAAATATTTTTATCGTGTTGAAAGAGCCCATGATTCCGCATGACGAGATGAAGTTACTTCATGGTTTTAAAATAAGGCAACTGCGAGGCATACTGAGCACCCGCTCTCTTGATGTCCGAGGCTGTGATTAGGACAAGTTCCACGGCAACACACGTCAAACGCCACCGTGATTTGCCTAAAAATGTGGTGTTTCAGCTGTAGGGATTTGGAATATTAAGCACTGGGACACTTTCCATTTTCAGACCTTCCTTACAACCCCGTAAAGTCTACACACATGTGCATACTTGTCCCACCAAAGTCCACACATATAAAAAGGTCCTAGTGGTGAGGCAGTGGGATGGAGGAGAAAGGTGAAAAGATTGTGTCACTGTATCAGTACCACGAAGATGCACAAAAACTGGACAGCAGGCCTGAATGTTAATTACTGTGTGGCAGAAGACACCCATGTAACATCGATTTCATCTGCTTTAACTAGGAAAGGCTATGCTTATTCAACACACTAGAGGAAACTGTCTTGACACACAACATAAAAATAAGTGCGATAAACTATTTAGAGTAAAATATACTTTCAAACCATTCCTTAGTATTTTGTCATTCATTCAGCACTCAATTAATCCAACAGCAGATGAGCCACTGCACATTTCTATAGTAAATGCCTAACAGTTATCTTATCCTGAGTTCTAAGCAGCTGGTATCAGCTACTGTGAGCTAGGACATCGATTTTCTCCACTTTGTTCATAACAATCTTTATGTTAATGAAGTACAAAATGAAACTAAAACTAAAAAATTGAAGAAATGAAATTCAGTAATCCCATTTATTCCATATTATTCACATTATAAAAAAAAAAAAGTGAAAGTAAAATTGTTAGAAAAGGTAACAAATATTAGAGGCATGAAATCCCCTAACTAGAGGAACTCTGACTTTGAAGAAAGAGGTCAAGAATAGAGTGGGATATTTAAGAATTCCTGATTCTGGGTACTTCAATAAATATCAACATATTACATAATAATATAGATTAAGAGTTCATGACTACGTAAATCACCCAGTCTATCTTGTATCTTTAAGACCTTTCTATACTCACTCATATCAACTAAGCAGCTTTGTACAAATTGTGTCTTATTAGCAAACCAGTGCTGATGCACAATTCTCCACAGTAATATTTTCATTTCTGAAGTTAGCATCAGCTTTCATTTGAATACCACCCTTAAGTGAGTCCTGAATGCGGCAAGCGAGTGGCTGACAAATGGGATTTATTATAGTGGTCGGTTTGTACACACGCAACAATAAAGTGTAAGGAAGTTTAAGAGCAGGGAGTTTTTAATCTGAGAATTTTAAAACAACTTAAAATCTCTGTATATTGGGGATTAAAATCTCTGTATTACACAAATACATAAATATGCACATGTACACACACATCAATACTTCAAGAACTAATCTGGAATTACAACAGACCAATTAACCTGGTTATCCATACCAGAAGTATGACCTAATTATCTAAATCAGTGCTAACCTTTTTGTTGTTGTTGTTAATGGGGGAGAAGGGCAAGGAGGTGTTAAAAAAAAAAAAAGGAAAAAAATGAAGTAAATGAAATGACTTCCATTTCACTAAAGAAAAAGGAAATCAATGCTCAGTTTTAGCCTGAAGTGGGAGTACATCATTCCTGAGATTCTTCCATACTAATTAACAAAACTCACATGTTTTGAGTTTTAATCCAGTGTAAAGTTGTGAGAAGCAAAATTGGCAAGGCTGACTCATTACAAGAGCCTACAAATAAAATAATCAAGCCAGAAATTAAACTCCATACAAATCTAAATGTACCCTTTTTAAGCTATTAAACCCTCTAGTACGTCAATTTACAGCTTGTACACTATCTACACACAGATTTAGAAAAAGCTGACTGTAACTAGCACTATTATCTTCCTCTGCTTTCACAAATCCAAGTGAGTTACTGCAACAGGCTCGCTTCCTCTGGAAGAGAATAATCCAAATTAAGCGTCATCTCCAAACAAACTTAATAAAGAAGGGCTGTTTCTGTAACATTCAATCGCATGAATCGTAAATGGAATTAATCGCCAAACCAAAGTACTTCTGCAAGTAATAGAACCACATATGTCAACTGGTTAGACTTCAACAGCTAGTTCATGCTGAGACAATACATTTTGACTTAATCTCAATTTATTACAGAAAAAAAAAAAATCAAAACTGTAACAAACCATTATGGTAACAAGGAAATAGGGAGAAGAAAAAAAAAACACACATTTACAGAAACCATTTTTAAGCTTACCTGCACTTGTTCTGTGGAGCTACTACTGAGTTCATCTCCAGATTCTGAATCTTGATGAATTTTTTCTGAGCCTTCTCCTGCTGAATCACAAGATTGTTCATGCAAAAAGCTGGTCTTCTCTATTTCCAAGAACTCTGGACACGGGAAATGACCCATGGAGATGGTTCTATACTGATTGGAAATTTTGGGAGACTGCAACTCGTTGTTAAGTTTTCCATTGTTTTGAGTAAGGTCCAGACTCAACCCAAGAGTTTGACCAGGGCTATTGTTCGGTCCCAGATTTTGATTGGCATCTCGAACTAAACAAGACACTTGAACTGGAGAAGATTTTCCAAAACTAGAAAGCTCTGGTGACTTATTCACATTTTCTGTCGACCTCTGTAATCCGTGTGTCAACTTTAAAGCATTATTTGACAGCATTCCTGCTTGCTTAACAGGTGGCATCAGTGCTTTTCGTGGTATTTCCTTCACATACTGTGCTGGCACATAAAAGGGTTTGGAATTTTCATCCCTTTTGACTTGCCACCAGTCATCATTAGTTTTCTTCACTAAGATGTATTTCTCTCCTTGCTTAATCACAATTTTCTTGTCCTTGGCCTCGTACTCGTAGTCATACTCCACTTCAATGTACAATTGTCCTGGAAGGATCTTCCCACCCTTATCAGCCATCTCTCTTTGAAAAGATTTCACCTTTTCCGGCAAACAGTAAGCGACATTCTGCTTCAGAAGTGTTATTTTCCTGTTAATAATCAGAGCTGCAAGGAAAAAAAAAAAGTTATATCTACATAATGAAGTAATTGTCCAAGAGCACTTTAAAGGAAAATAATTTCAAAAATAACCCGGCATATTCAATTTATGTCAACCTCAGACAGAGAGATTGATGAAAAAAAGCAAGATTTTCAGGTACCTTTCACAGCAATAAAACAAAGTCAACAACACAACCGAAGCCCTGATTTAACCCTCGTATTCGCAGAAGCCTCTTGCTACCAAGTTACCTGTTAACCCTGTTGCTTCTTTTACTAAGCAAGGTTAACCATCACTGGGGAGACTAGTCTGAGTCTCTCTCTTGCTTACATACAGGCTTAATTTCTTATGAAACTGCATCACTATTCTGGATTTAATATATTTAAAAGGAAAAGATTATGGTTTGCTTATTTTGAGCTGTCCTTCAGTTCACAAGTCCCTTCAGAGAGCTCAGAATTCCTTACAAAATCCTTTAATTCTTCCTCCAATGCTACACGCCAGTCACCAAGTTCAGCATGGGCTGGCAATCCCTGCCCCACGTGTTGCACGCTGTATACAGGCTCTGCTGACCTCCACCTCAGTGCCGAAACTGATCCCTAAGGAGCTGGGCAACCTGTGCCATCTGAGCACGCACGTCATGTTGCCTCTACCTCTAGCCAGTCTTCAAAAATGCTGATTTACTTCTATAAACTGCTGGTATAACTGCAATATACTATTGTAATGCTAGAACAGTTTCAGGTTAAAAGAAATATTTAAAGTTTCCAAGATACTCTGGTTTTAGCGGTTTAAATTCTACCTATTCACTTTGCTCTTAGAAGAGTTTTTAGTTTTAATTACTTTTATAGCTTTTAGTTTTAATGTACTTCACAGAAAACCTGATATAACCAAGAGCGATATGTGCTAAAACAAAGACCCAAAAAAATAATGAAACAGGATTATGAAGCAAAACTGAAAATAAATAATAAAAGGATACTACATGAAAATCTTGAAAAGGGCTTTTTAGCATCCTACAGTCTAGACAACGACAACTGCACCCATATCCATGAACTACCATGCTTTCTCCTCTAGTTAATCATGTTAACATCAAAGTCGCGATTCACGAGTTGGTAAGCGTCAGTCTTAGCAACTTCCACACTACTTCGTTGTGTTGTGTTCATTGTAAGATACAGTCCCTTAATCTTGAAAAAAAAAAATGAAGCATACAAGTAAATGGGGAAGACCTCTAACATTCAAACAGAGTTTAGGAGAATTCAATAAAATGCTGCCATTTTAACCCCCAAAGATTAACAGATAAGTCTAAAACAAATCCCGCATGTTTTATGAATGAGAAAAACAATTCAGAAACTCGCTGCTCTGCCAGTTGAGACTTCATGATGAGATTTACAGTGTTTACCCTGAAACACAGCGGAACTAATGCAATTCCATGCAGGCACACAGATGCAGGCTGTAAGAGGGACTAAGTGCACAAACAACAAAAGGGACTTCTGGGGAGAGTTGAAGCAGAAACCCCTAACAGTTCCTCAATTTTTCTTTCACCATTTCTGCTATTTGATCCGATCCTCGAATACGTTGCGTTTCCCACTTAACTCAATAGAAAGAGACAACCCTAAAAAGCTCAAGTACGAAGCCTGGAAAGAACAATGTGTTTAAACCATGTCGTCCCTTCTCCCACAGTCCACCATCGACACCCAGGACGCACTTCCTACAGGTAGCCTTAAAGCCACAATTGCTTACCGGACTCCGAATGGAGTCACAAGATCAGACTTGCAATTTTATTGCAGGACTTGGCAGAAAGAAAGATGGTACCACATTCAAACAAAGCTGACGAGAGGGACACAAAGCAGCAGGAAAGAATGCTCGGATTGTCTGGGGTTTTGTGTGCGCGTTTTGTTTTTTTCCCTTTTACTCTCTCCCCCATAAAACAGCACACTGACATTTGCAGCACTGCAGTCTATTTACAGTCTGGGTACAGAACAACTAGCCTACCTGCTGCTCAACATAAATCGGTATTTTTAAGTGCACTTCTGCAGTTGTTTAGCAACTCCAGCAGCAGGTAAACATACCCACTCTCTTCGCAGCGTTGGAAACTCACATAAAAACATTATTTTCCTCCTTGTTACTAAATCTGACTCCTCCCAACACTTCTTCAGCATCGCTACCAATCCCTTTCACAGCTTCAAGGTCATATACCAGAAAAATAGAAGCGATTCCAAGTTACAGTCTACCATTAAGGTATGCTGCCTTGGATATTAAAATGTAAGAAGACAACCCACTCACGCTGGTTTTACTTCTCCCAAAAGAAAGAATGTATACCCGTGGTTTCCCACAGGGCTCCCAAGTGTTTGAAAGCTTGGAATTTTCATTCTCCTGCCTGCTTCATATAACTATTTAGTGAGAATGCATGCTTAATGCTTATTTTTTTCTTCAAGATAGATAGGCTCAATATAAGTTGCATTTTACACTTCAAAAAAGTTAACAGAATTTTGAGAAATAGAAGTTAAATAAAATGCAGTAGCTACAAAAATAGCTCTACCCTATTCTGAAGTCAGTTTTGTAACCCCATGCCTTTTCCAAAAAAAAAAAAAAAAAAAGGCACAGTTTTTTGTTCTTTCAGCTGAGCTGCAAAATTATCAAGTCAATAGCAAGCATTTTGTAACACTGAACATCGGATGAAAAGAGACAGGCTGTATTCTGCGGCTGGCCAGAACAGTGAAACTGATTTATAAATAGCTCACATCATCAGGATCAAGCCAGGCTCTACTTCTGCGCCTCCCCTGAGAGAAACACCTATGGTATCGGTGGGAAATCCTTCTCACCGAGTTTAATTAATAAATATTGACTTAAGCCTCTAAGTCTGCAAACAACTAGCACTGCCTTGACTTCGTGGATCCAAACGTAGGAAGTTTTACTTCGTTTTTTTTTTACGCAGCTGTTGCACCACAGAAGACAGGACTGCCTGCACCCTGTGCATAGCCCGGGGGACAGCTACTGGTGACATCCTCTGAGGACGCACTGTCTGCCTCGTGGAGCTTCGGTTACAGAGCCCCGGGAGCCTGGGCTGAGCCTCTACAGCACAGGGCACGGAAGAATTCAGACCTGAGAGCACAGCAGTGACATCTGGAGCACGTGAGTTTGTTGCTACTGGGCAGCCACGGAAGCGATACAGCAGGTCAGGCCTCGCAGCCCCTGAGCTGTTTTTTCTAGCGTTACCTGAAATGCTGGATGACAGCCACGTCAGTAAAGAAGGCTGAGAAATCCTAATTAGAGAGTGATAGGCATGAAAAAGCCATCGACTGCCACAGAGGACATCCGTAAGCTTTAATACCTTAAATAAAGTCTTAATACCTGGTGAACAGATTAATAACAATGAATGCCCCCAACTGACAACAAAAACATGAAGAAACTTTTTTCACGAATGCCAAAGAACAGATTCAGGCCACATTTTCCATCTGGCAAGTGAAACCTGAATGCTACAGGTAACTAATTTAAGGTGGGCCACATCCCCACGTAGAAATACATCCTGCCACTTAACAGAGCGCTTGGGCTGCTACAAAGAGCGAGCATGTTCACGATTACACCCGTGTCTGTGTCCCCACACAGACAGGGCCGACGGTTACGAGTTCTCTCACCCAACGCCATGGCGTGGATCTCTTCGAGCTCCCGCTCCCAATACAAACCCTTCCCAGCTGTTACTTGGCAAAGGCTGAGCAAAGCAGGCAGCCCACCGTGCTCGCTGAGGTCAGCTCTGCCCTGCCCGTACCCAGCTCCAACACCCCTCAGCATGGGCACGCAGCAGCTCTGCAGCCAGCCTCTGAGCCCAGCTGGAACTTGGGCGTTTCTCACCAAACCGGGATCTTTTCTTACCAAACCCAACCAGCCGCAATGGCAAATTCATCTCTGCTTGGAGTGGTTCATTCTAGGTATCTTTGTATTTGTTTACAAGGAGGCCTTTCCTAGGGAAACTGAAACCCTGCAGTTCATCTGCTTGAAACTCTCACTCTTAACTGCAGAAAGATGTTCGCTAAACTCATCTTGAAGCGTGTGGAAATGGACCTGAAAGAAGCACAGCCCTAGCATACACAGACAAACATATGCGCACAGAGAGGACCACGTACAACATGTATAATACTATGTATTGCATCGAGTATGATCATTCCTAACTTCAGCACTACCCCAGAACTCAAGACAAAAATAAAAATCAGGAGGTGCACAATGTAAGATTCCTACCACTCCCCAAGTTATTACACACAGAGTAATTTCTCCTGATCTTCTAGAGCCAAGTAATTAAGCAGAAGCCTTTTCTGTATAACTCAAGTCTTTCTCTTCTATATTTGTCTTGGGGGAGACTTACCACAGCATGTAATTACTTCATAATAGAAACACAGCAAATTACTAAATACAAAACACTGAGGATATTAACTGATCTCCTTAAAATTCTTCCTGTGACCTTGTTCATGATGTCCTACAAAGGAGCAGCAGTTGACTTGCGCCATCTTCTTCCATTTTCAGAATCAAACTTTACCCACTACTGAAATGAACCCTTCTGAGGAGCTGCTGCAGAAATAAACCCAAGTACGGAAGCTAAATTGGGATAAGTTATTATCGGTTTGGGCCAGATGAGATAAACTGGCTGCAGTGCAGTATACTCTGTGCTTCTGCTTCTCCACTGGCAGCTTTCTCAGCACTTCAGGACGTATCGCATGATGGTTTCTGAGCAGACCGACCCCACAGCAGCCCCATCTGTCCCAGTCTCTCCCCGCTGATGCTGCTCCTCCCCTGGGGACCCCTTCCAGCCACCTTCTCGGGGGACTTGGTGGGTCAGACGAGCAGCCAGCACCCAACCAGCGCCTGCAAAAACTGCCGCCTGCAAAGCCTGCGCTTGCGGCCCGCAGAAGTTGTATAAAAATACATGCAAAATGCAAATGCGACCAACAAACACAGACGAAACACGGACAACTTGCAGGCTCCTGAAGGCAAGCTCACTCCTGCTCTGTCTCCTCGCAGAGCTACCTACCGTCAGGCTAGAAATCAAGCACAAGCGCAAAGCAAAGCAGCTTCCCGGAGCTCGGACTTCCTTAAAAATTAAAAGGCTTAATAAGTAACCATTTAACAATCGCCTACTGACTCAGAGCCCTGCACAAGCCCTGGATTTCAGACAGCTGCCCAGGGCCACTTCTGGGGCTCCTGGCGCACCCCCGGCCGACCCCCCGCACACCGCCAGCCCACCTGCCCTCACCGCGCGCCTCGCACCGTGCTGCGGCCTCACGCACCGCCTCCGAACGGCTCCAAAACCCCCGCCGGTGCTGAGCTACTGGGAGAGGGGCGAAAAACCCCAAAATGGAGGGGGGGTGAGCCGGGGGAACCGGGGTAAAGGGGGGGGGGAGCCGGGGAGAGGCAGCGCCGCGCTCCCTTTGTTTGCAGCCCGGCTGCGGCTGGCGCAGGTGAGGGGAGGCTGCGCCAGGCGGCTCGGCACGGCTCGGTGCGCCCCGGTACGGCCCGGCACGGCTCGGTACCACCCGGTACGGCTCGGTTCGGTTCAGCGCGGCGCGGTACGGCCCGGCTCGGTTCCTTACGGCCCCGCAGCGCCCAGGTGCGCCTCCCCGCCGCCTCCCCGCGGCCCGGAGCCGCCTCCCCGCCGCGCCGAGCGGGATGGCGGCGGCAGAGCGGGGCGCCGCCGTGCCCCGAGCCCTCCCGGCGGCGGCGGCGGCACCTCCCCACCTTCCTCCTCCTCCTCCTCCTCCTCCTCCTCTTCTTCCTTCTCTTTCTCCTCGCCCCGCAGCCCCTCACCTGCCTCGGGGTGGCGGCGGGCCCCGATCCAGCGGCGGCCGCTCCGTGCCCTCCCCTCCCGTCCCGTCCCGTCCCCTCCCGCCCCGGTCCCCGCCCCGTCCCCGCCGCCCAGTGCCAGCTCCCGGGCACGGCGCCGTCACCGCCCCGCGTCACGTGCCGGGGGCGGGCGGGCTCCGGGACGCCGCTGGGGCCTGGCCCGGGGCAGCGCGGGAGGGGGGGGGCGCGGCCTGCGCATGGCGGGCGTGAGGGGCGGGGGGGAACGGGGGTGTCCGTGAGGGGGGCACCTGTGGAAAAGAAACCCGGTGTTTGGTGTGACCGGGGGGGAATAATAAAAATGTACATCCTCGCTTGTTCAGAGTTCGTGTGGTGTCTCTTAGTCTGCCAGTCAGAGTCGTCACACGTCCAGTGTGGGAACGTTTACGTGACCTTCGCGGCGTTTTCAAATTGTGATTTATCTTATCTTTTTAAAAAAAAAAAATAGTAACTAGTCCTCCTTGAAAGCATGAGCTGAGTGTAACCCACGCGGGGGTATCTGCGCGGATCTGCAAACGTCCTGAAACAATGGCACTGAGACGTGTAAACTGCGGTCTGTTCCTATAATCCAGGCTAACGTTGGCCCAAACTTCTTCTTTGTTGATTATTTTAGCACATGGAATACGGAAGGAGACAGTAAAATCCTCTAGAGGTGGGAAAAAGAGGCTTTGCTGAAGGAAAGGAAAGGCAATGGGAAGAGAGCACCTGAAGGGTGCAAGCAAAAGAGACTCCACTTGAGGAAAAGAGAAGCAGAGGCTGTATTTGAGGGGGAAAAAAAAGAGAAAAATGACATGAGTATGTATAAATGAACATGTGGACACATTTTCATACTGAACATATTTCCAGTAATTATATTTCCCTGCAATTTTGTATCTGGTGATGTGTGACAACATGCAAGACAAGTGGTAAACAGTGCAAATATCTTAAAGCTTTGCTTCTATGTATCTTAGCCTGAATATTTATGCAAGTGTCCCCATGACACCAAGGATCGTTTGATTTTGGGCTAACTGTTCACAGAACGTCATTAAAATCCTGTGAAGTCTGCTGATGGAGCAAGGCTGGTACCAGCGTTACACCTCTTTCTTCAGAAGTTATTCACAGAGTCCAGAAAAACAGTAGAGACTACTATTTCTATTGCAAGGGAAACAACATCTTTTATATAGATGTTCATTATTTATCCTTAAAAGGCGAAAGAAACTTGTCAAATAGTTTTGTATTCATACCTAGTATTTTTAAATATATGTATGAAAATAAATGCACAGTAGTTCCGGATACAGTATTCAGCTGGACGTTTTTGTCTACTAAGATTCAGCTCGCATGCCCGGTTTTGTGGTAGAAAATAATATACTTAAGACACTTGGGTATTTCTAGGCAAGCTGACTGCATTTTACCTACTGACATGCCTGAGGTATGCATAAAAGCATCTCAAAAATCAGTCTTAGTAACCACATTGTAATTATCCTTTCTTACTGCCAGGGCTTCGCTAGAGTGCTGCAGGATATGGCATTAGTGATTCAGAATGAGGCACTCTTCCCTCTGAGTCAGGGTAGAACCAATGGTCCCACATAATGCTAACGTGTAATAGAGCCGAAGGTGCCAGAAGATATGTAATTTTGAGTCCCTGCCCAAGTGCAGTCATGAAAGATTCCACAACACACACAAACTGTCCAGCTCAAGTTCCAATTTTAGCATGTTATGTATTCTGCGTATAAAGGATTTCTCTATAATTTTGCTGGAGTAAAAAGAGCTAGAGTTCACAACCTTTACTCACTGTGATTTGTTTTTTTCCTCGAGATGTGCAAGTGCAGTGTTGCTGTCACACTTGATGCCTCACGTAGGACTGAGACATACTTTAGGTGAAAAGATCCAGTACGTGCAGTTACGGCATGAACTTCAGATTGAAAGAATTGCCAAATACAATTGCTTTAGGTACTATTGTGAACTGTTATACAATCTACAGACTCTTAATTCTTGTATCTATAGCATTTAGAATGTTTTTATATCATAAATTGAATATTAAATATCAATTTCTGCCTTTGTAAACTGATTCCTTATATAAAGCCAGTATTCAATCTGTCTGTCAGTCCTGCTACCTCATATCTTCCAATACCATTGTCCAAATTTATCTATGTTTGCCAAAAGGGAGTTGTCTTAAAGGTAGCTAAACTCTTGAAAGTTTTGTGAAAGCAGGCAGCTATATAGAAGGGCAGGAGAAGACATATAAGAAAGTGACATTATAAAATCCACAACCGTGGAGAAAAAGTTGACCTCATACTTTCATTTATGACCTCTGTGATAAAACACAAATCCACAGAAAATAAGTGTCATAGTTCTGAAAATCCAGTCTTGGAAAAATCTTTTTTTTGGTGTTTGAATTAGAAATAGAAAGAAAACTTATTCTCCTTAGGTTAACTCTTAGGTTAAGAGTTCTGAAATAGCAGGGTCATGTGTATAAAAATCTGAGTCTATTAAATTTGAAGGGCAAAATCCCATTTATGTTTCTTCTTCTATGAGTCCTCAAATTCAAATCTGTACAAGTTCAGCTGTCCATTATTTTGGTCATGACTCAGTTGCAGTAATTCTAGATGAGCACTGTGTTTTAATTCATTTGAAATGCATACCTAAGATTGGACACTGCCATCCTGTTATTCATAGTGCCAGAACTGATGTTAGATAACAGAAATGTGCTGCCTAAAATGTGATCAGGGGACGGGAAACAATAAATAAACAATCTGGATTTAACACTACACAGGCTAAGCTCATTATGACCTACATTGATTCTTTTTTTCAGAAATGGATGAAAAGGAAAAAAAAAAAAAAAAAGGGCTTTCTCACATCTAATGGGCAGATACTGCAAGTATCCACTTTAGTCCTTTTCCTTTCTCCTTGGGTTTTCAGCCCATTTTTCAGTGATTTTGTGTTTGGAACTATGACCTCAATAGTGCTATGCAATAGAGAAACCATTCTAAATTTAGACAAAGAAATGCACTTAATTAGCAAACTGTTCTGATATAAATAGGAAATATTTTTTACTTCCCGTACTACTTACAGGTTTATTTTATAAAATGGTTCAACTAGCCTGATCTAAAATACATCACCTGGGGCATCTCCTGTCTACTCTGCTCTTACTCTCAGTTTTTTGACAGCTTCTAGCCTCTCACCTCTAGCTAAAAATACTTTTACCACCCACACGTGTACATACAATCAATTCTTCCTTTCTGTTTTTTTCTAACTACTACAAAGGCACTTTTTAACGACGTGCAGATGCTGTGGGCTTTTTGCATGAACTTGTCAATTTACTCCCCATCTCCTGCCTCGACTCAGAGATGAGCCATTTTTATTTATATAACTGTTCATTAAAAGGAAAATCAATTGAAAGGGGAACAAAGAAAGTAAGGAATATAGCAAAGGAACCCAGATTTCTCAGAAGTTCAGTGAAGAGCTTCTTTTGCTGTTACACTGCAGAGGAATGTTCTCTGCCTTAAGCAGGAATTTTTATCCACAGTTCAGAGAAGATAATTTCTTTTACTATGAAAAAGCAGGGAAGAGTTTGTAAGATTCTTTCCAGCACATTTTTTTTTAAATCATGTTAGAATGGACTGAGGTCAGCGCAAGCTTTTTTGCTTTCTTCTGTTCATTTGCCACAGGGTCACTGTGGTGTTTAATTGTTGTATTTCTCTCTGAGACCATCCAGTGAAAGCTGTGACAAAATTTCAAATATGACTATTTTTTTGCATGAGCAGTCTATCAACTGTCCAATTGTCAGCATTATTAAAGTACAAAGTAGTACTTGTTTTGGTCAAACAGATCCTTTAGGTCTGCTCCTGCCAGGAACAGGCTCACTAGTTACCCATGACATAACCTTTTTACGTCGCCTTTCTCTTCTTGGTCACGATGTTCAAAAATGAACCACTTTTAATGCTGAGCATGAAAATGTACCTCTGAGTCACAGCATGAAATTAAAAATGGTGAAAGGTGCCAAATCTATTTTGGATACGCTCTCTAGAGCAAGCAATGGATGAAGGAGAGCATTCCGTTCTGCTGCCTTGGCTCAAGCCCTTTGCCTTAGCACAGAAATACTAACCTAGATCTTAGTCATGTCCACACAGCCAGTTGTGCTTGGTGTAGCAAGGGTTTGCGCTAACAGACAACCATACAAAAGGCACAATTAATTCTTTTAATAATAGTGTCTCTTTCCTGGGATAAAGCTATAATGAAAGGTATTGATATTCAAAAAGCACAATGTAAATGTCCATTTATACACTGGAGAATTAAGGAGGGTCCTGCACCAGTTTCTTTAATTTCTAAGTAGGTGGACTGGTTTTGTGCTTGTTTGTTTTTGTCTAAGGGAAAGGAAGGAATTGCATTTGTGAACCACTGATAAGCAGAGTCAAATGAAATGTAAAGATGTGCCAAAAGAATGAACCTGTTGTGTTAAATGTTTTATTTATATTGAAGTTCCTTTTGTAAAAATGCACGAAATCCAGTGTGAAAGAAGAAACACGAGGGAGTTTCTGGTTCCCCAAAGGATAGAGGTTCAGAGCTGACTCCAGCACAAGGCCCGGCCTGGCTCAGCAGCAGCATGCTCGCTGCGAGGCCCATCTGAAACTGGAAGCACAAAGCCACTCTGAGCCTTGAGCGGCTTCTCAAGGGCTGGACTGTCAAAGAGAAGTTGCTTGAGGTTGTCCAGTTTATAATGAATGTTATTGCTGAGGAACACCAGAAATAGATAGACAAGGTAGGATTCATCTCACCTGCATAGGCATAGCTTCAAGACTGGGGAGAGATCCATTCTGCCTAAGAATCTAAGGTTTGTGGGTGTCTGTTAATATGTATCTACATCTAGGCAGATGTCTGTGCTCCCTTGATGACCGGTGGAATTCTACTCAAAGAGTAGAAGGAGTCAAGAAAAAGTCAAAAGAGTCTGAAGAATAATTCACCTCATCGTGGATGCCTGTATGTGATCAGCTCGATCACACTCTAGATTTTACTGATGCAGTTGAACAGTGGAAGTCATTACTACTGGAATCAGTGAATTCCAGTTTACGTGTTCAAAAAAATTAGACAAATTCATGAGAAAAAAAATGAGAGACAGATGTTTGATTTTCAGCTGCGTACACTGAGTTTAAGCCTACCTGTTTTCAGAAACATGGATGTGTATGTATTGGTTTCCAGTTTCTCTGACATCTTTTTGTTCTAAGTGTGATAATTTCTCTCGCTGCTTGGTGGCCATGCTAACCCCTGGGGCTTGGAGAGGACAAAGCTAGAGAGCGATCCTGATGAGAGAGTTCAAATCCTGCAAACCCGTTGCAGCCTATGGATCCAGGCTATTCAGAGAAATACTTCATTTGGTAACTGTGATACTCAACTCAGTAAACATTCTTGCTAATCACAGTCTCAAGCTATGTCTGTGCTGGCAAACAGACACGGCCACCCACAGTGTTAAACTGGTAGCACGGTCCCTGGCGTGGTTTTGGCACGTGGTTTTGGCCAGGTGTGAGTTGGAAATTCGGAGGTGCTTTTTAACTATGATAGAAGTAAGAACTGGAATAAGCAGTAGTAACAAGGATAAAAAATACTTATTTTTTTAACACGCAGCATGAAAGAGACTTGGTGGCTTGAAACAGGTGAGTTGTGCACTCTGTCTTCTGGCAGGCCCCTGACCACTTCCATACTCCTGTATTTAGTTGAACACAGCAAAGGTGAGGAGAGATTTTGATTCCTCTGTGTAAATATATCAAGGAAAAACACCAACAGAAGCTTTTCTGTCTAAACAAATTGGATGCAAATTGACCTTTTTTCCACTCTTCCTCTCTCTCTCCCTTTCTCTCTTTTTTTCCTAAGAAAAAGCTTCCTGCCATCAGGAACACTGAAGTCAGGAAAAATCTAACTCTTTTCAAGGTGCTGTTAGATGAATTTATAGAAAAGACAATATGACTTCGTTGCATACATGAAAGGAAGGATGGATGTGGGTGTCCCTGCACCTTCTGTGGCTGTGTCCATACCACGGGGTTAAACAGGCCTTGGAGGGTGAAGCCAACCGTCCTTGCCGGGCCCACAGCCACACCATTAAATGCTCTTACTGCTCAAAATCTGGTGTTCTCATCTAAACTGGGAAAGGTCTCGTCGCAGGAGGTGTGTGGGACACAGCATGCCACCCTCCAGCCAAACCGTAGGAAGGGACTGTTCTTACAAGTTAACGATGTGGATGATCACATTCCAGTGCCAGTGGCCATGTTCAATTTGCTGGCATAGATGTCAACTTTTATTCTTCCTTATCCAGTCCCTTTGTTCCATTACAGCCCCTGCACCAACTCTTGTCTGTTTCATTCCCTATTTCATAAAAGATAAAGGAAACTTTCTGTGCTGACAGCTACTGCAGAAAGAAGCAGGTGGAAGGTTATGACATTTCCATGGCATGCTGTGTTTCTTTCTTTCAATTTTGTGTTTTGCTTCTGACAAAAAAGTTATTTCAAGTCCCTGAGTGGGCTGGTATGATGGAAACTATGTGCTGGCTTGGAGTTCCTAGTAATTTCAGCATATCATAGCCATTCCCGAGGAGTCACTGGAGTTCAGGGAACAGACCCTTTCCAATCCTGTCGCTCTTTCCTCCAAGAACAATATCTTCAGGAATCCGAGTCCTCATTTTGTTGTATGTTTGTTTCCCTGTAAGTTTCTCTGCTGATTTTCCTTGCTCTTTCTATTTGCCCAGTTGTTTTCCACCGACAAAGGAAAAGAAACCCTTACAAAGTATTTTATCGCTCTAAGGCTGGTGTAGCAATAACGCTGTTGGTGATGGCAGTCAATGCTGTCTTTCGTTCTGTTGGATCAGCTGGTTTTAGCCAGAAATGAGTCATTCACATTTTTCACTAGAGAGCAGACCATGAAAAAAGCTCATAAAAAGGAATTGGCTCAGCCTTCCTTATTTGTATGTGTTTTTTAATAGTAAAACTGATTAGTCTTTAGAAAGAATGGAAAGCTACTGTTATTTTGGCTGGGCCAGCAGCCGTTTACACACTGAGTTGATGTGAAGGATCCCCTGGTATGTTCGAGCTGGATCATAGCTTGACTTTATGATCGCCACATCCTGAAGAAAGGGAGAAAAGAACAACTGTGCTAGCCGTGGCCCTGCATGCATGCCTCCTCCACAGCCTTTGCCTAATTCCTTTTCCCCCGGCCTCATCAGTTCACTGTGCTGGCACTCCCTAAAGCATTCGTGGAAACTTCTTATTTGTACCACGCTCATTAAGCCAATCCCCAGTCCCTTCATCAAAACCATTGGATGATGTAATCGTTTCATTTGAAAAGTCAGGCTTCAATTTAATAATTGCTAAAACTTTTAGTGAAAATGTTGATGGTGAATAAAAATTGCTAAACCTTTTAGTGAAAATGATGATGGTGAATATAAACATTTTTGGAAGGAGGAGAGTCTTATACCTCCCTTGAAGCCCACTCAATAAAAGTATGTCCAAAATGCGGACATCTTAGCCACTTCTAATTAGCTCAGAACCTAATGAGAAAGTCTGGGAGCACTGTGCCTACTAGGTAATGACTTTAGCAATACATAATACGTGTGCTCCAAGTGTGGAGATCATGATCTTTTCCTGGTGCGGCACCGGTCTGCCCTGGCGACAGAACCAGGCTGCGTAGGATGCTGGTTTCGTTCGTGATGAAACTGCCTCCTGAAAGGGAGGAGTCCCAGAGCCACTGCAAACAGCTGAGCCGAGATGAAAGCCGGTGGCATCACGGCGGCTTCACCAGGAAGTTACAGCAGAGCTACAAGTATCTATTATCCCGCTGATAAAAGAATACCTAGAAGGTGCTTTCAGTTACGAAATAATAACTACACCTTAGGGAGGAATAAACTCCAAAGCCAAGCAAGAGGTGTTCACTGGCCTGGAGCTTTGTTATAGTTACAATTGCAATGAAAGAAAAGGGAGGGAGGGTTCTCAGGCATCCTGCTGAGACAAAAAAAAAAAAAAATGTAAGGGGGAAAATGAAATTAAAAACAAGCCCCAGCTTGGGGCAAAACAAATTTAAATGTGAGAGTTTTCATGGCAAAACAAAGACCTTGTAGTTTAGTTCAAATGCGGCAGAAACTGGATTGAAAATCATCTGCCATATCCCCCAGATTAGCATCCTGACCATGGGCAGTCGCTCTGAAGTGGGCCACCTTCAGTCCCCCTGGTTGGCACCATTATGGATCACGGAAAATACATCAGCAGTCATTTAAACAAAGGCCGTGGATGCTTCTCAGCCTGGAGCACTCCTCCAGGACGGGAGATATCTGAAGCGCCGTCCCTCCGCCAGTGAATCTTTAATAATTAATGCTAACTGTAACAGCAGCAACAGGATTGCAAGCACCCCCGAACGTTTAATGGCACAGGGGTTAGTGGTGACGTGCTTAGAAAGGGGAGATGGAGGGGGCTTGAAAGCCCTTGAGCAGACGCTGAACCTGCGTCTTCCACATCTTTAGTGAACGTGCAAAAAGAGGCACCGCCTCCCCCAGCTCTGCGATGGAAATGCAGTCACATCCCTGGTCCTTTTCTCTCCTTAGGCAGCATCATTCAAATGAATTCAGATCAAATTTGTTATGTTTTTGAATGAATGGGACCATATTTTTTGTGAATTTACTGCTAACTGGGAAATGTATCATCCATTCCTCCTCTTCACTTGTAGCAGGTCTCTCAGACTGCGGTTTTCTGGGTCAGCCCGTCCAGCACCAAGTGATGCACCAGCACTCGCCTCACTGCAGCAGCTCCCGTGTAACAGAACAGCAAAAAGGCAGAGCTGGCAATCCAGAGCACGTTCTCCATGCATGCCACAAGCCAAATGTCGCATGAGGTGCTGAACACCCAACCATTCAAAAATAATTACAAAACAAGTTGGTGCTGTGCAGGCTGAGAAGCTGTCATGACAATAAGAGTTAAAACAGGTCTGCTGGCGAGGTGGTGGGTAAATAATAAAAAGTCACTGTATTTTAACAGATAGAGGTCTTTGGCTATTGCACTTCCAATTATGTTATTATTAGGATCTCAACCACAGCGCCACCCAAAGCAATTCTCTTTCTCAGCACTTTTAATTTGCTTCTTGGGAGAGGGCAAGTGAGACATAAAAGGAGAAGAACTTCCTTTTCCCATAAAAATATTTCAGGGTTGCTCTGTATGTTTTATGAGTGGGCATTAACCATTCTTCCTACTTTATTGTGCCTTTTTTTAAGAGACAGACAAAAATGAGAGTGCTTTCCTTTTGGGAGAGACCCATACAAGGAAAAAGATAAGAAAAAATATAATGTTGTAAAAAGAAAGAAGGAAAGCAGATCAAGAGTTTCCAATTGCTCTGTTTCATAAAAGAAAATAAAAATAAAAATAAAAAAAAAAGGAGGAAGAAGAAGGGAACATTCAGTGATAGTGAAATGTTACAAATTAGAAACTGAGAATGTTTTTCACACAGATGAGAACACAGGACTTGTTGCCCAAGTCTTTCACTGAGGCCAGAAGTGTAGCGAGCTCAGAAAACAAAGGAGCTTTACACAGGTCCCTGTGTAACAGCAGCGGCTGTAAACCCTCAGGTTTTACAGCATAAACCGGTCTTTTGTACCTCCCCTCAGTGAATAGAAAACCAGGGCAGGTTGTCTCATTTACTCCAAAAGAACTTTGAATGTTTTGGCTCTTAGAGCAGGGATTTCGGCACAAACAGACCTTTGATCTGGCATTATGGGTCTGTATTTATGGGTCTGTAATGCCAACAAGATTTTGAAGAACTGAATCTTAACAAATGCAGGATATAGGTTTATCACATAAAATTATCACTTCTAGACACCAGTATGCTTGATTCCCAAGGAAATCATTATTTATAGATTCCAGGTTAGTCACTCTGTAGTGTACTCTCCTGTTTCCTTGTTTATTCCAGAGAAAAACAAAACTGTTAAACAGGTCTCCATTCGCTGTGACAAAAGCCAGTCTGACATAAATCAGATGGTTTGCCAAGTGAGCAGGATAATTAACAGTGAATCACAGGACAGAAATTCCTCCGTGGTATTTCCAGGAGCTATGAAGTTGCCACGAGCGAGGCAGCACCAGTGTTGCATCGCGCTCTTCCTGAAGGCGCATCCCCTACGCTCGCCACCTTCGGCCCGCAACGTTGCATGCAGCAGTCGTCTAGGGGTGGTGCCTCAGTCACACTTGGTACCCTGGTGTGTGGCCATCATGCCACCTGACAGATATCTGACTGCAGCCGGGTCACCTCTGCGATCTAGGGCCTGGATGGGTGCACAAAAACACGCTTCCAGAGCTGCAAAACCTAGAAAAGAAACGAAGGGAATCTGTGACTTGTCTCTCCTCTTTATTTAAAATCCCCCCCAAAGCAATTACAGATGAATTATGCACTCTCCCCCTCTCCTGTGTATGCACTTGCTGCCTGGCTAGATTTTAGTCATCTATTATTCATGGACCTGCTCGCTCTCTCCTGCCTTGCCCTCTCCGCCCCAGCCCTGCTGATGCCCCATAGCGCCATGGGTGCATTCCCGCCCTCCTGCTCACCCGCTATGGGTTATTGCCATCTGCCGGAAAGGCAGGGTGGACTGCCAGATAACCTCGCCCGAATTCCTGGAAATAGAGTCAGGCCACTTAAATTGTTAACAGCAGGCACTGACTGGGCGTCATCACAGCTGTGAAATGTGCACGCTTCAGTCCGGATGGACGCCAGCAAGCCGGGGGCTGAGCCGGGAGCTGGGCCTCAGGGCAGCACAAGGTGGCATCTCCAGGGGCTTTCTGGGCACAAGTTGTCCCCGGGGCCCTGGGGGAACCCTAAAGCAACTGCAGTGCTGCTGCGACGGCGTTATTACATGGAGCAAGGCTGTCACGCAGCTGGGAGGCTTTCTTTTAAGCACAGATCGTTCCAGGGCATTTGTTTAGATACACAAGAAGACTTTTCTCCTCCCAGAGGTTAATTAATTCCAAGCACAAGTGAGAAGACTCTCATTTAAAATTCCCCTAAGCAACTAGATATTTTATAAGCAATAAAAGCTTTAACGTCCTACAAAAATAAAAAAAGCACTCGGAAATGGGAATGCATTTTAATTTTCAGAGCTGCTAAGCTCCAGCACAGCACTGATGTTGCCTTTCTGTGGCCTCTGACAAACCACCCAATGGTCCTGCTAGGCCAAAAGTGGAAAAAAAAATAAATAAATAAAATAAAAAACAGCTCCTGTGCTTTGTAGCATCGCGGCAGATGACTACCAACATGCACTTTTAAAAATAACTTTTATGGTTTCATATCTTGTGTCTTTATGTTGAAGCTCAACTGATATCACTGTCAGAGGAAAATTAATTAATCTCGTAATGGGAGGTGAGATGACAGCTCCAATTTTCTATTACCTTTTTTTCCTGACTGTATGCTGCAGTCATTAAAAATCCCACAGGTAGGTGCTTTTATAGAAGCAAGCAGGTTACTTTTTCTAGTTCTAAAATTTTCCTTACAATTTTAAACATTTTTTGATTGGATTGTCAGGTAGCAAAAGGCTGAGTAAGGTACCCAAGGAGGCAATAATCTCGACCAAGAAAGTACAGTGCAGGTGGGAGACAGTTAACCTTACTAGGCAAGCCTATAGTGTACAACATGGATTTAGTTCATATTATAGATAAAAATTGCAAAATAACTCCAAATTATACTTTCAAAGAGGATGGTTTAATCAAAACCACATGTTTAAATATCTTCATTTCAGTATCCTGAATATTTTGTTGGTGTGAGCGCTGGGGCGTTTGGTGAGGTTGCTAGGCCACAGACAGTATTCAGATCAGCTTCCAAGGCTGAGGAAATCTGACAGGCATTCGTCTCCAGACAAATCAGTCTGACAAGATGACGTGCTGATGACTGTCTATTTTCTGTAAATTCTCCAATTTTTGATTCTGTGATTGCACAGCAAGAGAAAGGCAAATGACCTGGTTAAAAGCAACGTTCCCCAAAGCAAAATAAGCTTTGATTTGTTCAAGATCTTCTCTTATTACCTGACACTAACCTGTGATGGGCTTTGAAACTTCATATTGATTTTCGAGTTTCCAAAAGAGAAAAGAAATTGGTTCTGCAGAGGTTTCAGGGCCTTTCCTTACTGGGATTTTGCCACGTGCATTTCATCCATTAATTTATCATTGCTAGTTGGCACTAAAATGAAGATTACTATTGTATTATACACCTGTGTGATGGAGAATATATAAGGAGTTAACTGAAATAGCCAAAATTGTTAGTATTTACAGTCTGTACTGCTGCAAACAACTAATAGACACAGCACAGTAAACAGGTGGATCCTACACTGAAGAATTAATACTAGATAAAAGAAAAAAGTGGCATGGGAAGAGAAGACGACGCTGAGGGAGCCCTGCAAACCTACTGTGTGACAAGGAAACACAAGGAAGGGATCGGAGCTGCGGGAAGGCGCTGATCTTCCACATTCCCCTTGCTCTCGTCTGGTGAATCCACAGCTGTGGGCACAATCGAAGACACTGAGGCTGAGTAACAGCATTGGTCTCGCTGCTTGATCCAGGGGATGTTTACTGCGATGTTTTATTGACCTTTAGCAAGGATTGATCACAGAACCGCAGGGTGGCTGAGGCTGGCAGGGAGCTCTGGGCCCACCAGGCCCAACCCCTGCTCACGCAGGGCCACCAGGAGCAGGGAGCCCAGGGCCATGTCCAGGCGGCTTCTGAAGGTCTCCAAGGAGGAGACTCCACCGCCTCTCTGGTTCCTCTCCAGACAACCCATCCTGCTGGGAGTCCATTTAGAGGAACAATTTGGCTTTATTTTTAGTTAATGATTTCAGAAACGCTTTGGGAATTTAACTGCTGTGGCTGTTTCTCACAATGTTTTCTGTCATTAACTGACTGAGTCTGGCCTGGCCGACACCCTGCAGCTCCTGGGCTGGGCGCAGGCCCGTTCCTCCCTCCCAACGCCAGGCCAGGCAGCGACCACTTCCCCACAAGGCAGCAGCCCGCGGAGCTGCTGGCCACCTCCTGATGTGGCTTTCTCTACCTCCGACCCAGGAGACCTCACAGGTGCCGATTTGCTCCGTGACCGGCAAGCCTCATAGTGCCTTAGCAGCGCCTCAGGACACGGGGTTATGGCAGCGAAGAACTTTTCCTTATGGGTTTCCATTTCCGAGCCTGGAAGATTTTATACAGCAGGGCACAGATTTTTCTGTTGAGTCTAACCCATGCCAGGCGGTAATCTCCTAATTACACTGTGCAGCAGTCTCCCTAATCCTTAATTAGATCTTTGTTTGGAAAATGTTTTGTCTCACTGCTGTCTCTTGCACGTGGTCTCCACCTGCCCAAAGGCTCCCACCTCTGGCCTTTGCATAGGCAACCAAATAACCCTTACCGACAATTTTTCCATCCTCTTCAGTGGCAGTGCTGGGTCTTTGTCCCACAGGACCTCCACGCCAGCTGCACCAGCGGCTCACATCCACTCCCAACATCCCTGATGGGAGAGGGAAAGCAACAAGCAGCAGTTGCCCAGCTACTCAGGAGAGGTGTCCACACAAGACGTGATTTATTGATCAACTAGACACAGCTGCAATGGTTTGGGTCAGCGTGACAACCTGGCAGAGCCTTTGTCATGCAGCGAGCACAATGACGGCTCGGTGGGTTTGTAAGCGTGGCTTCCTCCTCTCCACCTTGTCCCCATGACCATCCCTCACTTCTCACAAAGGCTTTATCCACATGATTTCCTGGAAACCTGCTGGGTCGGGGAGGAAAAGATCCGGGGAGACAGGGATGTCTCTCCCAAGGCACTGGGGCCCCCTGTGTTCATCCCCATCCCCTCTGGGCCAGCCGAACCCAGGGCAGACCCTGAAGCACGCAGCCCCGTGTGCCCTGTGTGGTCCCTGATCACACCGACCTCACACAGCTGCAGAAGTGGAGGTGAGCTGTGCACTGGGAGATCTGAATTACAGAATTAAGTTTCACTGGGGAAACAGGAAAATGCAGCCTGTCTTTTCCTTCTGCTGCGTGAGGTACTGTTGTTGGTACAGACTTGTGCAGGTAGCCTTTTCTTCTTCTTCTTCTTTTTTTTTAAATAAATGCAGGAAAAGGATGTGCTTTGCATCAGATGGAATGGTTTAGGTGGGTGAACAAGGCTTTTTTAACCTAAAAGAAACACCTGAAAATTTTATCTCACTCTGACCTTTGTTTCTTTTATTAACACTTCAGTCCAGCTGCTGAAGTCAACACAGTAATTTTCTCAAACCAGTTCACAGTGCTGGGATGGGGCTTCATCCTTGTTCAGAACAATAATGGCACTTTCCGGCATCCATTTAGTGACTTGCGGGAAGCCTACAGTGAAAACAATATTTGGTTCTTGGATCAGCCCCCGTAGCTGCAGCAGTAATAATATGGCATCAGGATTCAGAGATTTAGTAACAATTACTATGTAAATAAGACATGGAATGAAGTTAATCTTCCATTATTCAAGGTGGGAGGAGTTAAATACTGCAAGAAGACCATTATGGGGTGGGAGGCTCCAAAAGCTGAAGCAGCAGGGGCTGGGGACAGGCGTGAAAGTTGCAGGCGGTTCAAACTGCTGAGGAAAGACAGGCACAGGTCTAGAGGAGCCTGGGCTATAGGGGCGGGAGGCATTTGGTGCAAAAGAAAGAAAAATTTTAAAAAGTTTATTTACTTGCAAATCAAAAAGAAAGAACAGCCCTGGAGGCTAGAATTTCTTTTCTAAGCTCATAATAAAGAAGCTCATTTGCAAGCCGTATGACGTTACCTGATGTAATGTGGACTCTTAGCAAAGTAGTTTGGTATCAGCCAGGACTGTCCAATATGAGACCGAGGTGTATCTACCAATACTTTTCCCATTCTATATGTTCAATATTCCTTTTATTTGTGCTTTTCCCCTTGATTTGTCCCCCTCCCCTTGCTCGCTGTGCCCAGGCGAGCGCTCCCTGGCCAGGTGGAGGACTCAGGGGCTGGATGCGGCCGGGCAGGCAGCGGGGTTGTCACCCGGGATGTCCCCTCACCACCCCAAAATGCTTGTGGGGGTGGTGTGACGGGGGCAGCACATAAAAGCACCCATCACGTCTCAGCACACCAGCAACACTTCTATTTTACAGCACAGGGTATTAGAAAGGGATTTTGTTTTATGTAGACACTTTTTATTACAGTCATCGCTATGGGACAGAGGGTAGCTATCCAGTCACGGAGACAGTAAGCCAAGACCCTTAAAGTATGCAGTTTAAGGCAATTTTATACTGCTGTGCATGAATAACTTCCACCGGACAGCAATACGGGGAGACAACTCCTGTGGTGCATCATGGAGATCCCGGTGCTTCTCTCCGTTTGCTGTGCCATCTGCATGAGCAGCTCCTGCTTTTATGAGCGATTACTTTACCCCCGTGTTTTGGTCATGTTTTGCTCCAGCACTAAGCCATGGTTAGGCAAGGTTTTTTTGGGGCAAAAGTGGCAGTGTGACCTGTGTCCAGCCATCACAGGGCTGCAGGTCTCACACACAGTCTGTGACCAGAGCAGAACAGGAGTGTCCTTATCTGCCTGTCCCTCTGGGGCTGGCTTTGTCCTGGCCCTGACAGGGGAAGGGCACCCACAGCTTCCCCACACCAGCTCGGGCAGAAACACAGGCAAAATTCACATCCATCCCTGGCACATCGCACCACAGGCTGTGTGAGGATACCTGCTCTCGATGTCTGGGTAAAGAGGTTGGGAGTTTGAATAGTTATGTTTATATAACAGCTTGGGCTATCGCTTTTCTAGGCCAGAACACTGGCACGGTCCTGATCGATACGTGTATTGATAGGTCCCATACACGGCTCTGTGACGTTACGGCTGATGCACACATGGTCGCTGCCGGACACCTCCAGGCAAGCATCGCAGGGCAGCAGAAGCAGCGCTGGAAGCCAGCACCACAGAACCGAGAGCAGCCAAATCGCCTCTCTGCACAGCACCTCACTTCTGAAGGGTTTAAAACTGAACTAATAAAACAAAAGGTATCGGTGAGAAGACAGATACCAATGTAAAGGTGTGTTTAATGCTGCAAAGGTGATCTCATTAGATTCCGTGATGAATTATTTGATAACAATGCGAAATAATTTCTCAAGGAAAGATGAAGATAACCCAATCACCTGCACTCGCCGTGCCTGAGAGCAACCCAAGGCAGGGAAATGCCAGCTTTCTTCCCAAACCAACCTCATGTGGCAGCATCCCTGTGATGCCCAAAGCCTTCCATGGGACCAGAGGACAACCGTGGTGGCACCAGCCAGGCGGAGCTGTCCTCCAGGATCTCTTTTCCAATGGCAGCCCCTGCTGGGAGGTGGCTCACGAGCTGTCATCGCTCAGGTGCCTCAGAGCAGATGACGTGGTGGTGGCTGCGGTGACCGCGTGGGTGCTGCCATCACCGTCCCCGTGCTCCTGCATGGGTCAGCGGTGGAGCCCTGTGCCTTCGGTCACGCATCTGCTCCCTGCCCCTGGGGAAGGGAGACACTCGTGAGGGAGGGAGGGGGCTCGCAGAGGTTGCACAGGGGGAGATTTCAGGCCAGGAAGGGTGAGGAGGAGGACCTGCAGTGCTCACTGCCTGATTTTTGCAGGGAGAGGGGCTGGCTCCCGCTTAGGCTCAGGGCTGACTTTGTCACCCACAGACATGCCCCAGTGCAGACAGATTTCTACCTCTTCGGAGATAAAACTGCAAAAGAGTTACTGACAGATGCAAACTGCCCCTCTGCCTGGTGCTGCACAATGGATTATAATTGCCTGGGGACATTTTTTATGAGTTGAGCGGGATTTGGGGAGCAGCAATTGCTCTAAAACTCTGCAATCCCTAATCACCATCACAACCCTCTCATTGCATGCTACTTGGCACGTGAAACAGCAGTAATTACGCATTTCATTTCCAAAGTTGCAACTAATTACTGCTGTCCTGACGAGTGCTTCTGTGCTCGTTCCTGCTCACACACCCGGGGTTGACAGGAATGCATCAAATACGCGACGTGTCCAAGTCGGTCACCCAGGAAGGGTGACATTACAGTGACCCGGAGGCAAGCAGCGTCGGCTGGGGGCACATCCCTCTGTGGGATGGAAATCCACCCGTGCTCTTGCCAAAAAGGGAAGAGGGGATTCTACCCCCGCCGGGTGAGCATCACCCAACCCGGGGGCTTACCTAGAACACGACTGTGAATCACGCTCCTCCCAACAGCCTCAGCTGGCCCTCCTGCAGCACGGCGGCCGCGGGGGCTGCCCCACCACCGAGGACGTGAGTAACGGGGGAGAGTGTGAGCAAGCTCGCTCCCTCCCAGGCAGCGCCCTGACCTGGTTTTTGGGTGCTGGTTGGCTTTGCCTTTACTAGTGCCTTTCCTTTGGGCAGGGGGCTGCCCTGCTCTTCAAGAGGAGACGGGGGTGGCCGCCGCTCAGCGAGCAGAGGCGAGGAGGTAAAGACACAACGTTCATCGCCGAGCTCCCGGGAAAGCAGCTTAAGAGGCAGACCAAGAGCAAGGTGCTTTAGTCTGAACACAGCCCCACATCCTTCGTCAGCATCTTAGCTGGTTATTAACATTAATTATTTAATGCCTGATTAATAAAAGATATTCTCTCTCTGCTACTGAGGTATTATGAGACTTTCAGAAAATAGTTCTGCACCCACATATACGATCCTCAAACAGGAAAAATTCTGACCTCTGTGAAGAGTTTCATAAACTGAGAGCAATAAAAAGCTTCTCCCCCAGGAGCCGTTTTCCCCATCTCAAGCAAGAGTTTCCCAATATTTGTTTGTTTGCTTTTCACTTTTAACAGGTTTAAAATTTCTAGCATTAAGAAGTGTCATTAGAGAAACAAATGGTACAGAGTCTCCAGCATGTGACACTCTTGGGTAATCTCAGTGACAGTATTGCACGCCCATTAGCACACACATCAAATGAAACTAGCATTTTAAAGGGGAACATATTCCACATCACTCCCCCGCAAGAATATTTCGGGGGTAGGAGAGACCTGCAGCTGTTTGGGAAGCATTAGTCTCACTGCACAGTGAGTCAATACGGGGTGACATATCTTTTTCCAAGTAAGTCAGAGAGCAGGACGAGATCTTCTGTTGTGCTGATGCTCTGGGGAAGCTTGGGCGCAAAGAGAGGTGCCAGCAAGCAGCTTCGTACCACAGGGATGCTCCCCGTGCCTGTCCTGTTCCCCGAGGCCTCTGGCCACAGCCTCCCTGGTGCTGGTGAGGGCTCAACCCACGGGAGGACGCCTCGGTGTCCCCCAGCACGCACGTCCCACTCTGGATTGGGCTGTGTCACCCAGGGAGCACCCACAAGGCTGCTTCAGCATCAGTGGATCAGCAGAACTCTCTCGAGGAACAGGAAATGCAAACACACTCACACACGTGTACGTGCACGTATGTATGTGTAGAGCTAAACCTATGCATGTAGAAGCTGGATAAACGCTGCATGCTTGTGTAGCGCTGTGCGTAGCTCGAGGTGTTCGGTGTTTTAGACAGCAGCCAGCTTCTATCTGACTTTAATGGGTGTTTGTTACGGAATGTGTAAGTGAGCACTCACTGAGTCAAATATGAACGATTGTATCAGTAATACAGAGAGACGATAACCCTAACTCCTCAGCTAAACGCGCTGCCCTGCTCTCCTCCTCTATCCATCAGTTTCAGCCCAGAAAACAATGCTGCTGCGCGATGCCGCTCGCAGGACTCAACCCAGATGGCTCGCAATAAACAGGGGTGAGGGTCACGGGGATGACCTGGGCTGTGCGAGCACGCTGTGGTGTGTACCTTTCAGGCCGGTATTCACAACATCCCGATGACGCAGCGGACGCAGAAGAGGCGGGTACCACCCATGAGATTAAAAGTCAGAGCAGCGAGAACAGGGAGGGCAGAGCCCAGCCCTGCTCCACGTGAGGGTTCAAACAGGTTCAAACGCCTCTTTACAAATATTCATTCGAATCCCATCTTTCAAAAAAAATAAAATCAAAATGAAACAAACAAAACAAAACAAAAACACGACCAACACTGCCAACAAAGAGGTGGGTTTTCGGCTCTTTGAAGGTGTAAAGGAAGTGTGAGTAAGGAATCCTCTCTGTAGACCCAGGCATGACTCATGGCTTTCTGGTTTGGTTCATTTAGGTGCCGGGCTTTGTTTTTGTTGCTGCTGCTTCCACCCATGGTTTCGCGGTTAAAGCAGTCAGCCGAGGTGTGGGGAACCCGGCTCCAGCCCCTTCCTCCGCCCAAGGGCAGTTCCACGCTCTCCCTGCCCTCAGCTCCACCTGCTGAAACTCTCCCTTTCTTTGTCTGAAGCCATAAATATTTATTGGGTCGAGTAAGCACCATTCTGTGGTCTAGAGGCCCAGGAGGGCAGGGAAGAAATGAGATTGTGGGGGAAAAAAATAATCTCTAAACATTTTCTCCCCTCCAGCCAAACACAGCACCCATTTCTCTGAAGAAGTCCCCTTTGACTTCTCCTTGCCGCTGCCTGGCGGGGGGCAGCACATCTTCCCTCTCCCCTCGCCGTGCCTTCCCCAGCCCGAGGAACAATCCTCGCCTTGTTCCCAGCCAGTGACCCAGTGCGGGGATTAGCACGCGTGAGCGGCCGCCCCGCTGTGCCATCCCCACCGGCTGCACGGGGAGGTGATGCTGGTGCTGCGGACCGGCCCAAGTGCCTGCGGCAAAGGCGGATGTGGAGCCCTGGCCACTTCGGTCCATCCACAGCACCCTGCTGGGGAGGCAGGAGATTTAACATAAATCACTGGGAAAAAAATAAATAAATCAATAAAATAAAACACAAAAAAAACCACACAACCCTGTGCAGGGAGTGGAGCTTGGGGAACACCAGCACCAGCTGAGGCCACCGAAGTGCTTGGCACTGATCACCTACCTACCAAGGGACCTGACGGCAGCCGTGGGGCCCAAGGGAAGGAGCTGCCCTTTTCCTGCAGGGGCTTTCTCAGCATTGTGGTCCCCAGCACTTCCAAAGGGCTTTTTTTTCACCTACAAAAGATGATGGAGAGGGTTAAATCTCCAGCATTTTTTAGGAGCACTGTTTATACCCATACGTAGTTTCCTGCAGACCTGAACAGGCCGGCAGCCGCAGCTCAGCTGGATCTGCTGGAGGCTGAGGGCAGTTCTCTGCTTGCAGGGCTGGGATGCCCCGAGGGGAAGCCAGGCAGGCAGCTGCATCCACCCACCGCTTCTTTTGGCTGCCCCGGCACCTCCATGGTGCTGCTCCTCCGACTTTGCTCCTGCCGGGTGTGGTGGACTCACACCGACAGGCAGCTCTGCTCCAGCACGCCGCTCTCTGGTTCCTCTCCTCAGCAGAGCAGGGGGACAAAATACAATAGAAAAAGCTCATGGGTTGAGGTAAGGGCAGGGAGATCGCTCACCAGTTGCTCTCATGGGCAAAATGGGCAGAAGGGAGATTATGGCCTGTTACTAACAGACAAGAGCAGTGAGAAACTAAAAGCAAACTGAAAACACCTTCCCCCCCCACACACACCCTCTTTCACCTCCTTCCCGAACTGAGCCTGCGGGGGCTGCCCACAGGCAGCAGCTCTTCAAGCACTGCTCCCACACGGCTCCGTACCACGGGGTCCATCCCCCAGGAGCAAACTGCTCCAGCACGGGTCCCCCACGGGCGGCAGCTCCCCCCAGACCCCCTGCTCCTGCGGGGGCTCCTCTCCACGGGCTGCAGCTCCGGCCCGGGGCCTGCTCCTGCGGGGGCTCTCCATGGGCCGCAGCCTCCTCCAGGCCACATCCACCTGCTCCACCGGGGGCTCCTCCACGGGCTGCAGCTCCAGCTGTTGCACAGCATGTTTTTTTGTTTGTTTTGTTTTTGTTTTTGTCTTCTTTTTCCCTTTTCGTAACTGCTTTCCCAGAGGCCCAACTAGTGTCGCTCCTTGGCTCGGCTCTGGCCAGCAGCAGGTCCCCTTTGGAGCAGCTGGAGCTGGCTCTGCTCTGACACGGGACAGCTCAGCTCGCTCACAGAGGCCACCCCTGCAGCCCCCCCACTACCAAAACCTTGCCACGTAAACCCAATACACAGGCACAGCAGGACTAACGGCCCTACCTTAATGAGGCTTGTAAACAGGACACACTGCAGCTTCCTTCAGAACCAGCGACAGGATTCAGGGGGTTTCCAGGAACACCTGTGAAGTCCAATCCAGCCTGGTTTGCGCTCAGACACCTGCCGTCCTCCTTCACGGGGAACATCACAACGTTTCCCATGTGCTCAGCCCGCTGTGGTGTTTGCAGCCCCGCAGAAGGGAGCAGCCCACGGTCAGCAGAAAGGCCTCTTAAGACATCGTGTGCATCCACGTTACCCCCTTTCATCAGCTTCCACAGTAGAAATAGCTGTCAAAAGATTTTGTTCCTATCCATTACTTAGTGCATGAAATTAGAAAACTTGGAACCAGTCACAGAAAAAAAAGACTTCTTAACTGCTCAATAATGTAAATGACCTGCTCCCCCTTACTCCACTTTTTGTGGACTTATGTTGACATTAAAAACCAGAAGTTCTGCTTCCATGGCTACCAAGATCAGTTCCCAGCCACGAGATTATGATCAACAAAACTTGTCAGATGTGGCTCCAAGAGCTTTCGTTAATAAAAAAAAAAACAAGTGTGATGAGAATCTTTTGAATAATTCTAAGGGACATGAATAAGACACGCTTAAACAACTAATCTGATGAAAAGCACACAGCGAATAGCACCCACAAGATTTATCCCAGGCAGTAACCGAAGTATCCCAGGCAGTAACGAGGCGTTGCTCTGACTGAGAGCGCACACTGCGAACTGGCCTTTCAGAAACACGCAGCACACACGGCCCAGCACACGCAGAAGGGGAGCCTCACCTGGCCCCGCTTTCCTCAGAGGCTGCCAGCCCGTCCTGCCCCTTCTGCAGAGCTGCTGCCCCGCAGAAGGAAACCCTGGGGCAAGTCATGCCGGCTGAATTCCCTCCCCTGCCACGTCTGTTCTTTGGAGGTTGTCCCAAGATCTCGGTATCTTGTTGCCTCTGGAGTGCCCACCTGTATGTATTATAAAGTCTAAAGAAAGGCACGCTTACTGTCGGGTCTGAGGAAGCCCCAACACCAGCCACGGCTGAGCCATGCATCCAGGGGGAGGGGACACAGGCAGCCAAGGAGAAGTGGAGGGGGGATCCTCAGAGCCAGGCCCTGCCCTGGGGCCAGCAGCCCCCTCCCCAGCAGCCCGGGGTCAGCCGCAGGGCTCGGGACACCCTCCTGGCTTCAACCACCCCGGAGTGCTGCTGCTGTGAATCGCTCGTGTCTACAGAGGCTCTTTCATGCAGCAGTTCCCCAACGCCTCTGGCTCTGGTTCCCTGCCGCCCTGCCTCGCCGTGTGTTACCAAAGGAAGCAGCAGGGCCACTTGTCTGACCGAACACAAACCACCAAACCGCAGGTTGTGTCTCTGCCGTGTGCCAGGCTGGCAGCCGTGAAGGCCTGGTCTCTGCCAGCTCCATCACCAGGTATCCCCTTGCTCATCCCCACACGCACTCATCTCCTGCAGTCAGGTGTGGACACAGCTCTCTCCTGACAGCTTCTGCAAAGCCGCTGGTTAGAGCCGGATGAAAAGGAGAAGGAAATGTTTTATTAAAATCCACTCGGGCTTTTATGCATATTTTTATGTGCTTCAGCTCATTTTTTATGCACATTCTCTCATTTCCTGCTCGTTTCCACCAGCGTGTCTCCAGGTTAATAAACTCGGGCTAAGCTATGTGGAGCTTTTTAGTCCAATTCAAACACTCTGCATCTCTGATTAGCCCATAACAGGCAAAGCGCTTGTTTGCTGCCATATTGTCACTGAATTATCCTGCGCTGGAACTGGATGCCACTGCTTGTCACCATGGGAATGAAACATTAATTTTATGCTATCTGCATTTATTACACAGCCCATTGTATGGGCTGCCAAGGGAAACTGACAGTCCTCTAAAATAATGAGTGTGGGGGAAGAAATCCATTTCTCATCAGGAATGACTCTTCCCACCTCTCTCATGCTGCTCATGTGTTGTGGATCAATGGAGAGAAGTCAGCTGGAGATGAGAGAGGAATACAAAAATGTCTCAGAGCTTCACCTGTGAGTGCATTTGACAATGATTCACCCATTGCACAGATGAGAGTTCTGACTTTCTGCATCTTATATCACTGCTTTGCAGCTCAAAGATATGAAATCTTGTGATGTTTCCAAATATCTTCCTGCAAAAATTGTTTAAATAAAGAGCTGAAAATGCCTAGAAGAATACTGCAGTGCTTATTCAGAAACACAATATGCAGCTTTTCACAATATTTTAATGTCAAGATTCAATTCTATGCACCTCTGTGGGACAGAAGACTTTTACAGTCATCACTTTACATAGAGCAGTATTGAAAGAGACACACAGGGGACTGCTCCCGGAGCATTTATTTGTGACAAATGGCACTTGTTCTGCATGACAACAGTAGAGCTAGTCGAAAAAAAGAAATAGCATAAGTATGAATTCTGCAGGTTTGAGTTAAGTGACTCTGTAAAGGTCACACATCAGGGGATCTGCCTGATGCTGCACCTCTAGAAAGCCGATAGGGTTTCTCCCCACAGGTGGGGCGAAGGCATCAAGGGTAGCAACTGGCTGCACAACAGCCCTGCAGAAAAGGACATGGGGAGTTGTATTACGTTTATATGGCAAGGTTTTGGTTGTGGGCGGCTGCAGGGGTGGCCTCTGTGAGCCCTGCAGCTGTCCCATGTCAGAGCAGAGCCAGCTCACGCCGGCTCCAAAGGGGACCTGCCACTGGCCAGAGCCGAGCCAGTGAGTGATGTTGGTTGGGCCTCTGGGAGAGCAGATTGAAGGAAGGGGAAAAAAAATCAAACTGCTGTGCTACAGCTGGAGCTGCAGCCCGTGAGGAGGAGCCCCCGCAGGAGCAGGGGGTCTGGGGGGAGCTGCCGCCCGTGGGGGCCCCGTGCTGGAGCAGTTTGCTCCTGGGGGATGGACCCCGTGGTACGGAGCCGTGTGGGAGCAGTTCTTGAAGAGCTGCTGCTTCTGGGCAGCTCCCGCAGGCTGATTTCAGGAAGGACGGCATCCCGTGGGAGGGACCCCACGGGGAGCAGGGGCAGAGAGGGACCGTGAGGGAGTGGCGGAGACGAAGCGTCAGGGACTGACCGCAGCCCCCATGCCCTGTTCCCTGCTCCACCCAGGGGGACGAGGTAGAAGCGGGTGTCGTGCTGGAGCTGAGCTGCTCGCCCCATCGGGGTGAAGCCACCACGGGGCTGGGGAGGACACGAAGCTCTGCGTGAGTGAGCAGAGGGTGAAGACCAGGCCGGCTGCCAGCTGAGCGGGCCCAGGAGGCCGGTGGCAGAGGCCGGAGGAAGGCGGTGGTCCCCGCGCCCAGCGACGAGGAGGCCAGGCCCTGTTTTCCGCCCCCTGCTGGAGCCTTCCCGGGCCCAGCTGCGCTGACGGCGGATTTATGCGGAGACCTTTGCGGGACGGGAGGGCAGGCACAAAGCCCAGCGCAAACCGCCGCCATCCAGCCGGGCACCGCGGCCTGAGGCCGAAGCCGCCGGGGCTGCGGGCGGGGGCCGGGAGACGCCGGGTGGGCGCCGCGCTCCCCCTGGCGGCACCGGGGGCGCCCCCGGAGCTGGCGGCGGCCGTTTGGTGCCCGGACCTCAGCCCCAGCCTCAGCAGCCTCGCTGAGCCAATTAATTAATTCCCTTTTTGACACTGCTGCCGATACAAAGCTCAGCCAAGCACCCACCGAACAGTGTGAGTGGCTCCACAGCCATCTCCAACGCGGTGTTACCAGCTACAAGGCGTGTTCTCCCGATGACCCCACACATGCAGACAAGTCCGAATTCACTTTCTGGACATTATCAGGGGCCCCTGGTAGGAGCTACTCGAAGAGAGGCCGCAGGGATGGCTCGCTGAGAGCTTGCTGCGGGGGGCAGTTAGGAGTCCTTCTCCACACCCAGTCTTCTGCATTCAGGAATGCCGAGAATTGGGGTTCTGCTGCTCTCCTTACTTGCTGGAGATACTTATCAAAACTTCCCCCAGTTTCTTAGGTAGAAAAGATGTGGTAGATTTAGCTTGATTCAGTAATATCAAAATGCCTGGTGTACACGGGTATGACAGACTCCACGACACTCCTTAACTTCAAGGTATCCACGACACAGGTCTGCCACACCACGCTGCGTGGCCCTCCACCCACCCTTTTTTCCCCCTAGATAGCCATCACCCTCGTATCTTCCTTTTCAAAGATAAACTAAATACAGCCTTATACAAGTCTCATCCACATGTATTACATTTTTCTTCAAATAATCCTTTCTCTCCCCATTACACTGCGTAGCCTAGTCAATTGATACCCTCTGCATTTTCAACTTTCAGAACAAAAGACTAAAAGCAGTTAAAGTTAAAACTGCACTCTTCCCAGTCCCACTTCACTTGCCCCTTCTCCCCCGGGAAGGATTGGTTGAAAAAGGGCTACAAAGATGGTGAAGGGCCTAGAGGGGAGGACCTGTGAGGAGCAGCTGAGGTCACTTGGCCTGTTCAGCCTGGAATAGAGGAGGCTGAGGGGAGACCTCATCGCGGCCTACAGCTTCCTCACGAGGGGGAGTGGAGGGGCAGGCGCCGATCTGTTCTCTTTAGTCACCAGTGACAGGACCCACGGGAACGGTGTCAAGCTGAGGCAGGGGAGGTTTAGGCTAGACATCAGGAAGAGGTTCTGCACTGAGGGGGTGGTCGCACACTGGAACAGGCTCCCCAGGGAAGCAGTCACTGCACCAAGCCTGTCGGAGTTTAAGAAGCATTTGACTTAGTCACATGGTCTGAATTTTTGGGTAGACCTGTGTGGTGCCAGGAGTTGGACTCATTGATCCTTAAGGGCCCCTTCCAACTCAAGATATTCTGTAATTCTAGAATAAAGTGATGAAGAGAGAGGAAAGAGAGGAAGCTCAAGAAGATGAATCAGCTCAGAACCACATAGGCAAAAATCCTGATAGATTCAGTCAGTCTTTAGTAGTAATTTTTCTGATGTGGTTGCTGTGTCCCTTGGCAGTGTGATGGACTTAAGTGATTCAAGAGAGTTTTATGTGTAGCATATCGTATATACAGTGATGCATTTTGACATTTACAAAAAAAACCCACAGTATTACAGCTTCTCAGTTCATCCAAAAGGGACACTATCCCAGGCCCCTGCTTATAACAAACTTGGACAGACTTCGGGCATGTCCCTGCCCCTCGCTCAGCTTAGGCTGGGTCAATGACTGCCTGAGCAGTTTGTAGCTTATCAGTGTAAGTAACTGCAGATTTACAATGATCACAGTTTAAGCAAAGATAACTGGTCAGGAAACAAGTAAAAAGAATAAATAAATAAATCAGGACAATTTGACACGCTGATGTCAAGACTGAATAAATGCACAAATTTCAAAGATTTTTCTTCTCTTTATTTAAACACAAATACATTTACAGCATGCAGGTAAGTTAAAACTATATGGCGTCTTCCCCAAACCAATTGTTTTAAATGCATCTTAAGTGTACTGAAGTTAATTCATATTCCACAGGTAGACTTGTCCTCTCATGTCAAATTTAGAATTACGCACAGTAGTGAGTCAGCATTTAAGTTATGTAAATAATTTAGTTGTTCACCAGAAATAAATATTATTTCACCAAGTTCCTATCCTAAACCATCTTTAAAAAAATATGATCTAGAGGAACATAAAAGTAAGAACCAAAGACTGCAAGTTGAAACAGCAGTGTTGAACATTCCCTGTATAGACTGAATATTAATTTACAAAAAACAGTAATTGTCCTGTCCAGCTGACCTACGACAGCCAAACCAGAAAACAAGAAGTATATATCTTATTTAACACTTTAAGAGGCAGTTCTTGGTAAACTTCATAAAATGTTTAAAATAAAAAAGTTTAAATATAAAAAGGTACACTGAGCTACAGGCTATCATTTCTTTATTTTAAACAGGAATTTTCAGCACCAAAACCCACGATAATTACCTACAGGAATGAAACCCCCATTCACAGGCATGAGAAAAAAATCCTGCTTCATCTGAATGCATTTTAAAGAAAGTGGGGTTTTGTTTTTGATTGTAAATTAACAAATCAAGGCCTGAAAACCTGCAGTTAAGGTTGAGGAAGATAACAGACAGTATTGTTTCCATTATGAGAAGTTTCAATTGAAATAGTTTTTGCTGTTCCTTTTCTTTCTGCAGAGTGCTGTCTTTAGACATGCTCTAAAACAACTGCAAGTTTGGAGTGTTTGGCAGCCTTAATAAACAGAACAGTCTTAAAAGCTGAAAACTCCCAAATAGTGAGATTTCTGACTGATACACTCAACCATTAAAAACATCGAACTATTAAAAATTCAGTCTACTGTAGATATAGAAAACAAGTGGTTCAAGGTCTAAAATCTGACTACGCTCCATCATGATATAAATACTTTTTCTATTTATATTATAAAAAGTTGAAAGTGATTTGCTGCCTGAACAGTTATAGAATCTCTACCGTTTCCAAAATAACTGATGAGTACCCATCAAAAAATTCAAACTAACACACAAAGTGGTATTAACAGGACCTGGAAAGCTATCTAAATTCTTTCAGCAACATTAAGTTCCTTCTTTCTCAAAGACCTGGAAACTAGTTTCTATCCAGAAGGAGGCTAAAAATTATAGTGGCTAAACCCTATAAATAAGTTAGGCAAATTATACTAGAAAAACCTAAACCCCAGATTCTGCTCAGTGGAAGTATTGGAGCTCAAAAACAAAAAAAACCATTTCATTAGCCACTTTAGAGGACTTTATTGCAAAGAGAAGAAAAATATTCAACAACTACTACTTTGGACATTTCATATACCTACTTACAAACGGATTACAAATACAGTTCGCTATAGTGCTTTATTTTTATTTTAAACACACCTCTGGGATTTCCAGATCCATAGTTTTAAAAAGCTGTATCCTTTATAAGGTGTATCTGAATTTGTTGCTGAAATTAATTTTAATTGAAAGTTAAAACTTTAGCTGAAAATTCCAGTACTGTGTATGCAGTGGAATATCAAATTAAATTTTAGATTGTGCTCATTTCACTATTTTACAACAGCGAAAGTGAACCACCACAGATGTAGACAAATGGATAAACAGGCTCATCAGAATGAAGCAGAATGTTTTCACTCTACCAGACTATACTGTGTGTAGAATCAGGAACAGGACAGATGAGATAATCCATTGCCAGAGTCTTTTGTAAACTTCAGTTTACTCTTATTACTGTACAATATTTAACTCTAAATAACCCGATAAACGGGCATTTAATCAGATAACAGTTACACAGCCTTGTTCATATTGAACTCTTTAGTTCTGTGGTGCAGCGCTCGCAGTGCCTTATGGCAGTTGTCGTAAGCACACTTCAGTATTCTTACACTGTACAAAGAAATTTAGTTCCAATGCTCTATGTAGCATTCCAAAAGAAAACCATAATGTAATGTAGAGTGCTGTTCTAATTCAGTGGGACATGTAGTGTTATGTGAAGTGATAAAAATGAATATACTTAAACACTGTTGCACATTCCCTAAGACAATAAAATGTACACAAATTAAGCTAGAAAAATTGAACTAAGATTTTCTTAATGTACATTCAGCTTGGCACAGTGCAGACTAAATTTAAGACATGAAAGACAAACCGTGTAATGAGCAGAGCTACACTTTAACTAACATGTCATTTTTCAAGACGCCAAAATTGCACTCTAGTTTGTTTTTTTGGGGGAATATGGGCAGGGGGTAGGAAATCAGTTAGCAGAATTTGTAGAAGGGGAAAAGAGCTGTACAGGCCAGGTATAATTTATACATTTTCAAAAAATAATCCTACAGTCCCCAAAGGGAGAGATTATTGTCATGGAATGACTCCCTCTATACGATATCCAAGCCTCCTTACGCTGCATTTACCGTTCAGCAACTGTAAATGACAAAATAAAGAAGTTAAGTGTTCGTACCTCATAAACCAAGAAAGCCAAGCTATTTATATTTACAGTAGATTACATTCATTATTTACATCGCTTTTAAGAGCTCAGTTCTCAAACCGCTTAGATAAATGCTAACACAACATCTGCTTTAGAATAAGACATTATGCAATGCTGGAAGCATTTAAGCAATGCTGGCTGTTACCAATACAAATTTACACCAAGATAAGCTGACTAATGCAATCAAGACCAGATACCCAAAGCAGTGAACATTATAATCAAGCCAATTACAACCCATCTCCATTTCTTACAACATTGCTACTTATCCAGGGAAGGGGGAGAACTGCCTGGGTACCACGTACCCACCTAACACCTGCTGCAAAGTTTTGCCTTGGCTCTTTTGGGAAGATGAGGTGGGAATGAAGAGATCATCTGGCATTAATTGCGCTAAAAATGTTTGATCTATGTGAGGAAGTAACAGCTGACTTTTTTTTTTTAAACACTTCCAGAATCATTAAGTTAAATGGTGGTCTCCAAATGTTAAACAGCACACCATGCTTCTACTGTACCAGAACTCCTACCCTAACCAGAAACTCCGATGCTTAGTATCTGTATTAATCCTCAGAAAAAAGATACAATAGACACTACTACAGAGAAAAATGCTACTGACTGGTTACCTAAGTATTCACAAACTCAGGAGATATTTATATTTAATAATAAAATGAAGTTCAAAGTTTTGTTCCCATACTTCCATAAAGGAGAGATTCTTCCAAAACCAAAACAAGACAGTTCGAATAAATGAAACTCATTGCTCTGCCTTTAAGTGCTAAACTCAGCTTGATTCTACAGCAACGAGTAATGTGCCAATGCCAGAAGTAGTAGGAAAGCTTTACAACTGCTTAAGGGATCCTGTACATATATTATGTAGTGGGGGTTTCTTTTATTGTTGTTTTGTTGTTTGTTTTAAAAAGGGACTTTAGCCAATACTTAGATATTTTTCACTCCCAGATGATTAATCTACAAATAGTCCAAAAGTCAAAGGGCTAAGTCTCCTATTTAAAATCCCAGTGGCCGACAGTGAAAGCTCCTTCTCCAAAGCAAGATACAAGCTCAAAATCGAGTAAGTTATCGCTGATTATATCGTATAAAGACGTATAAGACTAAATAGACTCTCTTGCTGGAGTTGTAGGCAACATTATTTTAGAATGAGTTTCCACACGCTTTAGGCATCTAAAAATATATCAAGTCAATCACACCTTCATATACCTATGCATTGGACAGTGGAGCTAGATTGATTTCATAGTTGAAGTAGCTGCAAGATTACATTCACCCTGTCAAAATATTAATCAAATGTGCATGAATTGCCAGCTCCTTGGTCATTCAAATTAAACCTTGTTCAAGGTTGAAGTACATAGCACTTCAACCTCTACTTTAAGAGAGGCTACTGAACAGAACCAGGTACCCTAACTAGTTCTACTGCCTGATTTTCTTCACTAAATTGGATGGAAAACTTTGAAAAGACATTCAGCTAATACAAATGAATGAAGACAAGATTAATAAGCTGCTCTAGTACACTTCAAAAAAAAGGCCCAGGATTTAAGCACCACACAATCGATTATTTTAGGATTATTTTCAAACTGAAGATGCAGATAACCTTAACTAAGGATTTCTAGAAGGCATTCATATTACAACACTCAAAAGTGAAGATGATGACAGAAGATGCAGTAAAGCATTACTCTTGGGTAACTAACAGACCAACTACAATGCAGACATTAATTAAAGACTTGATTCTGCAAGTAACTTACGTATATTAAGTACCTGACTCAGTGTAATGATTTATGAGATTAAAGAGATTATGAGACATATTTGAGAGATATTCCCCATTTTTAAAGTGCACATATTGATTCCAACTACCATAATTGTATTTTAATTAGACAGCAATTAAAGTTTACTGGATAAAGACAGGAATTTTCCCATTAAATGCTTCCAAATTACAGACACGTTAAACAGTGCACAAAGTTAGTAAGAACAACATAAGAACAGGGTCACTTTTTTTATTTCATTGCTGAATGCTTTTTGAAGGGAACCATTCAAAAAATACTAGCGAGACAAAATAATTTAAACTCTCCAAACTCTTCTCAAAAATTAGCTATTTGCTGTGGCTGATAACGATATCCAATCGACTGTTTTTACATTTTCTTCTACTTCATTGTAACTCAACAACTACCATTTTGCAATAAATGCCAGTTTTAGAACAAAAAAAACAGAATTAGTGAGGTACACTGTTCCTCTAGCTATAAATTCCTGAAATAAGTTAATTTGATTACTCAAGTGATTTTATACAACAGAATGGACTGTAATAATACTAACAAAGAGTGGTCACGCACTTAAAACAAATCCTACAAGCCAAACTTACACTTTGTCCTGCCGTCCTCCACCTCCACGCAGTGCAACTGGCTGGCTGTTTTGAGTGAATGCACCTCCCCCACGAATTGCACTTGGATGAGTTGGAGAAGCTGCTGGATGCTGGCCAGGACGGATAGGCTTAGCTGCACGAAACAAGACATGACTTACAGATATGTACACAGCAATTTCATCTTTCATTATTCAAATTTACTAATGCTTCATTTTACAGGGGCCTAAAAGTAATAATCAAAATTGAATGCACTTTGAATTAGAGGAAAACAAGTTTAGGAGATGGTATTCCAAGAACCTGTCAGATTAGTATCAAATATAATCAGCTCTGAAAAATAGACAAGGCTTTCCTTTTATTATCCCTACTAGTGTTAAAGCTAACAAAGTTTCTGAAAATGATTTTCCCCACATGCATTATCTACCCCACCTAATGGATTTCTTTGTAAGAGTCCTATTTCTTGTCAGTAAGAACTCAGACAATTCACCACTAGAAGTTGTGTTATGTTCCTATAAAGAACCATTATATCCTGCTGTTTCTCTCACACCTCCTCAATGATATGTCACTAGTTTATTTTGCTCTACAAGCTAGTTATTTTGCTCTATGAGCAGTTCTGCATACTGGTTACTCCACAAACAAACACCACTCCATCAAATACTTACCAGCATATATTATGTAATTTGCTATATTTTGGAATTCATGTAGTTTTGACATGAAATTCACAGGCTGCATATGCTTTCATAAATTGCTTTCAGTCAGTTTTGCGCTAGCTTTTAACAAGACATACACAACTGTATAACCGTAAGAGTTCTGCCACGTTAAACAGAAAATACATAAACAGATATTAAACTACAGGTAGCAACTACATCAGAGAAACACTTCTCAACTTCTGCCTTGCAGCAAACTAATCTCCTGGAACACGTGTTCAACCAGACACTTACGTACAGGAAGCTTTATACCTGCGGTAAACTCACTAGAGAATTGTTTGTTGTCTTAGAGATCACTTGACAGAAAGATAAAGCAGGAATGCATCAGTTTTTGAGCTGCCACTTGAGGGGACCAAAAAACCCATACCAAAACCCCTCCCAAAAAAACAAAAAACGTTTCAGTCTGGAACAGCTCTTTACAAACCTATGGAATACAAGCAAAATTCAACTCCAATGTTCATTTCAGCTGAATCAGAATTTAATGGAAGTATGTTGATTACTGAAGTCCTTGTACAGGTGGATCCCATAATTACTGGTACAACAAAAACATTGTAACAGGCACAGGTAAGTCCTTCACAGGTTCCACACCCTCCTGGTCCTCAGTACTTGACAGCATAATAGCAGGTGGAAAGGAGGACCAGGAGTATGACTGCATTCCACCACACAGTAAGAAACTCTACTAGCTATCATTTTTTTTGGCTAAGAAGGGCTACTGAATATTACATGTTTTGGAACAAAGAACCAAAAATACTAGGTTAAGGATTTTTGGATGTTAGTTGGGGGTTTCTGTCTGCCCCCTCCCAACCAAGATCTAAAGAAAGCAAGACAGTTTTTGTTGTTGTTCTTGAAGGCAATGACAATCTCTCACATTGCCTTGAACACCTACTTAGCCTTAGAAATTCTTATGAAATAATGTTACAGAGCTAAGACCCTGTATTCAGCATATTGTTTTGTTCTAGGAAACAACACATACAGGACAGAAACCTAGGTAAGACTTTCCCAGCTTGTAAAAAAGTCCAGCTATCAGAAGTTGGTCATAGAAGAGACCCATTTAATAAGAAGCACACAACAAAATGCATGCACAGTCTGACTAACCACAATATAACTCGTGGTTGAAAATACACCATGTTCACGCAAGTGAATACAACTATGGTTGAAAAATGCACACATAAGAAGATAAAAAAAATCAGGAGAGAGAGAAGTTTTAGGAGCCAAGGGGTTCTCTACTAACCAATTTGTGCAGAATGTCCTCGTCTGGCCATGTTTTTGGATCTTACAGCTTCCTTTATACGGTCTACTTCCTGCTGATACCGCTTGCGATCACGAGATGCATTCTCTTTGGCTTCCTTCAGTGCAGACTCCAAAGCTTTAACTCTTTCAGCCGTAGCCCTAAGTCGCTTCTCCAGTTTAGGAAGTTCACAGCGAAGATCTGCATTATCACGTACCAGCTACAAAAATTGAATCTATTATTTTTTTGGTGTCTCTCTCCATGGGGAGAACCAACCAAGAACCCCCACAGGCTACTGCATATATACTAATGTGATAAAGTTTCATTGTATATATATATTACAGCATCACATTAGTGTATCTGTATATTTATATATATGTATAAATATATATATAACTATATACTGTATAGTCGGGCTACTATACTATGCATACTTAAGCTTCTAGTAAGTCCAATAGCTCAGCACTACGATTATCATTTGAAAGCCCGTTACTGTGGAAGGGCACACTGTCCAACACAGGCACTTGAAGACTACATTCTTATTTAGTCAGAGGGAAACAGGCAGGCATCCCTCAAATTGGAACAGTAACTCTAAACGCTAACTTTTGATCTTCCTTGATTTTAATGCAACTATTTTGTTATATACCCCCATGCACTTAAAATGTCTATTAAATGAGTCTATAGGAAAACTTTAGTCTATTGTTTTATATCCAGAAATGCATTCGAGACATGAAAATATTTAATTATAGAACAGTTACTTTATGACCAATAGTTTTTCAGTCACTTCCATAATAATGAAGCTTAAGTAGCTTATCTGTTTTTAATTAAACTTGAAATTAAGCCTCATTGTACCTGCTTGTGAACCTTTGTAAGCTGTTCAAGATTATTCTCAAGGAAAGAAATCTTCTGTTTCTGTGCAGCACTGCCTCCTGTATCATCTGAGTCAATCTCGGCACTCTGCAGTAACAAAGGCAGAGGGAGGAAGAAAAGATGCTGAATACAAATCTGAACTTACATGTTAAGATCAAGCCAGAAAAAAAAAAGATCAATTCAAAGTTTAGTTTTAAACTGAAATTTACACAACAATCTCAGAGATACCAAATTTCCGTACAGTATCACTTTACCTTTTTCACTCTAGTGGCCAGATCTTGAACAAACAGCTTCCGAAGATTGTGGAGAGTCTGAAGTTCTTTAGCCTACAGTTAAGGAGGAGGGAAAAGACAAAAATTATTTCTGAAGGAAAAAAGTAAGTATTGACATTTACTTTGGAAAGTATTCTGACTAACTTACCACAGTCTCTTCCAAACCCTTTAAATCTTGCCTCGCTTGTTCCCGCCTGTCCTGCATAACCCTAAAAGAGAATATATTCAACCTGAAGCATCTGAGCAAAACTGGAAATGTTTTAGGAGACTAGAGAGTGGTAAACACTATATGGTATAAATAGAAAATGTCTGTCTTTCAGCTGAAGTCCTCAATTAAGGTTATCACCAATGGATGACAACACTCAAATGCACTTGAGGTGGGGGAGAAAGTTTCAGGAAGAAAAGAGGGAGTACTTTTAACACTGAAGGAATACAAACACGTACTTTCAGCTGCATAAATTATGAATTTCTAAAATGGTTAAAGAAAGATTTTCAGAATCGTGTTCAGGAATGTTTGGGAAAAATCTTATCCTGCAAAATGCTCTTAGCTTTGACCAACTGTGAAAGCGTTAATTAGTACCAAGGGATGGCCTTAGGATTTTTTTTTTTTTGTTCCACCACCTCATCCCCATTACATTTGCCAAAGTTTGCATCATAAGCAGTGGAATCTCAGTTTCCAGGAATATAACCTAATGACACTACTTTTCAGAGCTGCTGTCTTCCTATTTAATGGGAAAACACTGACTGCACCGCTAATGTTTTCTCAGAATTATATTGCAGTGCATGTCTTACTCTGACAGGACACAGGGAAGGGATTTGGACTTCTCTTTTTAGGAATCAAGGTCAGAAAAAGAAGGCCATGGACTGGATGAAAACAAGCCACTCCTATTAAGTGGCCAGAATATGAGCTTCTTTTCCTCTTGAAAATTCTCCTCATCCAGTTATGTTACCAGACCACAGTTAAATGATTAAACATCTGAGGCAATAAAACATTCTGAAGAATGTCATTATCCATTTTCCAGACCTCACTGGAAAAGTCCTTTGCCATGCACATTTATGATATAAAACGGAAAATAACTGGATTGAAGGGGGAGGACATTTTTAATGCTTCTTACGGGTCTTTGGAAGAGCAAAGTTTCTAACACAGCACATGCCTTTAGGGGATTAACGCTCTCTCTCTCTCTATACACACACACAAATATTTTAGCCTGCAAAATGAAATGAGAACCACAAGTGCATTTATCAAATCTTGTAAGACAAGAAAATCTATTGTAATTGACACTGAGTGGCATATGAGTAAATGAGAATAAGATGGATTCACAAGACCAAAGCACTATTAAAATTTAAGTCACTTAAACCAACGTTGTATTTCATAGTAAGGCTACTGAAAAGAATGTGTTATTGGTTACTCGTACAGACCAATCAAACCTGATTGTGTGAACTTTATGATTAGAAACCTGAAAGTTGCCAGGTGCTTCTTAAGAAAAACTATGTGCTTTTGAAAAAGTTAAGTATTCTTAACCTCTGTAAAGGTAAGTTTATATATGCCAGAAATGGGGTGCTACTGATAGTCTAGTAGAATTTAGATTATGGTGAAATTTCTTGAAGTTCATAAATGCTTTTCAGCTTGACCTGTGGAAACTTACCCACAACTGGAATTCAATTTTAAGTCTTGCATTAACATTTCAGTCTCTTTCAAGAAAATACATTATTTAGTTACTACATGAAATACACAGCTGTTGAATCTCAACAGGCCAGGTTGAACCACCTGACTAGTTAAATTGCATAGAACCACAAAGAATAACGAAAATGTTGTATAGTCAGGGTAAACCTCTTCCAGTCCTAGAGCATGCAAAACTTAGCTTTAAAAATGAAAAAGTTAATTGCTCCAGCTTGTAGCATATTAACACAGTGAGATTTGATTTGGCCTTTGTATATCTTTCATTATTTTAGTTCCAATTTTATATACTAAGGCAGTGAAAAGCAGTGAAAAATGTTTTTAAAACGTTGTTCAAGAAGGCGCTGGAGCCTCTCTTTAATAAGAATATCATATAGTGAAAGGGACTTCATCATCCTATCAGGTCACTTGTTTTAAAAATACAAATGTTCCCACACACATTTATTTTATGCTTGATTATCACTTACGTAAGCTCATGGAGTTTTCTACTTTTTTCCTGATCAGTTGCTTTCAACTTCTCATGCTCAACTCTAAGACGTTCTTGTTCAAGCATCATCTTCTGATTTTGGCTGAAGACAGAAGTAAGTGTTAGGTGTATTTTTAAAAGGACAGGGAAGAATAGGGAACAGAGCTGCACATCTTTGTGATATCTAATGAAATTAAAGCAGAAGAGACCTTTGCCTTCTCCCTGTCACCAGAAGCATCAAACAGAAGCCCATTAAGCTGCAATCCAAATCAAATTATCAACACTTAGTAACTAAGGCTTCTGATATGTTGTGATGGGTCAGTTGATTGAAACAAACCACATCCAGTAAAGCAACACTAATCAGATACTGCTGGAGAAAACCTTCGCCACTTCCTTCCCACCCTACCATGCCTCTGTACTTGCACAGTTCAGTCATTTGGCAGTACCAAAATGATGACAATTGCTTACTCTTGGAGTTCAGTGATAAGTTTCTCCTTTGCATCAACTTCATCTCTTAGGCTACTGATTTGTTTCTGATGTGTCTCACGATGGCTCTGAATCTGCTGTTCCACAGCTTGCTATTGTAAATAAAACAACCAAACAAACATGTATTATATGCTTTCAGAAGTTGTTATACTTCATTTTGTTTAAGAAAACCAATTAAGTTAACTTACCTTGACTTCATTTGCAGTTTGAACCTTATTTAAGTGCTCTTTCTCCATCTCATGGACTTTTTCTAGTAGGAACAGGGGAGAAACGACATTTCAGCCAAGTTATACGCAATTATAGGGAAGATGGAAGTAATTCCCTCAGCCCAACACTTTAAAGTTTGGAAAAAAAGTTATCTACCTGTCTCCACATGTACCAGCTGAATCAGCAGCATCTTGAATTTGATCATATCCTTAGCACTTCAAACAGCAAATATGCTTTTCTATTGACTAATTCTGTATGTTCAGTAGCAAAATGCTATCCTGGAGCTCTGCTCTTCAACCCAGACAGAGCAATTTCCTATTTATTATTACATATTTAAACTTGGATGGGGCATGGACAGACTAAAAAGCTATGCCTACCCTGTGCTCGAAGTTGAACTAGTTCTTCATTAAGGGAATCCACAGACTCTTCCAGCTGTCTCTTCTTCTGTTCCACATTCTGAAGATATTCAGTCAACGACTTGATCTTGGCTTCATGCTTGTAGAAAAGAAAGATTCATTTACTTCAGAACTAGGTACCATGGAATTACTTCTGCATAAACACTTCATACTTCTTTTTAAAGAAGTAACCTGATCTCAAAATAAAAATGGTGCCAACTAAACTTTCTAAGAAGAATATGACTACTTGAGTAGATCTGTAATGTGGCTTGTAAAACAACGTCTTAAATTCATGCCATTCAATGAAATGAAGTAAAATGAAATGAAGTAATTTTTTTGCTGGGAGAATAAATGCTTTTGAATGTTAAATACTATCAGAGGAAAGTGATTCACTGCATTTAGAAAACAGTACTGAAATACACATTTTCTGATATAAAAGATGACCATCTGTATGGTCAATATAGAGAAAATAATAATACCAAAATATAGAGAAATTAAGTTGTGTATGTAGGTCACAATTTTGATAATTGTCCGAGAAGATTAGCAATGTGACTTCAATCACAGTGAAACAGCTGATCAGGCATTAGAAGCAAGTTTCATCTGCTATGCAAACCTACTGTAATATCACTGTGCTAATGCTACCTCTCCCACTTTCAGCTTGCTGCATTACAGCAGAGCACAAGACAGTGCCTTCTGTAAGATTTGTATTTGTAAGGAATCCTGCGACAGAACATACACACACTAGTATTTAATATAATTGCTGCAAAAGCATTATCAGGCTGCAGACATATTGCAGAAATTCTGACATCCTGTCATACAGTTACTCAGAAGGACCCAAACTGAAAATTCAGGACACAGCCGAGTCCTGTGGCTGTTCAAACGCAACTTACTTTGTTAGGTGTAAAAAATGTTACTGCAACTTTCTCCCCTTACAGGTTAACGGGATTCAAAAGAACATTTAGGAAGAACTCAAGAAATATTTACCTGTGAAATACGGAGCTGACAGGCAGCTAACTCCTTTTCATTTTCTTCCATTTTCTTATTGCTTTCAGCTTGTGTGCCTTCTAACTGTTTGCATCGTTTTACCATTGTTTTTACTTCTGATTTCATTTTGCTAATGTACAGTCTCGCAACCGTGAATTCTTCATCTATCATGCCAGTTCCCTCAGGCTGCTGAAAATTGTAGAATCACATTTAGAAAGCTTAGATACAGAAACAGAATTAAAGATGAGGTGGAACAACTTAGTGCCTAGCATCCCTACACCCACCCCAGCTGGTAATCAGAGTACTTGGGCACCAAAACATAACTTCACATTACCTAACATTATTCACATCTGCTGGGGAACTTAAATGAATAGCCGATGAATAAGCTGGAAGTACAGCACACTTAAAAGATTACCTTCAATACCCCACTTCAACGCCCCTTACAAGCTTAACACTTACAGACCTGACTCAGCCATTTATAACTTTTATCTGCAGGTTATAATCAATAAGTAATGACTGGTATAATAAACTCTTGAAAATAACTACTAGCTGTTGTGTTGTTCCCCTCCCCCTGTCCAAATGCTTTTGATTGCACAAAGGTAGCGAGTTGCTTACGACACTGCTTATGTTCCTGTCCTACAGTCATTTTCTCGATTTATCTTTTATTTCAGTTCCATGTTCCATTTTTAAGGTAATTAACATCTTGATTGCCACTGCGAGTCCAAGATGATGCAGTTGAAACTGTCATGTGAAATGGCTCTAACAACAGTATGAATGAAAACACTACTTCAGAAATCATATCTGCTCTATCTTGTCTGTGCACAATCAATTTCTATTTGGGACTTAGTAAGCCACAGCAGAAGCAAGGAACGACCTTATGCCCAAATTACTAATGCGTATGAGGGTTACTATGGTAGTTACTTTTACTGTACTAAGAAAACTGACCCTACCCATCCGTAACGTATGTGTCTGTGTGTGGCATTAAAAGATTCATCAACTAAACCTTACCTTGACATCATTATTTCCTACTGCAATTCCTATTTCTGCAAGATCTTTTAGTAAGGAGGCCATCATCTCTGTTGCTCGTTTCTTCTGATGGTTAGTCATTTCTTTAAGTTTTTGAAGCTCTGCATCTATACTGGCTAAAGTGACCTACAGTAAAAGTAGTTGTATTTTAGTAAACAATACACATCTTTAAAACTAGTTTCATATTATTTAAAATAGCAATATATATTTGCTACATTATAACAACTATTGAAGTGTCACATTGTTTTCAAAGAACATGTTTCAAAAAAATTTAACCAAAGTAAATATTCCACATAGTAAATACATAGAAGTTCTACAATGACACTATTTCTGAAAGAAAAGTTGCAGACTGTGGACAGAGGCCTTCAGCTCACAAAATGTAATCTTAAAACTCAGCAACAAAATTTGTCAGCTTTGTTAAGCAGTATTCAGAGTTATATTGGGTTAAATATTGCAGAGGATTGCATTTATAGGAAAAAAGGTACATGGAGAACAAGTCCAACACTTTTTGCTACATTTGTAGAGTTCTTCACTCTCTCCTGCTTGGAAATTAAAATATGACACCTAATTCTGAGTGTCCATAAGCACTGCAGTTACTCTAAAGTAGACTTACAGTTGGTTTGAGCTGCTGTGGTTGCAGTGGCTGCAGCTAAAGCAGCTTGCACACTCAGAAGTTGGTGGCTCTTTGCTGATCAGTTTTAAAAAACACACCTGAAGTTCTACAGCAGGAGAGTTCCAGCTAGTGATACAAAAGGATAGTTCCTGCTTGGGTTAGCTGTGACAGACTGAGAACATTGAACTGTCTTTACTTTTATATCCATCTCTCAGTTCTGTCAGCTTGCATCAGCATCAAAACTGTGCAGTAATCTTGGAATGTTATTGAGAAGACTAGCACAGTTGCCATGGATAGTTTCACTAGACCTGTAAAGATTAGGTGGCATGAAATAAACTGTCAGAGCAAAGATGGAGAAGACAGAAACAGATTTTGACAGAGCAAGAAACCTTTCAGGCCACATCAGCCAGGAAAGAATTCTCAGAGGTTTATACAAGGGAAATGAAGGGGAAAAAGAAAGCCGTATAAAAATTTTATCAGTCACTTAAGTCATCAAATGAGTTTTCTGGTATGAAACAGGTTTTAGAATTAAACTCACTTTCCCTTGTGAAAACCTTTAAATGACTCCAAGCAAGAAATACAGCTTGGAGATACAAGGCAAGAATTTTTTATTGAAGACTCAGCAATTTCTTGACCCATTTTCTTACCGATTTTTGATTGAGTTCATCACTAAGCAGTTCATACTCCTTTGCCTTATCTTCTACTTCCTGAGATTTCTGATCATAATTGACAGCTAATTCTTCAAGGGCTTGTAGCACCTCTTTCACTTCCTCTTTAGAGGCATCATTTTCAGCCTGAAGGCGATTCAACTCTGCTTGCAGGTTGTCTTGGTCCCGTCTGGTTGATGCTAAAAGCTACAACATTGATAGAGATTTGTTTAAAACAAGTCATCACCATCAAGAACACTGCACGAACAAGTAAAATCTTAGTAATGCTTTCAACTACTGTAACTGCCTATATCTACATTTTTATGATGTCTAGCATAACAAAACAAGGACACCGAGGACAGAAAGCGAGGTACACTCATACAGAATTCCTCAGCTTCTGAAGTCTTTGCAAAATGGAAATGATTACGGACGAAGGCACTTAAGACCAGCAACTGGAAACGTGCATGGAAAACTGCGAAAAGGTCACCGAACACTACTGAAGTCTGAAATTGTCAGCAGGCTAGGGATTAAACTTTCAGCACTTTAACACTGTTAGCTGCTGAAGAATAGCTAGAACAAAACGAAGAGCTGATAAAGATGCAGGTTTATTTAAGTTTTATTTAAGTAAAGAGCAAATAACAGCTCCAACTTCCTGAGTCCTCAACCCATTTCCTTCTTGCCCTATACACCAAGATTTTTTTCATTGTATTTTTTAGACTTTGTAAACATAGAATTACTTGCTCTGATATCTTGGCTAAATGAAATTGCTAGGTATTTTCCCCTATAATTAAGTTATATCACTGACATCATGCACATACAAATGGTTCAAATATTCTAGAAAGTGCAGCCTGAAGTAGCACTGAGATACTTCTCTTTTTATTAGGTACAATTAAATTCCACACATATCCCCGCCCACCATCTGTCAGTACAGCAATATTGACAAGAGTAAACCATAAAACGTATTTCTTACGGTACACCAAGGTATACTTGGTTTTGACAAACTGCTAGCTTTTTATGAAGAACACAACAGCCAATGTCTTTGCTGTTAGATATAAAGATTTCAGTTCCTTCTGCCTTCGTGGATAATCAAGCCTTGAGTAAACTGACTCAAATGTAGCCAGAAGTACAGCATGATCAGGGAGAATGAATAAGCAGATCATTTCAAGTCTGATTTAAAAAAAGCTATTGTACAGAAACAATCAACCGTCTTATTCCTTAGTCATAAACTACAGCCCATTCAGAACATCTCCAAAAGAAAAGTCAATGAAAAGCAGTATAAAGACGCGAAAGCAAAACTCACCTCCTCCTGATCCAACATTTGTGTTTTTAGTTTTTCTACTAGCTGGCTCTGCTGATTAATTTCTTCATCCTGCAGTTGAATTAAGACTGTGTTCAATACATTGACAAATATCACTGAGAAAAAATAATCTAAGAGAAGGCAGCATCAGGCATCTAACCTTTCTATATTCTGAGACAATTAGACAACTCAAAGCAATAAACATAAGAAATCTTTCTGAATCACAGGCTGATCCATTTAGCACCTTAACTTGGCATATACGTATAAAACACTGTGCTTCAAGGACAAAATTCTTATGTCTGTGCTTTTGCAAGTCTTCTCCAAGTTGTTCCAGCTTCCAATAAATAAATCAGATATAAAAGGTTTTTTTCATATTTAGTACTACTGCTTTAGTTTTAAATTATGTTCAATGTATGCATATTTTATTTGAAAGTAAGAGTTTTTGCTTCCAAATACTTTTTTATTCTTTTTTTTTTAACCATTATTTTCCTCCTTTTGGTATACTGTTAATCCAAACTATCAGCTTGGAATGGCATACACCCAGAAAGCAGAAAAGCTATTCAAGATTCTCATGAGCTTTTCCTTCTTATTTTTTCTTTTTATCTTCCGCCCCCTCCATATGCACTCATATGCATTCAGTATGCTTTTTAGTACTTTCAGCAAAGTGGGGAAAGCATCTAAGAAAGGATGCTCACTTAGTACCAGATAAACCAGTTTTGATATCTCTTAATCAGAACTTCAGAAATAGAATAGGCACTCCTGGCAAATATTTAAACAAGCTGTGCTAACAAATGAAGACTGACAAATTAAGCATTACATAATGTAGCTCAAGATGTATTTCCAAGATGTCTTACATTAAATAAGAATGAATAAGAACGGCATACCTTGTCATCCAGTTGTTTGTATAGTTTGGCAATTTCCTCCTCACATTTTCTTCTCTCAGCATCAGTGAAATTGCCAGTTACTCCAATTGTGGTTGCTGGTTTATCATTAACAATAGTAATATCCTTGTCCACTGCAAAAGCTTCTAAGTTGGCCTTCTCCTTGTCAAACTGTTCATCAACAGGTACGGTCTCACCTTAAATAAAGGAATATAAAGTATTTTTACTTTGATAGGTAGCCATATTTACTGCTAAACTGATCTACTTCCTATTTAAGAGTATTTGTTCAGTTACACTTTTATCCCTTTATGTTCATTAACCCTTTTCTGATGAGAATACTTGACTAACTTCACATAAAAAAATGCCACACACTAGTTAAGGCACTTCTCTGGTAAACTAACTAAATTCCTTAGTGCCTTATCACAACACATTTTATGCAGTTCTTGGATGATATGGGCTCTTTCCAACATTCCAGTATCTTGTGTCAATATTCTTAAAGCATCATACTTAACTTCTCAGGTGTGGCCTCATAACATCTCTACACAAGACATGAAAAAAATCATAACCCACTCAAGTGAGACTTTTTTTTTTCAGATTTACTCTAAGATGTCGTGCAGGAGTTGTCTGCATGATTGCAGAGACAGATGTATTCTGGAGTTTGCAGCTTTAGAAGATATAAGTAGTTTCCATGTTTTTCTTTTCCTGAATTTATGGTTTCATAATTAACTTGCATTTCATTGAAGTGTCTGGCAAAAAAGAACTCAATCGTTCAGAGAGGATGGACACACATTATCTACTGTTAGCACTATTTTTCTTTTGCCTACAAAGGTGTTTGAGCTATAAACAAGGACAAAACCTTATGAGACTGATATGAATTAGAGAGACAGAAAACTTTCAGTTTCTGCAATTACAATTCTTATATATATATATATATATATATGTATGTATGTATTTGGGACATATGTATGAGGAATGATATGTATTTTTTAAATAGTTTACCTAGGTCCAGTTCTCCTAGTAAATCAAGTGTTGAAGAACCTAATACCAACCTACTTTCAGATATTTTTACCGGTATAAAAAAATATAAAAAAAAGCTGTTCCAGTGAAAAACAGAAAGCTCCAATGTCAACCTAACATCCTCAACCTAATATCCTAGCATTAATATTCTTATTTCTGTCTGGCATGGGGTTCTTCAGTACTTTTGGTATCCTGAAGACTGAGTATCAGCTTTTCTGAAGTTTGCATAAAGTTTCTTCTTACCATTCCGCCATCTGTTGAGTTCATTTTCTAGCCACTGTATGGTGTTACGTAGAGTCTTGTTTTTCTCTTTTTCTTTCTCATACTTTTTCTTCCATTGTTCTGCAGTGAGCTCAACATTGACACAAACTGTGTTCTTAATGGTCTTTGCTCTGCATAGGAAGACAGACTTCTGAAACTGTGTTTGTTTTTTATTTATTATTTAAGAAAAGAATGTAAGGTTTTTAAGCGAAACTTTCACATATTGCTGGTAAATGTGTAAACAACTTCTACCTCTTCCAAAAGGTTGTCTCTGCTCTGCGCCAACTCAATATTCTTTCAGTTGGATAGATACAACCATTAATGGACAGAGTAATACAATAAGCTTTGAGAAGACTGAAAAATCTCGAGCTTGTTGAATTAGAGAAGATTAAGCTGTATACTTTCACCAGAGTTGGGACAGTGCACATCTTTGAATGAAGGGCAGCATTTACCATATCTAAAAAACATTTCTCTAACATAACATAATACTTTTTTTAGGGTATAAATAATTTATCTTAAGGAACTGCTCATTTCAACTAAAAATCCAGTGACCAGATCTCCACTAACCAAAAGAGGCATATGAGTTATAAAGTTCAAATGCATTTAATTCAGGTGACACACGGTCAGGTAAATCTCATCCAAATGCATCAGCTCTGGAGATAAAACTACAAGCACTAATACAACTATATGAAGTTAACCTGTAGCTTGTACATCAGTGCTGTACCTTGCTTATCTCAGTAACTCTTACGTATAGCCTTCTACCACCAAATAGCCCCCTCCCCAAAGATGAAAACAGAAGAAAACTTAATGGTAGTTAGGAATGCGCCCCAGCATCCAGTATTATGACTCCTATAACCATCTTTTGCAAAGTCTCATTGGGACCAATTACTACCGAAAGGCATAGTTTCCTGCTAAGTTATGTAATATTTACTTAACCTTCAGTTACTACTCCTGAGGGTTTCACCATAAACTGAAGATCCCCAGAAGGCTGAGATAATATACCAGACTAATTATGGTGACTGATATAGAAATACACTCCTGCAGCTCCTCCAGAAGTCAAAAGCAAGGAACAGTGAATCTACAGAGCTACAGTTGAAAGACATTTCCTGATATCTCATGCTAGAAATACTATGAGGAAAGGACTTCCTGGATTCCAGGAGACCAAACAAGAATTCCACTCCTACAGAATACGGTCAATACTAAAACAGCTATTAAGTGCCTATATTCTGCCAGATTTTAAGGAGTTCTAAAGTCATCTAGTCTACTTTCCATTAGCAAAGCCTTCTCTGAAAAGCTGAAAACTATAGTGTTGAACTAAAATGAAAGAGGTAAGCTAACAAAAAAACAGATGAAGTAAATGAAATGTTGATAGCTTTTGTAATCTGCTCCAGTAAATTCAGTGATTAAATCTAGCATTCAGAAACTGGAATATTAAGGTGCAACGTTAATAGAAGTGTGGCAAAGACAACACGCCTAACCAAATATCAAATTTTGAATAGGTACTTAAAAATTCAGTTACAAATTACATAGGAATTTACAAGTATTAACTCAAATGTTACTAGAATGCTAAGACAGGAAACAGACTAGAAAATGTAATTCAGTACACTATCAAAGAAAGGGCAACAGACAACAGGCTCTCCCTTGTATCTTCCTGACTCCAAGACTATACGCTAAACTGCATTTTGAGCCAAACTATACATGGTTCTTCTTGAAATAGTGGCTTCAGGATCCTGTCCAGTTTAAAGATTTTTATATAGATCACAACACTTAGCCACGTGTGCACTGAAGAATTAAAGAAAGTAAACACTAATTAATTAGGTTTAGGAATCTTGACTGAGTAGCTTATTTCTCATTCTGCATTTATTTCTGAGTTTAGTAAGAACAAAATATTGAGCTACACTTACATGTGCAATCAATCAGCAGTTAAGATCTCAAACTACATGTTTTTTAAGAATGGACTTTGTTTATTTTTAGAGGTTTACTTTATCAGTTGTTGTTAGGCAGGATACACATACACAGTGCACACATAGCACTTAACTTTTCTTGTGAAATTCTGTTTCTTGCCCCTCTTAAGTCATTTACTCACCTTTGGCCAAAGAGAAGAGTAGATTTTGTTTCAGATTCATTGTATGAAGATGGAGAACAGCAAATAACAATAGTGGTTCTGCAATTACCCCCTAGTGAATCTTGAAGGATTCTAGTCATCTTGCTATCACGATATGGAACATAAGTCTACCAAGAAAACAGTTAAATGAGTCAGTTACAGTTTTTCAGACATGTTATTTAATTTGTTGAAGAGCTATGTTTTATCTAGGTGTATAGCCTCATTAGAAAGATTAAATTCTACTTTAATGCATAAAGCATGCAGTTTTATGAATTCACGAAGTTTGTACAGGACAACAAAATCTTTTTATGTTTGTTAACTTCTCGAGTACAAATAAATTTTTGGTGTGTTTAGGTCCCTTAAAGACAACTTTTTTATTCATCAGTGACAACACAGTACAAGAATAACATTTGTTTGCAATGTATCAGTGTAACTGGATTAGTTTAAGAGACTCCACACACATCACTGAGATCAGTGAAGAAATTCTTCATAGTATATTGTACAGACACAAGCCTTTAACCTTGAAGCATAAAAAAACAAAACACTTACACTGCTTTCAGCCAAAGCTGAGATGACATTTCCAAGAGCAGATAAAGACTTGTTGATGTTCTTAGCTTCATCCAACACAGCACCTTCTGCTCCAGTTTTACTAACCTATACAATATTTTAGTAAGTTACTAGATACGTCTGCAAGAAAATCTTCCACATTTAATACAAAACTTGAATAATTTCCTCACTTTTAAGTCAGTCTTCCTTATTTATGAGGCTTATGTATTCATAAGCCAGCTGCATTAGAATAAGCAAATTATTCCTCAAACCCCATCCCTGATTCACCCTTAGTCAGTGGTCAACCTTAAAAAAAAGAAATGCCCATGAAAAACACTACCACACAACCCACACTGAATATAGCAGGGAGTCTTATTAGCAAGAAAACCAAAACAAAACCTTATGAGAACACAGATTTTAAATGATGAATTTGACCTACAGGAAGGAATGCTCTAGGAACTTCTGTAGGCATCAGCAGAAATGTGGAAAAAAGTTATGTCCTGACAATTCTATTTAACTTAGCTCTTCTGCCTCACAGCCAAATTTGACTCATGGTTCTATAACCCTGCTTTTACTATTCTTCTCATCAAGCTGTGATCATGAACGCAAATAAACAATTCTATTTGCTTATGTTTAAGGTAACCCAAGACAAGGCGTGAAAAACTCATTTCTTTCAAGAGGACCTGCAAAATTGCAAAACAAAAATTTGTAACATACATTGAAAGGAACAAGGCTACAGAGAATGGAGATCTGCAGCCTGATCCTTTGAAGTTTGTTTTCACTTTAGTACTTCCAGTTTCATTCTTATTAAAAAAAACTAACACAGATGACCATGAGGAAACATTCAGAATAAACAAAGGATCAGAGATGACAATGTTATAGAACAACGTCAAAGGCAACACTAAGCAGGACAGACTGGAGACAAATAAGAATAATCCCAAAAGGAAAGAAGGAATAACATCAAGAGTTTAGTAAGAAGGGTAACAGTAATATAGAATAAGCAACATGGTACATGACATTTCCTTTCCTTCTTTAAACCACTAACACAGGAAAGCAATCTGTCATTTTAATGTTCATCAGAATTTCAAAATAAGGAACTTGGTACCACTACAAAAGAAAATGTAGATATCCCATATCCATAAATACCCTTTTGACTCCAGTACCTGTCTAGCCAACACACCTATACCATTCTTCTTGCTCTCAAATACCGAGATTGAGCTCTAGCCTACTTCATCCCCCGTTCCATATTTACAAGCCCTCACTCCAGAAATGCAAATATGCTTAGAGGTAGTATTTAACAGCCAGTAAAGACTAGGACCCCATTTCAAGATCAAAGTTAAAAAACAATTCACAGATGACAACTGAACAGTCAGTATTACATTACTGGAAAGTGTTCAATTGTGAAAAATAGATCATTCTTTAAAGCTGGAAAAGGAATGTAACGTTACCTTTTCACTACCTGCCAAATCCACAAGGTAAAGCTTTCCACTTAGCTTCTGTTCTGTTTGAGTATTCTCTTGTTTTACGTTAATAAGAAAAATACTATGACTTCGAGAGCTGTGTTCATTCATATCTATAATAAGAAATACATAAGTTGTCAAAAATACTTGTACAACCACTCTAACTTTGCTAAATAGTATCTTCCCAACAGAGAAGCAAGAAATTTAAAGCAAATGAAACTGTACGCAGTATTCTCCCTATGACAGTAGAGGCAGCAAGCAATGGTACCACCTAACTGAGTAACAAAGATCCAGTCTCCGTTGGGCTTCTATTAATACCACAAACATGTTGATAAGGTTGGCTAGCCTGTCAACTATGGATATCACACTTAGTATACTGTTTTAGAGCAGAAGGCACACATTCACTATGATACCACAGCACTTTGTTTGCAGTATATAGCATTTAATAGTTTCATGAAAATTTGAACTAGATGGCCAAGCTCTCTCACATCTCTTTCTGGTTTAAATACTTACTGCCCCCTTCTACTGTGAGGCATGCAGGGTAAAAACTGATATTGAACCTGAATTATTTTAAATCATTAACAAAATCTAAGCTGACTGCAATCTAAATGATGATGTTTGTCTACTTCTTCCTTTTAACCGTAAACCCTTCATAGGCTTAAAAGGACCAGCTAATTGATGCCACAGAAGCAGCTCAACATGAAAGAATACTCTTCTTTACAAATTTCTGCTATTTCTCTGTTACTTAGCCTGGTCCCCATTTCAGAAGCTGACCACCTAAGAGCAATAAAGCAAAGAGGAGAACTTTTGCATTATCAGATTTTTTTCAAATTCCTAATTCTTGACCAAAGAAATGGGAATATTTTTTTTTTACTGCATGTTCTTTCTTCTCCTAAATAAATGGGAAAAATACCTGACAAACCTCCGTCATTTTCTAATCCTGATTCTCATGGTGTTCCAAGACCTATGATGTGACTCCTTGCAACTCAGCTGCATGCCTCAGGCCAAAAAGCTTGGAACAATGGGATGCTGCTTAAATCTGCAGCATGTCTGAATATATGTTCTGATCAGCTCTTCTTAGAAGTTGCAACAAAATTGGCAAACTGTAGTTGAGCCACTGTGCCTTACTTGTAGATACATAGGCTAATTGTAACTCCACAAGCTGGATTCTGCACTATTCCTAAGGCAGAACTAAACTCTTCTTCCTCCAGTGATTCAGAGTTCTTCACTGATCACTTCATTTCTCTTTCCAATCCAAGCCTAAGTAATAGCATCTAACAAGAAACAAATTGAAAGACTTGTTTCTTAAAGACATGCCGAAACTGCTTGCATTAGACCTTTAAAACACCAGGATTTAGTTCACCATTTTAGTCTTTCCCACTTTTTGAGATATACCAGAACGCAAACAATAAAGCACTAAAGGAGATAAGGATAACACTTACTTGTAACTGCTACATGTCGGTTTGACTTTCCTTCATCTATAGTATCCATAACTTCTTCTGGACTACATACAAAACGCTCTGTGCAACCCTTTAAAAAACAGCAAAACAAAGGGTAAAGTACCAACAAGCCAGAAGTAAGAGGTGTACACTAGAAGAGTAAGAGACCAAAATGGTATCAGACTGACACTAACCTTTACATAGGGAACTCTATTTTTGTCTTCATGAACAGAAAGATTGGTCTTTGAAACTGGAAGAGAAAAAGTTCTAAAGCTAAGGCATTTATGATTTTTTTTTTTTGCAAAACAAATGAGACATTTATTACAAGTACAAGTCACAGATGTTATTTTTCATCAACACTTTTCAAAACCAAACATACATTAAACAACCATTACTTCAGCTTTAGTTGCATCATACAGATTAGCTGCATGCTTTCTCATTTTGATGTACCCCTAACATACAGGTTACTATTAGCACATCGCATATTTATCTTAGTATCACACTACAGTTTTTTTTTTTTTTTTTTTACATTTCTCTCCAGACAGATTTACTTGCTATGTTCAATAATAGAAGGCTTACCATCCAAAAGGTCCCTTATTTTATCCAAGTATATTTCAAAATATGACACCTAGAAGTGTGAAGGGAAATAAAGATATAGCATAAGAAAGCAAAAACACTTAGCTTTTCAACCACAGAGATCCAGTATGATTATTATGAACTAAAACGCACCTTTAGGAAGAAAATATTTTGATCAAAAGCTTCAAGCACTATCAGCGCTTCCACTGGTTATCAAGATAACTACCATCAACATTTAATGGAAATGAGATTGAAGTGTTAACGTAATTCTTTAAGAAGTGCCAGTTACTTCTGAAATAACATTTAGATTTTCCAAGTTACAGGCATTCAAAACAGATACAGAACATCCATTTAACCAGACTACTTCTAGTTATAAGAGATTAAATAATCAACACAGAAAAGTTTACCTTAATATGAAATTCAAGATTCTCATCCATAGAGTAAATATAATTAAAAATGTCTTGCACTATTCTTGGAATAATTCCCATTCCATCTGGGTCGTGAAGCTTCCCCTTATTAGAAAGGGAAACAACAAAACATTCATACTTAATCCAACAGCACCAAGTACTTGAAGGAGAAACAAAAAGTCAGACAAGCTAATTTTAAAATGCTGGCAAGTACAGTGTACTTATGTTATCTGCACAGGAAATGTTTGACTGCCCATTTAGGCCCAGCTTTTGCCAGGAGTGAAAAGATCAGCTTCAGAAGTCTCCCAAACAGCTAAAAGTGAGAAATCTACCATGAACAATATTCTTGTGCTTCTAAAGCCAGCTACTGAGGGCTGAATAAATACAATAATTGCCATTCCCAGTCCTGAAAACCATTTTGGGTATCAAAATGTTGCAATGGAAAGAAAAAGAAAAGGAAAGATCTGGATGCCCCATCTCTGCAAGTGTTCAAGGTTAGGTTGGACGGGGCTTTGGGCAACCTGATCTATTGGAAGATTTCCATGCCTGTGGCAGGGAGAACTGACACTAGATGGTCTTTAAAGGTTCCTTCCAACCCAAACCATTCTGATTCTGCAAGAACAAGCTGACATCTCTCTAGGAAAATAAGACTATTGTGGTGAAAATAGATGACAGTGATATTAAGATAAAATTATTTCAAGATTTCTTACTTCCATAGTGTGTGTCTTTCCAGATGACGTTTGCCCGTAAGCAAATATTGTACCATTGTATCCCTCAAGTACATCTAGAGGGAAAGAGTATTTTCATTAGGGTTAATTTCCTTTAGAAGAAGGAAAGTCAAATGAAATAGAAACAGAAGCAAACAGTTTCTAATACATTTATCAAGTTAAATCATTCCATGTTTGGGAACTCAGTGTGAGATGGGGACGATGTTCCCTCCCTACCCCTTTAAAAGTACAAAGCCACCACTAACTCCATTTTAGAAGTTTACTTTATTAGATTCCTTCAGCCATAAAAATCAAGATTTCAGAGTCAGGAACAAAAAGGAAATCAATACAACTGCTGGGTTGAACAGATTGTCTTTGACAATTCAGAGGAAGAAATCATACATGAGAACATTACAGCATTTGCTGCCTTCACAGTAAAGTTTAAGTGTCGGATCGTTAAGGCAATAGGCTACGCCCTAAGTTTCAAGCACCTTACTCTTCGGCCATAGGTTTGTATTTTAAATCATGAATGAACCAACCTGAAGTTTTAAAATTGAGGGGTAAGGCTGTTTTGTTTGTTTATTTAAAAGTCAGTTACTGTGGAATCACATCCAACAAGCAAACAAAGGGAAACAAAGATTAGATTTTTAGATGGGGGAAGAGGAGCAAATGGGCTGGGTACAATTCTTCATTAACTCCATTTTTTAAAGGAACAAACTTCTGATCTAATCCTGATTACTATTTAACTCACTGAAGAGTTAAATGCTTGCAGGAGCGTGGATTTTTAACAGCAATTCACTTTTCTGATGATTAATACGAGTTTGAAAAAGAATCACATCTAAAGTCTCCTTTAAACTGTGTATTAAATAAAAAAGCTAAGAAAAGATCAATAATCTACATATGGTTTCCTCAAGTTTCCTTTCATCTTATATTCCTCCAAACTAAAACAACTGTAGGATGTTTTCCAATATCAATAAATAAAAAAACCTACAAGTTATTTTCAAACAAAAGACAGACTTTTGTTTAAAATAACTGGTATGAAATTAATAATCTTTTGCAGAGATTTTAAAAAAATATAACAACAGGTAAATATTATCAAACATTGCAAACAACCGAAATGGCATTTTTTAGCACTGACATAACGGCTCAACTACAGGATGATTTTATACTGTTATGAACCGTGTTGGCTCTTATTAAATAATCCGAAGGTAAAAGGAAGCAAGAGAAGCATTAATTTTAAACATCAAAATCCACACAAATGTGACACTTACAGTTTGTTCCACCTTACCTTTGACAATCTTTTTAGCACAATCATTGTATACTTGTTCCTGTGATGTGTTTGACTGGAATACACGGTCAAATATATATGGCTTGGACTGTAGAAAAGAGAGACAGAAGAATTACTCATAAAAAATCCTGTAAGTACAACTGAAAGGTGTTTGTTCATGTAGTTCAGAAGTAGCCTATTCGGCCTCAGTCCAATCATGTTTTATTTTAAGCACTTCAAGGATGTAGTGAGGAAATCAGCTTATGTATGTGTATGTGTTGCCTAACTCTTCACAAGCTTGCCTACAAATAAGGCCTTGAATTAAATATATTTGTTTTCAAAGTGCAACCTAAAGAGTTCTCCAAAACTACCCTGCCACATGACCTCAACTTACTTGATTTACAATGTAAACCAATGCCTAGTCTGTACATGGGAGAACCCTTTATTGTCTTCTTTATTCTCTTCCACTCCTCTGGTAGTGTGTTTACTCTGGCAAACCCAAATTACCAAGAACAACTTACACCACATCACACAGAATAGCTGTCGTCAAAATACTTCTTAAAAACCTCAAACCAAAAGAAACACTGAGATCACCTACAGTCAGCACAAGAACTATTTCTCCATACACGATAACCCTACAATAAAGCTCCATAAACAGAAGGAAAAGGCCATTTTGGGGGAAGGCAACCTTTCACAGAAGACTCATTTCAGAAGACCCCAGAAGAGGAAGCTCTGACATAGCTTTCTGAAAGGAATTTTGGATTTTTTATAACAGTTATAACCAGCTGACAGACCATTAGGATATGAATTATTACGCTCATCTTAAGCTGAAATTTTCATAGCATTTTTGGACCTTGATTTAGCATCTCTGCAGCCAGCCAAGGTTTACACCGGTTCTAAATCAGCTCCTACTGCTAAGTTCACTGTAACTGTTAAGTGCTCCATTTTGCCTAAATTTAATTCACCAACATCCTTTCCCTCCCCCAAGGATACTCTGGAACTGCCTCCCTGGCAGCGAAACAAGTCTAGTTTCCATCTTTCGCCCACCCACCACATTCCCCAGCCTGACCTTCCATTTGCCTTTTAATAACATCTAGCAGAACACCAAACAAAGCTTGTTAGATCCAACGTGTATCCATCTGCTTAGAGGGCTTGAATTCAGATAGATGAACTCCCTCTTGGAAAAAAAGAAAATTACAGAGTTCATGGTGTAAGTATGCTTAAGAAACCACAAGACTCAGTAGGCAGAAACTATCCCTAAGGTGCTAAAGTCTGCCAGAACATTTCTTTCACAGGAGGGAAAACACAAGCCTTCCCAATTACTCATTTTAGCTTTAAACGCACCTCCAATTCTTATGTTCTAGAGGTAGAATAGATGCCACTATACACACCAGAAGACAAACAACTAACAAATCCAAGTAACCCTGAGGTAAGAAAATAAAGGCTGAGAACATGTTATGTAAAAAGGTTAAGTCACTGCAGAAAAGATAGCACTAGTTGTAAGTCTCTCTCATTAGCAGCTATAATTTCAGAAAGTCTTCAACTTCACTGCAAGTAACACCGCAAGTTACCCACATCACAAAACTTTTGGCAGATTTGTTTCACGCTCAGGTTCATCTGTGTGTTTCTATGCACAGAAGGAACACCCATTTTGGAGGAACATGTTTACTGTTACACAGTGGAAAAATCAAGTGGGGAAAGTGAGCGCCCGACACCAGTGGTGCAGCCGATAACTAGCAGGAAGGGATGCCACCCAGACAGACGCTGCCAGGCCATGTGAACCATGTTACATTCGACAAGGCCAAGCACCAGGTCCTGCACCTGGGTTGGGGCAATCACCAGTATCCATCTAGACTGAGGGATGAATAGGTCGGGAGCAGCCCTGCAGAAAAGGATTTGTTGCTACTGGAGGATGAAGAACTGGATATGAGCCAGCAATGCACACTTACAGCCCAGAAAGCCAACGGTACCTTAGCCTGTGTAAGAATTGTGTCCTGCAGCTCTGGAGCACGATTCTCCCCCTCTACTTTGCTCATTTGAGACCCCACCTGGAGCGCTGTGTTCAGCTCTAGGGTCCACAGAGCAACACTGACATGGGCCCGTTACCTGGAGCTGTTAGAGTAAGTCCAGAGGAGGCCACAAGGATGATCAGAGATCTGGAGCACCCCTCCTGTGAAGACAGGCTGAGGGAGCTGGGGCTGTTCAGCCTGGAGAAGACGAGGCTCCAGGGAGACCTGACAGCGGTCTTTCAATGTTAAGGGGGTTAATAGGAAAGAAGGGGAGAGACTCTTTACCGGGGTGTGTAGTGACAACACGTTTTTAAACTAAGAAAAAATCATAGATTTAGATTGGACAGAAGAAATCAATGAGGGTGGTGAGGCACTGGTACAGTTTGCTCAGAGAAGCTGTGGATGCCCCATCCCTGGAGGTGTTCAGGCAGGCTGGATGGGGCTTTGGGCAGCCTGGTCTGGTGGGAGGTGTCCCTGCCCACAGCAGAGAGCCTGGACTAGATGATCTGTAAAGGTCCCTCCCAACCTAAACCATCCTGTGATTCTGTGATCATTACAAATAATCTGTGCAACATAAAATTTAATTAGTTTAAATCGTTAAATTCTCCAAACTATTACTCTTGAAAATATTTAGATAATAATTCCAATTAAGTTGCATCTTCCTAAAACTTCCAAATATTTTAGAATAATCAGGGAACGTTCATGGACAGAATCTTCTGACAGTTTATGCAGCTACTATTAACAACACTATCTTCTCACAGATCCCAACACAACTTATCTTTGCTGTCCCCAACAGAGCATGACAGCTATGAGAACAGAAAAGTACATTGAAATGCAAACGTTATTTTCCATACTATAGGTATTTGAACGTACACACATTTTGTATTTCTATATTACTACAGAATATATACAATGCCAGACAGCAATTTTTAATTCCCTTCAAAGAAATCCAGCTAAAAATAACTAAATGAATGAAACCAGCCCACTTTCCACTACAGGAAGATGCCTTGTTTATAAAGTACTGTAGGCAAGAACTGAGCTGGCCTGTAACTATCCTGCAATCTACTGGTTCTGAAAAGCTTTGCTTCTCTAAGTTTTAAACACTGTTCAGAGGCAAGGTTCTCCCCACACACACACACTCTTCTGGCAAGCAAAGGTTGAATGAGTTACGCTCTTCTTTTTCATCTGTGTAAAAGGAAAATTGCGTTTACTAACTCAAGACTAATCCCTAGACACAGAATACTTTGAGACTAGTTACTCTCAAGTTACCATTCAGATGCCTTCACAAGAGAACAGAGCCAAATTAGAGTATCTCATAATTACTGTCTCTTTTGGTTTACAAAATGTTAATATAAAGAATAGCGCATACGATGAATGCCATAGATTAGTAAGATGAGGAAGCCAAGCTGCAAGGACTTCACGCAGGCAATAATGCCTTTAATTGGAATTTGTCATGTGCCTCGCAGCTTTCCCTGTATAAATAAAAGAGATCAATCTCCCTCAACAACCGCTACCAACTACAAAAATTAATTACAACCAAAAGAATCCTCAAAAACAGCCCTGTTCATACCCCATCCCTTGCGGGTGGTACGTGGTATATTTGTTTACATGCCCTCAGCATTACACTTTTCTAGGCGAAGCTCGAATACAACTTCAAAGCATTCAAAACCCCAATTACATACTTTCCTCCCCTCCCAGACTGCAGTACATTTCTTTATCACACCTATGACAAGCCCACATCAGAGGCATGTCCCTACTCCATCATTACTGAATCAATACCTCACCAAGTAGGTTTAACCAAGCAGGTTCCTGGATAATTATGTTTTAAGAATACAAGTTACTCCCACCTAGTGTGGTTTCACATCAATGACATCTGCATACCATGTCTTATCGCTGCTCTTACTGTCTACTTTCTGCTGTAAACAAAGCATGAATAGTATCACACAGATTACCCTGCCCTAGAAAGCCTGGTCATTACCTTTAAGGGATTAATCAGGACAGATTAAAGTGTCAGATATTTTTTTCTGTATCAGATGCCTTTTCTTCCCCAAGAAGTAAACAGTTGGATGATATGAAGGCAATGAAAACACAGGAGGCCCAAGCAGCATTACCACAAGGTATCCACAGCGGTGGTAGTAATATGTTGTCACTAGTGGGACATGATGCTGCTTTGACATACTCCAGAAATTTTCAGCAATCCTACAAAAAAAGTGTAAACATGTGCCCTATAAATGACACAAAGCAACAAGCAACCAAGCAGAGCCTCTGACTTCCTCTCTCCAGAGAGGGGATTTAACACTTACATTCACTCCTTGCCTGACGTTTGTTCTGCTATCAGCCACCAGACAGCTCTCGTAGCTCTTTGTACTAACGGAGGTTGTCCCACAGCAAGAACTTTGCGAGCACTCCACAGCCCTCAGAAAGTACATCTGCCAACATGACTGAAGCGGTAGCTGAACTGAACACAGGGTTTACATTCAAACAGAGAGTTTTGCAGTTAAAGACCAGTTGTTTTCCTCCACTTGCTAGAACAGGCTGCTGAAACACCATCATACCTGCCCTAACTTTGCCTTGGAGGGAGGCTGAAGCAAGAAGTAACGGGCCTACCTCTCCCCTTTACGTTTTGCAACTTTAATATTCTTCCCAGGAGCACAAAATACACGAAAAGAAAAGCCCCACGCTGCGTGATCTCTGGAAAGTATGATGTCAAATACCTGACTCAGTTCTTCCCATCGCTAAGCTAAGGTATTACTGCTCGAACACACCTACCAGTGCTTTCTTCTTGTCCTAGCTCTATGCTTAGGAAACTGCAGCTGATACAGAACAGTTAGTGAACCTCAGCTCTGCCTGCCCCATTTTTCTTATTTCTGTGCAAATATTGCAATTCAAGTATCAACATGAATACAGTTAATTTTTGTAGCAGTTATTTATTGAAGAAGGACTAAAACATGAGATTTTTTAAATAAAAAAGTGACTGGAAACTCAATTTCCAGCATGAAAACAGAAGTTTTGGAACAAGAGTTTCAGCAAAGCTTTGCTTTAGCATAATGTTTCTTCTAAAGAGAGAAGTCCATGCTGCTGGCATAAAAACAGTCATTGAATTTCAGAACGAAAGATAAAGATGAGACAAGTGAGGTGTTTTAAGCAAGTGGTACAGCAACCACTGAGCATCATCCTTTAAATATCACTGTAAGCTAAAGTATTTGCTTTCTGTTAAATTGAGACATTTTTCAGAGGATATCGGTGTAACAATTATGCACCATTTCATAGAAGGTAAAGTATTAAAAAACAACACTGAAAGAACACCATTGTTTCAGCTACATATAGTTATTTTCTATTTACGTTTGAAGTTCTACTGCAAGCACTAATTATTTTATTTGTGTTTCTAGTTAAGTGTGTGCTTTCTTTCACACTAGCAAAATAACACAAAGTTTTTTCAAGAACGTACTTTGCTTCTTGCATTGACGTGGTCCAGCACAGCCTTTCCTGCAGCAACACACATGAATTACATTTTCCTTTTGAATAATCTTGTGCCAAAAGCTCCAGTAATAACAAGTGATCTTCATTAATCTGATTCTAATGCAAGTTAAACCTAGCTTTGCTCTCATTTACTATCCAATATTAGTTTAAAAGGCAACAAAAGAGAAAGCTAAATGTCTCGGACTCTTCACAGGGGTTACAGCTCACCTCTAGAAAACAGTACTCTATACAAATATGAAAATACAGGCAGGTAAGTCAGATTTTCTTTCTTAAAAACCGTAGAAATAATTAATATACTATCATAATGACTTGAAACATCTGGAGGACAGAGGGATACCGCCTATTTGTGTGACTGCCCATAACACCTCACCGCTTCAGTCATTTGATAGTACTGTTCTCAGTTTAGGCGTCAGTCCGAAAAAGACCAAGTGTGACTGTATTCAGTGATTTATCTTTTGGACAGTTGTACGATAAGCAAGACTAGGTATAGAAATGTTTTTAAAATAGGTACAGATTTGCTATGCAGAACTACAAAGTTATCCAGTCTCAAGTAGTTTTACATTTAAAAAAAACAAAGGACAATCACACCTATTATAACTTTGCTGTTCCTCCTCGTTCCATCTTATTCAAAAGCCTGACACTCATGCGCAAATTCCTATCAACTGTAGCATAAAGGTAGATTTATGATGTTTAACATGAACATCACATACTCATAACAAGCCACCTCATTGTCCATTTTAACAGAAGCCTTTTATTTACTTAAAAAAAAAGAACCATTTAAAAATACTTTGTCATGTATTAAAATAGAAAAAACTCCTTTAAATTAATACTGTAAAAGCTCTTTACTGGCTTAAAAAAAAAAAGTTAACCTGTGGAGGGATAGCAGTTTGTTCCAAAGTCTGCTCTTCAGAACAGACCGACACCACACGTCCCCTCAAATTGCTGCTATGCACTAGCTACAATTAAAACAAGCATTTTATCTAACACAGATGAAAACAACTCACTTGTCCAGAAAGACAACCATGCCGTAATTACACAGGAGCTAGGAAAAGAAGGGGGAAGGGAGGACAGATAGTTCAGAGATGACAGGGGAGTCAAGGAGGGAGGAAGAAAAGGGTTTGGCTATAGTCACTGATCTGCTTCCCCACCCTCCTCCACAGAGGAGTCAAATCCGCAGTCTGCTACACGCTCTGCTTCCACTGCCTCCTGGCTTCCACCTCCTATCTGCCATTCCAGGCAACTCCCAAATATTATTAAAGAAGTCCTCCCTGTTTCAGCATAGACTTGAAAGGTGAAAGTCCTCTGCGCTGCTCAGTTCGAAGCAGCTAAGGAAAGCAGCTATAAAAGTGGCTCAGCTGCTGTTCAACAGGCAGCCAAAATCACTTGCATGAATAAATACGGAAATCAATCAGCTGATGGCAACCAAACATTCAGCCTGTGGAGGAATGTTTTTAGAAACTGTTTCATGAGAAGACCTGTTTCTGTTACCATCCTCTCTTTGGCAATTCCACAACACACAGGAGAGGTGGTTGACTACACTGTTAGGTTGGAAGGTCCAAGACTTTACAAGCTCTGTCAACTTCTTTTTTTAAAAAAAGTCCATGGGTTAAAGTAATTGCCTGAACAGTTTTAGATAATCTAGTTCCAACGTTGAGAACATCAATCTTGTCATATATCCACTATTATAAAAAAGTCAAAACCCACAAGACATCAACCCTATATGAAGATTTTCTGAAATAAAATTCAAATACTGTCACTGCTACCCAACCTAATAATTTTGTGTCTGACTTTGGAAAGATAACCACCCAATAAGTCCTGCATCTGGGACCACTGAAGGATTTTTTAGTTTTAACCAATGCAGAAACCACCAAAGGGAAGTTGTAACTCTAAACATTAATTCCCTGCCAAGTCCCAGCAGAGAGCCCCACATGATCCCTCTGGAGCACACCATCAGACTGTTCTACACAGATTTAGTGCTATCTCAGCCCAATTTACATTTTAGATATTTTTTAAAGTGTATTTAAAGAGCATGTAAGCAATGTAAGTTTTTCTTGGTCTCTCTAGCCCATGAACTACTTTAAGGAGATGTGGAAAAAATGTTTAAAAAAAAGTCTGAGAACATCAAGATTTCTAAAACTAATCTTGTATTTTAAGCAGAACATACATTGTCATAATGAATGGATACTCATTGATTGAAGTGAGATCACTTATTCTAATTAAGTTTTCCATTTTCCAGGCTTGGTTCCCTACTCTGAGGAGTTTACCTGTATAGCTTAAGTAAGAGATATACTCCAACACACTGACTTGCCAACTGAAATAAGTCTCAAATTACCTTATTTCATGAACTTGCTGCCCTTCTTGTAGCTCCAGACTCATGGAATTCCATATTTTATTGACAGTTTTGTTGAACTTTAACAGGCTAATATTTAGTAATTGATACTAAAAAGGAGTACATTACTAAATTGCCTCGCTTCGACTTCAGGTACAGTGAAAAAAAGGAAGCTATTGTTGGGAGTCTCAAGAAACAGTATCCCAAAGACTAAATTTAAGTCTGATTGTAACTTAAGTCTCCAAGTTACTTTCTGCAATGCAAAACCGACAATATCTCGTGAGAAAAAAGTATTTCTATGAAAACACAAGTTAAAAGTCTGCAAAAATAAACACTGTGAATAAAGCGCTTGCACAACCCTAACCAAACCAAGCAATGAACTCCCGTATTTTCAATTCTAGCTCCCCTCTGTAGCTAAATATGACACGCTGAACAAAAAGGAGAGGATTATCTTCTCCCCTGCAAGATTCTGATTGTTTTATAACAGGCCTCATACTTCACAAGGCAGCTTAATTAAAACGCATTTATAAGCGTGTAATAAGCCAAATGATCTCAGTTTATTCTGGCTTGAAAAAAAATAAAAACAACAACAAAAAGTTATCGGCCGATGAGTGATTTACAGACGAGGAGCCCCGACGAGCTGGAGACCGCATTGTTCCGCGTTTCTTCGCACAAAACCTCTCCTCAGGCGGCCGGCTCTGTGGCAGCAGCTCCGGTGCTTGCACTTTGAAGGCGTTCGGCGGCCAAACTCCCTGCGGCCGCCCAGGCCGGGCGCAGCAGCCTGGCCATGGGACACCCCGCAGGACACGGCGCCTCCCGGCCGCCCCGACGGCTCCAGCAGCGCCTCAGGGTGCGGGGCTGGAGCCTCCCCGGCCCGCTGCCCCCCGCCCGCCCCACAGCCACCTCATGGCCGCCTCCTCCTGCCCCCTAGCCCCTCCGTGCCCACCCCCGGCCCCCATCCCCAACCCCGCCCGACCCCCCCGTGCCGGGCTGCCCCTCACCGCGATGACGACGGTGTCCTCGCCCTGGAACTTGGCGATGTACTTGTCGCCGCGGGTCACCTCGGACTCGTTGAGGGGCCTGAAGCGGCACATCACTTTGATGTTACACTCCGCCGGGTCCGCCATCTTAGGGCGCCGCCGCCCGCGGGGCGCTCAGCTCGGCTCTGGCTCCGCTCCGCTCGGCCTCCGCCGCTGTCCCCACCCCTCACCGCCACCGCCCGGCTCCGGGCAGGGTCTCTCAAGACACCTCCGCCACCGGGAGGCCCGAGTCCGCCCGGGCAGAGGGGAACGGGGAACGGGGAACAGGGAAGGGCCCCGACCGGCCGCCGCCTCCCGCTCTCACTCCCGCCCCAATATGGCAGCCATGGCGGCGCCCGCTGCCGGCGAGGCCCGGCACCGCCCCCTCCCCGGGCAGAGCAGGGGGGTGACGTCACCCTCCGCAGAGCCCCGCCCCGCCGCCCTCCTTGGGGCGGGCTCGGGGTGACGCGGGAGCGCTAGGGCGCAGGCGCCAAGGCTGCTGTGAGGGAGGGGCGGGGCTTCGGTGAGGGGCTTGGCTCTGTGAGGGGCGGGGCTCCCTGAGGAGGGGGGAGCCGTGAGGTGCCTGGTGGCCGAGAGGGCGGCCCCACGCTGCCCCTGCCCTCATTCTGGGGGGAACTGGGTTTGGTCAGGGAATCGGAAGTGTGAGGTGAAGGCTTCAAGCAGGAGGTGGATGTTGAAACCCACATCCACATTTCGTGGGTCCTCACCTGTGTTTAAGTGTTACAACCGCCCTTTGGTGTTTTCCGTGGTGATCAAACCAGAAAGTCCTTCAGTGGAACCAGGTGCAGCACTTGCTGTGTCCGACTTTGGGAAAACAAGGCTGTAGAAACGCCTTTTCAGCCCAATTAAAACAAACAAACAAACAAAACAGTATTTTGTTTTGGTTGATTGGTTTATTCCAAGTTTTATTTAGTACTGATCACAGCTCTGATTCTAGTCAACAGAAACTTATGGACCGTGGGCTAAAATGTTGTCAGGTAAACCCCTGAGATCAGAGATCTTCAAGTTTCATGGGTTTGCCACCATACCTCTTACATCCCGGAATAATGTGAACGTTCAAATTGGGGCAAAGTACGAACTCGCAGCTCAGAGCAGGCTGCTTCCTGACAGAAATCATGAGGTATAATGGAAACTTCTCATATAGTCTTGAAATTAATAAAAAAGGGAGCTTTTTTCTTAAATTAGTCAATGTCCAGAATGACTGTACCAATGCCCCTCCCTTTAAGAACAGTAAAAGACTGAATTTTGAGAGAGACCATCTGAAATCAGCCTATATTTTCAGGGGCCTTTGCAGTTGAAGGATTTGAAGGGTGTATTTACATGTAGGTTAGGTACACAATGTGAACATTGCTTCCAAACTAATCCAAGGGACAGAAAAATTGCCTATTAATCTAGTTTCATCTACATTTTTTTACACTCTGATACAAAGAATATTTTTGTGTCTGGTTTGTTATGAGGTAAGAAATGTCTTCCAGATTGAGTTCATGTTGTAACAAGCTTATTTTTCGGCTGTAGTTAGTTCTGCAGGACTGTGCAGTCTTATTCAGGGCAGCAATAATTACACCTCCCAACCTATCAGTACATGTGGAAATAGTTGTCTGGTAAGGCCAGGGTGTTTACTTGGTCTTCAGAAGGTGCACTGCTGCTTCACAACACCTAGCTTGTGATATATGGACTTCTGTCTGCAGTGTTTATCTGTGTTTTCAATAAAATGTTTCGAACATAGTCATTGTTAGCCCTAAGATGTCGTAATGCCTATTTCTGTTGATTGCTGTTTTAGAAATTACGAATTTATATCAGTCAGTAAGACATATTAACATGTCTAATACAGTTATTTCTGGGATTATTCACAGGCTTATGGCGAGGAATGTTCTTATACAGCTGCTGGATTTGGATTGTCACAGATTTCCTATGATAGGAGGGTATTATTTCTATGAAGGGCATGTAACTTATTTATAACTTTTCCAATTCATTTGATTTCATTCATGAGAAAAAAATAAGTGCTGGCTGCAAAATCAACAGTTTTATGGTTACTGCTCCCAGAAGTGTTTCAGCTGCTGAGACATCCTTTACTCCAGCCTATTTAAGGAACTTCAAGTTCTCATTATCCATAACCAAAGGGGGTGTATCGTTAGCTACCTTTGCTGACTTGTAACACCCAATGTATGAACATCTCAGTAAGGAAGAAACCTCACAGTGACTTGATTTGCAAGAAAATAGATGTTTGGGCTCACTTACCTTTTAAATGTTTAAACAGCAAACTTCACAAAGAATAGAAACTCATGAATAGATGATTACTCATTTTAATTATGATGGAAACAAAAAATACCAGGAAGTGTCAACTATGGAGAAGAAACTGCCCACTTCTAGGCTGTTGGTTCTAGGGAAGCTCACTGGAGAACTGACTGATGGGCTTTCGTATACTGGCTGTGGGAGGCCTTCTTTTATGAGCTCTGTTGAACTAAACAAGCACGTTTTCATATCCGTTTCAGGTATTTTGGTTTGAAGTTTCTCTTCTGTGATCAGCTGTTCAAAATACTCAGCATCCATCATTTTACCAGACCTACTTTAAGTCTGACATGACGCAGCGTGCACAAATAGGGAAGGATGTGTCTCTGTTGGCTGTAACGTGTGACTCTTTTTTACAGATGTGGTGTCATTTTCTTGAAAACAGAGCAAAGACCAAATATCCTGGTAAATTTCTCATTTTGTCACAGTTACAAAAAGCTCCTCCTTTTCAATTGGAAATATATTTACTGTCTTCCATGTTGCTACGTAATGCTTTGTCTGTAGCATACATTTTTGGTAATTTACACTAAGAGACAATTTAAAAGTAATCTATTATAGTGAGAAAAAAATACGCATTGATTGTCACAAAAGCGAATGTTTCTGTTCAGTATTTAAACCTAGTGCAACCTTATAAATCAAATACATTTTCAAAAGAAACATTTTATCTGACAAGTAATTTAGTAAAGTTTCTCAGTAAAGACCAATGTATGTTTCTTCTCATTTATGACCTGGGCAATAAACCTCTGGATTCTTTAGTGATTTGCATTCCTTTAGATCTCTGGTCTATCCCAGCAATAAAAGCATGTTAAACAAAGAGAATTGGCAAACCTGAGCCTTACTGTGAAACTGTATCTGGATAATGATGTAATTAACCAAGAAAATCGTTTCAGTAGAGTAAAATGATTTGATTTGATCCTAAAAAAAAATACCTATTTGAATAAATCTTTAAACCAGGTGTTTTTGGAGAAGCAAATTAAAGCTGCTTCCTCATGCCTTTTTAAAGAATTAAATTCTGAAATTCATCAGTTGACAGTACTTGTTGACATTCAGTGTTCCTCATGCAAACTCAAGTGCTCTTCTCATTTTAATTTGCAGTGTGCTGGAAAAATACAGCACATGACTTTTGAGAACTTAAGGTGCTTTCCAGGTCACATTTATTCTGAATTTGCAAATCAATTTGTACAACAAAAGAGGGATTAATATGCCTGCAGGATATGCTGTACCTTGGACAAAATTTTTTGTTGCATGTAACACTCTATCTAAATAAAGTCTATTAAGATGATTTATGTACTCTGGAGACATTGTCTGACACTGGAAAAGCATAATTAAAACTAACATAAAAATATGGCTCAGACAGCTGATTCTGTGATTCTGTGATTTTACCAACAGACTGACTGGTCGATTCAGCTTTGGGAACTCAATATCTAAATAAATTACTGAGAGCAGCAGAAAATTGGCAGTTGAAGTTTAGTGTCCTGAGATACCATTGAAGTCAAACTAGATTATCTGAAGCTTTCATGCAGTTATGAAATTATAAAGCTTTTTTTTTTTTTTCATTCTAATAAACAGTATGATGTGGAACATATCTCCTGTACCAGGCAAGTTTAGACTTTCATGTGGACTAGAAGGATGAAACATGCTTTGAGGATGCATCTGCTGATACGTGAACAACTCCTTGTCCTAAATACCAGTAGTTCTGCAAAGCAGTTTTATTTTTAGTTTTTTTACTGGAGATACATCAAACTCAGAAAAAAAAAAAAAAAGAAAAAAAAAAAAGAACTTCTATCTTATTCCTAATCATCAAGATCATATTTGATTATTTCTAACAATGTTAGACTAATTAGAAGCAAAAGCAAGCTCTGGGAATAATGTCACATTTTAGATGTTTATTTCACCTTCTTTGTGCAAATTAACACAAATGTTTTGTAAGCTGGCTACCTAAAGCATCGACTCTGAATTTTCCTTGAAGAAGGAACCTACTTTTGGACTGTGTTTATATTTTAACCATTAAAAACATTTGGCATGTGTTGTCTAAAACATCCCATCATAAATCCCTATTCTCAGTTGCTTTACACTGTTTATAATCCTTACTAATCACCACTGGATTGTATCTTAGCTTGCTTATTCCTGCCTGAACCACTTTTTTTTATAGTCACGGCAAAAAAGGCTTGGCTGTTTCAAAGAGTGAGATTAGATGTGCATTGTTTGCTTAAAAAAAAAAAAAAAAAAAGCTCTGAAAATTATTTCACGTGGGAGTTATAGCAGATATAGCAGAGAATCTAAGGATCAGATTTTGTTAGGGAAATCCATGTCAGGGCTCTGCTTTTGATTATCTAAAGCCACTCAAGATTTGTTTACTTTTAAATGGCAAAAAATAAAAATAAAAATTAAGGGACACAAGTTACATGGTGAACTTTATCCAAAGATCATGCATCCTTTAAAGTGTCAGTCACAGCTCCGCATTGATATGACGTATAGGTCACCTTGCTTTAATATTCTAAGTGCTTTTCTGTGCCAAAAAGCATCACTCTAATATAATCCCAGTTAGGTCATAACTAATTTGTCTTACTTCTGACCCCAGACTCAGAGAAAGTAGAGAACGGAAAGTTGATTGAATGACAAGGAAACGCCAAGCTATGTATTATGATCGTGTATTTATATGATGCTATTTTCTATCAGAATACTTTGGTGTTATATGTCGTGTACTTCAAGGTATATATCGTGTGCTTCAAAGCAGTGTCATCAGTGGTTTCATATAGCTAGCTGTAAGGGTGTCAGAAATTGTATGCAGTGCCCCATCATTTTGAGAAAGAGAGAGAGAGCACTTCAGTCTTATTTTGTACAGGGCATTTAGCAAGATTTTATGTTCACTGATTAAAAAAACTTCTGATGGTCTTATGAAATCTTCTCTGACACTTTGCCGCCACTGGGATTAAGTGTGGTTCATCAGGCACTTGCAGAAAAATTCTGTATTCATGTGTTTTACTGAATTTTGATTTACAGATACCAAAGGAGTAAGCAGACTACTAATGTAGCTTTTCAAAAAACATCTTTTCATATGTTCCTTTAAAAAGATGACCACACACGGCTTTTTATTTAGCAAATAAGAAGTATGGTTGTATTTAAAACCATGCCTGAAATCTATTGGCAAAAATGTATGTTATTAATCTCTACTTCATAAGCTTTGCAGAAATAATGCTGGAGGAGAGGAATCCAAAGCTTTTTCTGGGTCTTTTATCAACAGAATTATCTCAGTTCTGACGTTTATCGTTGGTGACAGCACATGAGATAGACAGACCAGAACTGACTTTCAGTTGGAAGTTGCTAGGCTGAGAGCACTTCTTAAAGTTGTATGCAGAACAAATTTCTCTGGCGTTGGTAAACAAACCATTCGTGGGGGGTGAGAGGATGGGAGAGCTGTGCATCCAAATAAACCCTTTGTATTATCTTAATTTCCTGCTGACCTCAGACAGACTCACCATCCTGACTTCTCGTCTTCCCATAAATGGATGCGTGCCTTGCATGCAGAAAAGTGAGTCTTCGTTAGCTGGAGAGCTGCCCTAAGCAGAGGGAGTGGGGTGTGTGTGTGTGCATGCATGCACTTGTAGTTGTCATAGTGCAACCCGTACAGTCTTCTCCATTTCCTTCAAGTCATTTCTTCACCAAGCTCTTTTATCATGCTGTCCACAGGATACGGTAGAGAGGTTTCATCAGCTTTTCAAGTTTTTAGTAAAAGGTCTTCTTTTATAATCTGGATGCTTGCCAGATGTTACGGCATGGGGATACTATGTGGAAAAGCAGCAGTTCTTGGTGGTTATTCGGAAGCTTTGGTGCCAAAATGCTGACTTAGCACACTAAGGAGTGGCTGAGTTTAAAAAAAAAAAAAAAAAAAAGAAGGCAAGGAAGGGATGAGGCAGGTACTAATCACTTTCTGGCAACTTCTGAAGAGCTTTTGTCATCCTAAATAAAATCCCATCACATCCGTATTTCATTCATGTAGTCAGTCAGTCTCAGCTTTTTTATAGCCATACCCTGCCTATCCAGCCTTGTAATGGTTTTCCTTGGTATATTTTTTTGCTTTATCGATGTCTAGCAGACATCACAGGCAGTTCAAAAGAAGTATAGCTCTTAGTTTAATCTTTCTCACCCCTTGCTCTAACCACATTTAATTTTCTCTTCCTTAATTTGCTGTTCCTCTTCATGATCACTCCTTCTATCATGACGCCTACCAAAAATGGTGAATAACATGCACGAAGACAAAGGAGCAGTGAGAACAACTGATGAGAACCCTTTTATTTGTGATATGAAGAAGACATGGATTCATCCTCAAAGTGGACCGTGGTACTTCTAAGTTCTTCACCAGACATCAACAGCCTTTTTGTTTTCCTAGTCATCTGGAGAATGTTACAAAAGATTGCCAGAAATTAAAAGAAAAAGTGGACTAGTGGAACTGAAATTGCTTTTGTGATTCCCATGCCTCTTAAATTGTTGTATTCTGATCTGTCCGTATGAACCTCTTTCAGAAACAATAGTATCTTCACACCTGGCAAAGAATGCTTCCTTCCTCGGTTACAGCTGTGAAGACAGGGTTTGTACTTGCATGGAAAAATACGGAAATTATATCCTCAGCTGATGAAATCTTCATTTTTGGAATCCCTCAAAAGCATTGGACTTGCTGCCAACTAAAAGAGAAGGAAACAGAGATTTCAGTAACATTTATGTCTTTTAAAATGGGAAATAGAGCCCCTTGCAAGTAGCTGAGAGTTGCATTGCTTACCATGAGTAAAATTAGAATACTCTACATCTCCTTTATGCTGGCCATGCATTTAACAAGCAGCACACAAGGGTACTAATAATTTCTTCATTCCTCCAAACAGCATTTAGTGATGTGGGTTTAAGGGTTTACCTTGAAGAATATGTGAGTGTTGAGATAAGAAGAAGGAGTTGAGAGGGAGGAAGCTGAAGCACACGGTTCATTGGCCACTGCAGATTAGCAGGTCGGCCTGTAAAAGGTTATTTATTAAAGCCACTGTAAATATGAAGTCCTGTCTCTACCAAGGAGAGAGCTCAGCAGGTCTGCACGGACCTTACGCCATCATGTTGAGCTGTCCAAGTTGGCTGCTCTTCACATACTTGAGGTATGTATGTACATGTACATATGCTCAGAGTGTGCAGTGATGAGCACTGATTCTGAAGCCTGTTCAGAAATGGAATTCTTACAGTGACAATTTCATTTGCGTAAGGAGTATCATGTTTTTTTTTCCTTCCAGTACTGATATCTTGTATAGATATGAACTCCCAAGGGGATGAAGGCAAATTGGAAATTCTGGAAAAAAATCGAAAAGAAATTTTGAGGGAAAATATTTTCACTCATCATAATCAGTGAAATGATTGTAGAATAACATGTAAAATGTTTTTACAGATGCGCTTCAAAGTTCTTCAGAAGATTTTCCAAAGTAAAGAAGTATTAAAATTAATTGAGACTTCTAGTGTGAGACATCAACAGTTCTTGTATGCTGTAGGCCAAGTTTACATTTTTCTTAATGCTATTCAGAGTTAGCAGCATCATAAGTTTCTGTGTGGGTATCAGGGTCCCTTTTAAAGTGTTTTCTCTGGAATAGACCCTTCCTTCAATGTTACAAAATTTGTCTCTGTGTACCCGTTAATTCTGAGCCTCATCAACGTAATCTTCCCTTTTGCTTCTAAGTCAATAATATTGGTGCTTTTCATTTTCAACAGTTTTATTCCTCCTGTTTTCAAAGATATCATCACATGAACAAAATGCTAAAGTAATTTTAGCATGGAAAATTTCCACTTCTATTATTATGCACATTTGTCATTATTCAGAAGTAAATAATTCATGTGTATTTACTTTGTAAACTTATTACCAGTATTTCATGTGATAACCAAACCATGCATATTTTTCACTGCTAATAAAAGTAAGTCCAGATGTTCAAGTAACTAATGAAGATGTGATTCCCCAAGTTCATTTAAGCATGAGAGAAGAAAGAATACTTCTTTAATCCTTTCCCAATTTCTGGAAATCGTCCCTCTCTAACCATTGCTACTTATCAGTGTTTCAAGGTTCACAGTGGCGTAGGTGAGTTCCAGACCTACTAAGCTTCGAAAAATGTATGCATATATGTATTTTGCTTTTAATCTATGATTTGCAAGGTTAATTGTATCAATCTTTTACATGTGAATTGACTACCTGGAGCAACTGTCCTTTCTGAGTCGGGATGTATGCCGATTACAAGTGCACCGGTCCTACTTCCATTGCTGGAAGGCCTACAAGAAACAGCACTGGATGTTATTATTTTAGACTTGTGTAGTACTTAACGGAATAACGTAAGGGTTAACATTCAAGTTCATGTTGTCTTAATGTTTTTTAAAAATGAATTAGGTTCCTGTTGTATTCCCCACGGCTAGATTTCCCTGGGAAAAGACAGACAACAATGGTAATTGTTATAAAAAGTGTAAGTGTTTTAAGATGGAGGTTGATAAGTTTATGGACTGGGATCACAAAGCAAGATAAGAAGAACTCTGAAGTTGGAATTAAAACCTGAGATAATTGTTCTTTTGTGTCCAATTTGTTAGTAGGGCTAGCACCTAACTACCTGCAGCAGAGGAGATTTCTGTGCTCGTGTTTTAGCCTCACCTTACAGGACTCCTGTTGCTTAGCTCTGGGAGGCAGGTAAGGGTGGTGGGCTTGGGGCTTGGCAAGATGCACTGCTGCTGCTTCTGGAGTATCTTGGAATATCTTAGGAGCTTTTGGACAATTTACTTCTAATTCTTACTATCGTAAGGATGTTGGGAAATGATCACTCCTGCTTTCTTCTAACGGTCCATCAGAGGTACAGCTCTTGTCCTTTGTGTCTTCGTGTCTTGTTTCTTCATGTCTTAAGCCTGTACAGGCAGTCAGGAGCGGTGTGCACTCTGCGGTGTGGGACTGGTCACGGAGCAGTCGTGTGGCTCTCCTAAGACTAAGCATCCATTGCGGTGATTCTTGGACTGCCTGGGACATCATTCAGTGACCCAAGAAGTCTTTCTCAGTCCTTTGTTGCTATGTTCTAGACAGTGCTAAGATGTGAACCTAGAGAATGAGAAGCAGTGCTTGTAAGCTTGGAAGACTGTTTTTTAACTCTGAATGGCTTAGAGCTCGTCTTTCTTGGCCAAATAAAAGATTTCTTGAGAAGTCCCAGCTGAGGATTTTGTGGCTGTTGGAAGTGTACCAAGAACTTTTCTGCTCTGAGTACGAAGAATATTTTTGTTTTCTCTTATTTGCATGTAGACTGGGGAAGCATTTCCCTAGGAGGCAAGCATTCCCCTTCTTTCTGTACTTCGCAGCTCAACAGCATGACTTGGTCTTCAGAAAAATCAAGTACTAGCATGCTGGTTACATTGCTTTAGAATTAACTAAAAATTCCAGTGTGGTGTAAATCTTTATTAAGATCACTATATCACTGGACACCTTATAAGATATAGAAGATTTTACAGGAAACCCTTTCAGAAAAAGTAATTTGCATTAAGTATATCGGAGTGCTAACGCCAGTGTGTTCCGGTACATAAAAGGTTTTTTAAATTTAAATAACATTTCTGTTCTGAGAAAAAAAGATTACATGAAAATGGCAGATTTTTACTTTGCAAATCAATTTCTTCTCTTTTTATCTGTACACACAAGTGACAAAAATAATATTGCTTTGCTTTTATTCCTGTTAGACATGGTAATTACGTGGTGGTAGGTAACAAGTTGAATTTTATACCTACCTATATACATGGTCAACAGAATTTACTGTGTTGCTAACAGGTATATTTATATAACTTAATAAAGAAAAAGAAAGGGGGGGCAAGGTTTCTTTTGCTTCAGGGAGGCTTGCTATGAGATTACCTGTGTTTGTCACTTTGAGCTCTCCATCTCTCCTCAAGGTTCAACATTAAAGTCAAAATAAAAATAAACAATAAAATAAACAAAATAATTTAAATGAGACTTCAGAGTTGCTGTCAGGTGACTAATGGATTATTAATTTCTCCAGATTAGTTTGCTGCCACAGAGAAAAACACAAAAACCAGTCGAGCTAGGACTAAAGTCCATCTTTTATTTTCGGGAACACCGTTCTGCTCTGAGCAGATTTTTTTGTAGACATATCAAGAGAAAACAAATCGTCTAAGGAATCATCATATCCCACAGCATATAGGATTCTTGGTATTCATGTTTCGTAGTCCAGATGGTGTCGAGGACAATCTCTTCAGCATTTTGACTGGGGACAGGTGAAGTTCTGCCAGCTGGAGAGGTGTTGCATTCTTTATTTGACCTTGCCTGGGGCAGGATGCTTCTTAGAGTGTTAAATAAGGAGAATAGTTGAAACCTAGAACAGTTTTACCCAACCTATCATAAGCACCTACAGTTAAGTCCAGCACCTAGCCTAGTCATCCTGGTCTCCTCTTATAGTCTGTGAACAACTTTAAGTACCCCAGAGGGTGATTTATGTCACTGCCAGATAAATTGTCTGTTGTAGAGGCCATGTAGACTCAAGAGCCCAAGTACACTGCCCTAGCTTTGGACAGCCACATCCTGGATGCCTAAAGCTTATCTAGGATGGATGCTGAATTGCATCCTCCTTAAGCAGCAGGAGCTTTAGTCAGATACTTGAATTTACTCATGGAGCTCTTAATTGCAAATTAGAATCCACCTTATTGAGATTTCCATAAAAATGCCTATAGTAACAATGCATCAGTCTCAGAACATGCTTTTTAATTACATGATAATCTCATGTGTGCCACACATATTTCATATCCTTTTGGGGACAGTTTTCCAAAGCAGAATCTGTGTGTGGCACTCGTTTGAACCAAAGTATTCAAGTGACAGCGAACCAAATCAGTCATCTCTGTATTTTGCAAAGATCAAACAGAAGCCATTAACATGTTATAGATTCAAACTTTGTATTGAAGTACCCTCTGTAAAGAGCTCTGTCATGAGCCCTCTGAAAGGCCTTATTAGGCTCTGACACGAGCTATTAGCACACAGAAGATGCAGCCACCAAATGGCATTCATGTACAGGACGTTAGCCAGGGGCAGCACGGGACGATCCCCAGAGCTTGCTTCCAACCTCAACTATTCTGTGATTGTGTGATAACGGCATTGCTGGCACACGTGTACGTGCAGATCCTCCCCTCCTCCCTCTGTGCCAGGACTTTTCAATTGTTCCTGTCATCCCTAGTACTGCACTTTCTCTATTAACAAAACAAACAAACAAACAAAACCCACCACAAACTCTGAATTTGGCTTTGTAAATGTTTTAAATTAACATTTCGCTTCTATGTCAGAAAGACAGATGCCTGTGATATACTTGAAAGAAAAAATAATGAGCAAAATGTCTCTCTTTAGAGTCTCTCTTTAGAGACTGGCTAAACAGCCTGCCAATAATGGGCTGTTGTGCACCTTGCCCACCAGGTTCTGGAGAAATTATTGTCAACGACTGCAGGTTAAGCTGAATGATAGATAGAGTTAATTTAATGAAAACAAATCCTAAGCATAGAATTGCGTATTGAAATTATCTGCCCACACCATGTTAAAAATGATTTACTCTTGTAGTAAATATATTTAATGGACACTTTGCAAAGATCAAAATCCAACATTTCACTGACAGAGCACAGCATATGATTTTCCTTTTAATTTATAGATTTTACGTGGGTATCAGAGTAATCATCTTCTTTGGATGGAACAACAAAGGCAATTGTGTGAAAAATAAGCTACCATATGTTATTTCTGGGGACATTTTTGCTATTTTCTTTTTGTCCCTAAGTACACAATTCATTTTCATAAATTCCAGCTTATTAAAGGGCCCTTATTATCATTTAATGCATTTCAATAATTAAGAATCAAACCACAAAATTGTCCACATGTGCAATTAAAATTAAATTTAACTAGTAGAGCAATATCAATATTTTGCAATATTTCACTGTTGCAATTGAGTTATGAGTAAACATAAGGAAGTTCAAGATGTGGAATTTGAAGATAGGCAATGGTTTAGTATCCTATCTAATACCAGACTCCTACATCAGGTAATCACAGTCTGACTCATCTATATGCAATATTACTCATTCAAACAATATGTAGGCATTTTTGTCTAGCCTTAACCCTGGAGCGATGCTTATGATTTCCTAAAGAATTATTGAGGGGGCAGTGGCTGAGAAAAAGTTGATGAGTAAGACTATGGAAATTTTATTTGCGGAAATCAAAATATGGAATAATTACTTTGATTGAATGAATTTCCTTTTGATGATTTTCTGCTTTGCCATACCATGTTTCTAGGTGAGTCGAACTGATGACTGAAGGATAAGGACTTAACATTACCTGCATATGATGACACACTGCCAAAATTCAAGTTCTTTGACTGCCTTGTATTTTCAAATAATGTTAATGGAGCTTAAGTGCTGTCACTGAAATAATCAATTAGATGATGGATATTTGTCTTTTAACTGTGCAAAGGAATGCAATGGATAACTATCATAAATGTTTTGGTATTTCTGAGGTTGTCGTAGAAAAAATATCCTTTTCAACAGAACGCTTAATTATTTTGTTAGAGAAACATGTATCTTGTTGACAAAACTTGCAGCATTTGTCCCAACAAGCTGCATCGTTTTAAAATACAGACATTAGATCTGTACTACTGACTGTACTATATTATTTTCACAATATACTGTTTACCTGCTGTATGACAATCTACAATAAACAACTCCACATAAACTGGTGAGAGTCAGCGCAGAAATCTTTTTCATTCATTTTGCAAACTACTATTTTCTTTTCTTAAGGCATGTCCTTTGGCTTCTCATTGTGAAATTGTCATCGTCATCAAGATCTTGCAATTCAGGTTGGGAATGTAGCCAGGTAAACTTGCAGAAAGAATATGTAGGCTTTGCCAAACTCATAGTCATTCTGATCGCTCTGGGTCTACTGGAGTTTGTACCAAAAAAGTCCAAGTATTAGCTTTTTACAGCTAGTGGTTAGCTTGGGATTCATATAAAATAAATAAATAAAAACACTTTAAATATCAAAGAGGTTAATTAATAATAATCCTAGCTGCAGATCTTTTAGATCAGTTAGAGCTATTTTGCAGATACATTTTAATCTTACCTTGTATGTCTGTGTAAAGTTTGTAAAGAAATGTAGAGACTTTCAGTGTTGAGGCTGCTTCAGTATTCACTGAATTCTTGTTAAAAAAAAAAGAAAAAAAAGCCAACAACCCCACACTCCCAGTGCCCATGCAAAACAACTGCTATTTACATAAGCTTTAATGAACCTTTCCAGAACTTTTCTCCCTTGCATGCCATTTCTCTGCCTGGGTTACAAGCGCAAAGAAAAAGTCCCAAGAGCATGGTACAACTGACGAAGAACCAAATGCAGAGCCATACCTCTGATCTCTGTTTCAAGACACAGATCATCTTATTTTAATCCATTTATTGAAGTCTCATGCTTTTACAAATGAATTCTTTCTTCATTTTTCCATTTCTTTGTAATTTTCTGTTCAGCAAGGTAATATCCAAAGCTGTAAGATTTCAGGAACAGCTGCAAACAGTTCTGTTGTATTTGATCTGCAAATACAAACCATTAGGCATAGGGTTTGTTGCTTGCTTGTGGGGTTTTTCTTTGTTCAGTTTGTTGTTTTACATTTTGTTTTACCTCCTCTTTTCTACCTTTTCCTCTGAAGAGCAAAATATCTATGTTATCTAAACAAGCCATGAACTGAAGGAGAGAGATTACACACTGGCTGTATGTAGGTCAGCTGCATGTGAAATACAAGTGACAATTCTTTATTCTGATCTATTTGTTTTGATTTGCATTACTTCAAGTTTTTTCAAGAGGCGTTGAACAGGAATCAGCTCTTGTTAGAACAAAGATTAGGCTCTCCATTCAGTAATTGAAATGACAATAGCAGAGGTTTCAGCAATTTCCTCTCATACTCAAACACTATTAAAAAAAAAAAATAATCAAAATTTCTCAAATTCCCAGGTGCTTTGTAATGGGAAACATAATCTTGCACTTCTAACACTTCTGTTTGACTGTCCCACCAGTTATTTGCTTGGGGACACCAGTTATTTGCTTGCTGTTCTGCAGGAAACGTGAGGCCACTTCCCAGCACAGAGATATCTTCAGCACTCACGGTATGTTTTTTGTCGCGTGTAAGCGCTCTGTGCAGCAGCCAGCGATGAAGGAACAGAAGAGTGACAAAACTTTTGCATCCTACCAGAGGTCTTTCCAAGTTAGGATTGCGATTCTTTAGCAGTGGGAGAAAACTTGTGTTGCTGCTCCCTTCTGTCACACAATTGCAGCTGTAATTTCAACGAGCGCAAAAGGCCCACACAGAGTATTAATAAATTTCTCTTAGCTCTTCGTTTGGGCGCAGTGGGACTAAAAAGAATGTAACTTCACAATGTGCCTCAGAGCACGGCACGGCGCCCTTCTAAGGCAGAGTGCTTTTGCAATTGTCCTCTAAAAACAATGTTCTCCTTCAGATTAAAATCCGGGCTAAAATACTTTACCATCTTGGATGGGATTTTTCAGCTGAGAAGCAGAATGAAACACTAGAAATTCTCATTGTATTTCCCTTTCCCTGTCCTATCTTCATCCAAACTACACCCAGGGACTTCACTACCGTAGACAAAAGCAGCAGGGTTACTGTCCTGCTCTCTGAAGGGAGCACAGCATCGCTAGTCTGAACCTGACCAAATAACTCAGGGAAGTAGTCAAAGCTGGAGCTAATTTTTCATTGAAAGAAAAACAAACAAACAAACAAACAAAAAAATAGTTACTGCTTCCTTGGCGACAGGATTAATCCTCTACCATAATGCTGAAATGGATTTCAGGGAAAATGCGTGTAGTTAATTCATTGCAGGTAGAGTATGGAAGCCGTAAAGAGATCTGGTTTTGCTGACAGCAGAGACACAAGAAAAAAATAGAAGTAAAAATATCCTGAGCAGTGCGTGTGGTAATTATAAGCACACAAAATAAGCTTTCCGTCACTATCAGTCCTGCCCTTGCCAACCGACCCACCTAGGCACCGTGAAGGTCTCCTCATGTGATTTCTGTGTGGAGCGCGGCGGTGTTCTCGGACTGCTAAAAACGCCCTCCTTGTATGCTGAGCAGAGCAGGGCGCAGCCTCGGTCAGCTGATAGGGTTAACCAAGAGAAACCCTTTTACAGTTTCTTCTGGGTTGAAAGTTGGAGGAAAGGTTATTGTGAGATTTTATAAATCAATGTGTTTTTTTTTTTTTTCTGTTCAACGTGAAAAGGAAAATTGACTATAAAATCAGTAGGTGACATTTGAAGTGGATATATTCTAGCCCCTACAAAATTTCCTGTAGTAGGGATTAATTCATTAAAAGAAAGATAATTCTTCCAACTGTATCACATGCTTTTTCCCTTTACAGACACAGAAATTTCATGTGCTTTCTCCAGTGAACCCAACATAATGACATTTTTCTCTAGGAGTGCTCAGGGGCTATGAATTCACACGGCCCAGGTGGCTTCCCTCAGCCTTCGTGGGAGTGAAGACACGAGTGACAGCCAAATAGAACAGAGCCTAAGGACTGTCACTGACCTGTACAAGTGTCCTTTTTTAGAGGCCAAAGGACGTCTAGTACTGAAGGCTGGGTGCTACAATAACCCTACATCCCCCACTGCCAAGGAGAGAGAGCAGCCAGCCAGGTGAGGGTAAGGATACACGCCGAGCTCTCCCACTGGCCCCACACCTCTCCTAGGACTGCTTAGCAAACAGCCAAAGTTAGCCGGGGACAAATGCTTCTCTTGCCCACAGCGTGTCTCTCATCCCCACCCGCTGAAAGGAATCCTGCGCTTGGCACCAGCACGCCAGCAGCGCGGGATCGCTCCCCCTGCTCACCCTAAGCCCATCTCAGTGCCAGCCAGAGCAGAATTCATCCAGAAAAATTCAGATTTGGAAACTAAGCAGCAGTAAGTCAGTGTTTTGTCTCTACCCGCCAGCAAATAGTTTTGTTTTTTTTTTTTTCCTAAAACATGGGTGGTTTTATGTTGTTGCTGTTATTTTTTTTTTCCTTTTTGATTTTTGCCTCAGTGTCTGGTTAGCAGAAGATTTCATCTGTTGAGGATCTCAGGAACTCTGCTTGACCTCAATTAATGCTTTGGGGAACTAAGCTAATAAGAGTTTGAGACATTACTTTACCGTCACAGGAATATATATATTAGAAACATGTGCTTTGCTAAAATGGTCTTGGAACAATTTCTACATGCCTTTGTCCCCCCTTGGATCATTACTGCCATTCTTTCTGTGCTGGCATTCCAGAGCTGCTGATTCACAGACTACATCTGGTTCTGCACCGTTCTTGCCAACTCAAATCCTGATGCACTCCCTGGACACATCGCTTCTTGCAGTCATTCTCCCTCTATCACCGACTTGTTTGTTTCAACATCCTGTGTGTATTTATAAATACATTTCTGCAGGGCCTTTCCGCATTGTATTTGATTAGACTATTTCATTTATCAGAAACAAAGTATTTTCTTTCTTTCTTTATTTCTCTCTCTTTCTGTCTTTCTTCTCAGCTTTGCAACAGAGGCTAAGAGGACAGTTGCTGATGCACATAAGTAGGCCTGCTGACTTCAGAAAGGTATGGGGTACATGAAGAAATCTGCCTAGGAAGAGTCATCAGGGCCATGATCAGGATCCATTTTGATGCTGGTGATTTAAAAAACAGAGCTTTCCAGCTCTCTACTGTGGGCAGTCACTTGGGATTTTTGAAACCTAACATTAAAGTGTTTGTAGACTGACATATACCCCAACTGTCTGATGTTGAATTGTAGCTGTGGTAATTCATTTATAATTATCAATGAATTCGAATCTTTCTGTCATGTAGTACAACTCAGACATCAAGGACAACACGTGCAATCAGATAGCAGCCGAGGTTTCTGCCTAATTTACGGGTTATTAAGAGGCCGGGAACAATAGAGCAGTGACTACACCCCACTCTAAGCACGTTGGGAAGGATGCCTCTTGCTCTTCTTTAAATTCCTGTACTAAAACATATGTAAAGTTAAGTGATTTGCCATCCTATGGAGTTCATCTCTTCTCCATCAGAAGTGGTTAAGATTCCATCCTATTAAAATCAACGAAAATTTGCAAGTAGTTTCAGTGGATCTAGGATTACTTCCAATAAAAATATAACCCTTGCATTTAAACAATGCTGGTTTTTTCTCTCCAGCAAATTCCATGAGAGTTCCTCATTGGAAAAGCTGCTTAGGGCACGACTGACTTTTATAGAGAGGTTTCTCCACTGCAGTGTTTAATATGGGTAGCAGCTGTGCAGCCCTCTTCATCCATGGACCTCACAACTCTTCCAGCCTTGCCAAGGGATGGATGTGAATTTGGTCTCCATACCCCTTCAGTCTTTTTGTATTTCTGTTGAAACTTGGTTATATTGCCAAGGTGGTCACACATCTGGTGATAAAGGCACGGTGCACTGAGAACAGGATGGGCGACCTCCTGAGCCGTTTCATTAGGAAACTGCTCGTTTGTACAATGCTTTCAGTGGCTGGCAAGGTCTGAGTGCTGGCTGTTTTCCTAAAGCCAAAACCAGCAGTCTTTCAAGAGCCCCTTCTGTAAACTGACACAGAAACCCACCTTTACTGACTTATAACAGGAGTCATTTTATATTTTGAATGGATGGATATGGGCTAGACACTGGCTATAGTGGTCATTATCAGTAGCACAAATAAGCAACAAATCGAGGATCAAAAAGGTCCTGGGCTTCTTCAATATAAATGTTATCAGCTGCCCACAGTTTACAGCAAGCTTTGCAACACCAGTTGCTTTATTTATTTTTTCTTTTCTCCAAACTGCAATTCTTTTTTGACAGATATGTTAGAATTTTCACTTTTAGGATTTTTCACTTTCAGGAATTTTCTTGCTAGCAAGCATGTCTCAAGTCTTTGAAAAAATGCAGTACACTTTACTGTCTCAGGGCCAAAGGACACTGTCTGTGGTTGTTTTTTTTTTTAAATTTATTTTCAGCCTGTCACGGCTTTTTTCATTGCTTGAATTCACAATCTAAGAACCGAACTGATGGAAATAAATGGTAAGATCTGTTCTTCAAATGCAAGCTGTTTAATGCAAGTAAAATAAATTAACTAAAGCAAGAAGTGGATTTAAAGATCCCTGGTCCAGTGCCTATAAGCTTTACATCTGTATGGTGTCCTGCCTCCTTTCTTTGCTTTTCTCTCCCCTGAACGCCTGTCCTCAGAAGCTTGAAAGCACCAAAGCTGGATTTCTAGTGGGTCCTAGCCAGCTGGTCTGAAGTTATCTCGGAAATATGCACTGCACGGCAGGCAGGCCCTGCAGTGGCTGAGTTTCTCAAGAAGCCCTTCCTTATGTACAGGAGGGAGTAGGGGCTGAGCGCAGGCTTTCTTCTTCCTTCTAGACAGTGTCCCAGGTCAGGATGCTACAGGAAACAATATGATTTCCATTGCGGGCATCTCTTTGTGAAATTCATCCTGAATGTTTCCAATCTGAATTATTTAAAGCAATAGTGGCATTACAGCCAAAAATAATGTCTCTATCAGCAGATAGAGCTGAGCTGAGATCACAGAAATCCCATTTGTCATATCCTGAATAAAAGCCTTCATGCTGAAAACAAAAAATAGTACACGAGATACTTCTTCAGTGCTGAAAACAGCCTAGTTTAGTGCTGGCTATAACTGGCAAGACAGCTGTGCTTTCTGAACGAATACTGGGTTACAGAGTTCAGTGCAGCTACTCCATGCAGTAGCTTCTCTATTGGAAGTGTCATGAAATCCATGGTGTCTACACGGGGAAGGATAACTCATGAAGACCTGCCACACAGCCCTGTTGACCAATTCTTTTCTTTCTGTGGAGTAATCGCTACAACCAAACGATGGAGCTCTGTTGCCGACCAACATAAAGTCAATCTTCTGGCAGAAGGCCAGTTCCAATTCACGTCTGAGTTGTGTTCTGAATATTTTTTTCTCATAATCTTTGTGCTTTTCTGGATAGAATTCACTTTTCTGTACTCCCACTGAAGTCTTCTCAAGCCTGGGACGGGTCAAACAGCCATGCTTACAGTGAATTACTAGAAATTTGTACCAGGAAACGGAGCTGGTAGGACAAAGAACAGCAAAATGAACCCAAAATGCCTAGTGAAAAGAGGCATAAAAACCAAACTAAGTAAGAGAGAGAAGGCTTCTGGGTGCCAAACATGCCATCACTGGAAATCTTCTAATAGTTACGGTATTGGCATTTTGAAGATACTTGGGGAAAAAGTCAATAAATGGAGCTAGATACCAAGTCACTGTAAGAATATATAGTAAGAGCCATGTGAGAAAGGCCACTAAGTCCAGTGGCATGGATGTAATTCACTCCCAGGCACTGTGCCAAATCAAGGCCTAATCTCTGCCGAAGTATTTTTGGGCCTGGTCTCTGTGGTTGTTGATGAATCTGTCTTTTTCCATCTTACTGTAACAGGGTGCTTAGCCACAGCGGACACATGAAACTGAACAAGCAATTTATTTCAGGGAATGGGCTTAATGTTCCTGACAAGATGGAAAGTTACCAGCTGGGTTATCTTCTGCATCTAGTCCAAGTCAAATGTTTTTATGATAATGTCTATTAGACCGAGCACAACCGAAAGGTAGATTTTCCCAATATCCATAAAACTCTGTAGCAATTAAGAAAAAGGCCATATATTATGTCTTATATTGTAGTCTGTATCTAATAAGGCACAAAGCCTTGGCAGCTTTCTACACACTAGTGACTGCAATTTTAATGTTGTTTTCATAGCAATAATCTCATCCTTGAAGGCCATTTGTTCAGCTGGTCTGGCAGAGCTGGGTATGTTATAGGAAAGACAGATTATGGGATGTCTCCCTGAAGGGTTAAAAGTAGAAGTCTTGCTAGAAAAGGTAGGATGGGAAGACATTCAGCACCTCCAACCAAACTGCTCTTGCTGCTGAGGAATGACTCTGTGCACAACATTTTGAAACATCCATCCGATTTCTTGCAGAATGATCTACACTGGGATTATCGCTGGCAGCAGTGTAAGGTGCCCAAGTGTTAACAAGATTTCTTCTGCTCTCTTAACAAATTCAGAGCGAAGTGTCATATGCAAAGAGGGTCCTAGTCCTGGTTAGATTATTTTGTTTTCTGGAACTTCAATATCAGGTAGAGTTTTTGAGCATGTAATTTTTTGCTTGTGGCTTAGTCCTGTTGCATGCCTCTTTGTGTAGGTCTCTTCTGAGAACGTAACATCTTCTCTAGGGGAATTCCATAGAATAATGCCTTATCGCTCTGATTCACAGGGAGTGAAAAAAAGTATTACATCCCTGACAAATCATCTTTATCGACACTTGACTTACTCTGTAGGAAGCTTTTTTGATGTCATCAGCAAGGAGGTATTTACACAGCTGGATTCAGTCTATATGACCCATCTTTGTGGTGGCATTACTAATGTAAAACAATTTTTTCCTAGACCTGCTTGATGCAAAGGTGCAGGCTTCCTTTATTACCATTAAATGTGAGGTGGAAAACCAAAATGCAGATTCCCATTGAAAGGAAACTTTTACTACAGCAGAGCTGCGATGATACATCCTGTGTTAGTTCTGTTGAAAACCTAATCTTCAGTGCAGAGTTTGAAGAACATTTTTATTTTTTATTTTTTTTCAGGACTGAAATTGTATCACGTACCAAGCCATTTACCTCCTTCATGTGTCTGCTTACAAAGGTCTAAATTAATTGCAGTTGTGGTGATTGGTTTTGTGATAATGATGATCAATGTCAGGGCCTGGCTTGGGACCAGCTGTGCACTTTTGTGTTACCAAACAGCTAAAAGATGTCCTTTGTTAAGCTCTGGCCTGTGCTGGAAGCAGACAAATGACCTCAAGGCAAGTCTCTGTGCCCTATTGCAATGCATTTGTGCCTTCAGAAGTCTTTGGACCAGACACCTTAACTATACTAATTTTGTCTATGTCAAAAGAAACAGAAAGGTCAAGCAGAAGGGCAATAGGCAGCCTGGAACAATTGACAAAGCGAGAGGAGCAGCAGGGGAAAAAAAAATGTTGATGCTTGGTGAGAAGCATGGGATGGCAGCTCTATGAACCATGCACCAGGAGAGAAACAAAGACGAACAGTTTGATACACCAGATATAAAAACGCATGAAAGTGGGTTTGGCTGATGACAGCTGATTGCTGTCACCAGCCAGTCAGGCACTGCTCCAAAGCACGAAGCGCGGGCTGACAAAGCGCTTATCCCAGCTGCTTGCCAAGGCTGTGCTCCAGCAGGAAGAGCGTTGGCGCCAAGGAAGCTGCAACGGAGGCTGTTTATTTTCGTTTGCAAGGTTTGTTCAGTGTTTACCCACAGCCGTCTCCACATTCTGGGGCAATCTTCTCCTCCTAGCCTCTCCCCACAACCCAGGAACAGTGGCACAAGCCTTCTGCAGAAGGGACTCGGAATTATTTTGAGTTTGCCAGCCGTGCCCCTGAGGGGCAGTGGTTAATGCTAGTGCTTACCCACACAGACACGCAGAAGTGTGTGCTGGTGCAGTGGTTAGCACAGGCATTATGGCTATGGTAATGCTGACCCACACGAATATGCAGAGGTATTTGCTGGCATACTAGCCCCCGCCTGCTAACTCATACAAATCAGGAGGCTGGTTATGGAAATGAAGACTGGAATATATGGTTTCCTGATGGACACGCTTTAATGCCTTTCCTAAGCCTTAGCATATGCTTTATTTTTCAAGATATAAATTATACTGATTATCTCTAGAGCACAAGCAAAATATTAAATCAAAGAACACTTAGGAAGTTTTTCTTCTGAAATTTTTCATGTTAACCATATTGCCCAGAAAATAATAAAACGCTCTGCTGATTCCAGCTCCATGGCATCTCCTATGCTAAAGCAACAGCTATTCCTATAGTAAAGATCGAAAAGTTTTAAAGCTTTAAATCAGGCAATTTTTGAAGCTGAAACTTATGCCTGCTGTACTGATGCTATCAGCGTACCACAAGCTAAATACTCTAAAGAAGAAAATAAGCTTTGAACTCACAAGAGATGCCAAACTTCAGATTTACCGATGCCATATTATCTCTAGTCTGATTTTTATGTGGCTCTTTTACTTTAGTATACACATACTTTAAGAAATAGAATTATCACACAGAGACATGCAAATAAAAGAGAATGCAGACTTCCAAGCCTTATGAAATACGCATCTCTAAAACTAATATTACCCCTAAGATGATGCCATCTTTATGCTTAGAAAATATGACTAAACATGAAAGAGCATTTGTTTAGATGATTTGGTCACATTTTATCCATCACCTCAATTATATAAACAAAGATTAAAACAGTTGTTTCTTTTTCTTTTCTTTTTTTTTTTCAAATTAAATTCTTTGATGATAAAAACTGAGTTTATCCCAGAAACTTAATGCAATAGAAGACCAGTTTTGAAAACATGATTTCTAACACAGTCTCAAGAAGCTGGACCATAATACCTCATGTTCCAGTGCTTGGTAGTATGGTTGTTGGTGTCTGCAGAGAGCAGTAGCCTAGTGCAACAAGTTTCTCTACTGTCGATGTGGATGAAGGAAAGAAAGCCATGATCCTGGTCCATTTGCGTATGTGACATCAAAGCCATGATCCTGGTCCACTTGTGTACGTGACATCAAAGCCACGATCCCGGTCCATTTGTGTACGTGACATCATCTCAGTCATATGGAGAGGAAACATTTTCTTGGGCACCAAATTTTGGTCTGACCCATGGACCTTGTGCTCATGCCCTGCACGGTACTGATTTTATGTAAGAACAGTTGTTCTCTTCCACTGCATCAGTCAGGGGCAGACCGATAAGGTTTTAGATACTATATTCAGTGAAACTTGCCTTAAAATCTTACCAAAATTATTTACAGCCAGTGTTTTCAAATATAGGCGTCTCAGATAGATAGGAGCTAGCTCTCACGTACGAAGTTCCAGTAAAAACCACATTGCTGAAAGCAGTATGGGAAATAGTTTCAGTGCTAGTGACTGAAGTTGTTTTGATCCAGTAACGGAGAAATCCTCCTCTTTGACTCCAGGAAGCCTTTGATTTCTCTGCACCTGCTACAGCCTGAAACACCACCGTGGGTCCCTGCACTACCCTGAGCTGATCCTTCCCTTTCTGGTGGTACTACAGCTGTTCCTGTCTCAGCTAGGAGTTACCTCCTGAGGCTTCGTGAACGTATTATTTCCTAAGACAGTACATCTTGTAAGGACATGAAAGGAGAAAGAAGGGAAAATGAGTTTTTCAGTGCACTTTATGGTCATCCACTGAAGCGACCTACTCAGCTTGCCCTTAAATGAAAACGTCGTAAAGTCGGTATTTTTTGCATGTTTTACTCAGATGCTTGTCACAGAGATAGTCTTCATCCAAACAAAGCATATTTGTTGTTAGAATAGCTGAGAAATTTTATGATCATTAGGATTGCAAACTTAAAAGAAATATCTAAGCTTGTATGGAAACTTCTAGTTTTTGAGATGATTCAGTTTCACTGAATTAATTTGATCATTTTATAGAGTAAGTGCAATATCTGTCCCTCTAAGCTTAAAATACTAAATATTGGCTTCCTAATTTGACAATTAAAATATATTTTGTTTTCCAAAGGCTTTTTAACTTGCTTTTTACTTCTGCAATCATAGGAATGAGTTTTGGAAGTCATCTGTTCAAAGCTACAGGCTCAGCTGAATAAAAAGCTGAATTTATGCCCTATTCTTTAATGAACCTTCACATTAGCTACAAGGACATGAGCTTCTAGTCCACAATTTCATTAGCAGACTGTACCTGCTGTAATGGATGGACTAATTTGCTTTTCCTGATATTCTTTTTTTCGTGCTCGGTGCTGAGACCAATTATTCAGCTGTGATTCAAGCACAACACATCAAGAGACAAGGCCAAATTAAAAGCAGTGATGGAGCAACTTCAGGACTAAGAACATTTAGAATTACAGGGGACTAGAAGACTATGACAGCTAAATGTGTAAAGTAAGCTTAGGATTTTATTTATTTTATTTTTTTCAAAATAGGCAGCAAGTATTAGTACGAATTATAAGAAGATATAAATGTGCAAATAAAGGAACAAAGAATAGCCCAAATTTAAACATGTTTAAATTACTATTGTAATTTAATGTATTTTACAAGTCACATTCAGATGTTCCATGGTCCATGTTGAGAAACACTGGTTGGAGCAGTGTCTAACTTGAGATTTCAGATCACCTCTGGAGGAATCTGTCCTTCTCTACTGGCCATAGAGACTTCCTAGGTTCAAGTTAGCCTTTGAAATACTGACCTGTCAACACATCCAAACCATTTGTTTTAAATTACTTAAATCATAGCAAAAGGAAGAATGTGGCAAATGTGATGACAGAATCCAGTTCCCCAAAGTGGTATTTGATTGCCTTGGTAACAAAAACATCCCATCTCATCCCCTGGCTGCCTTGTTCACTGCACATCTTCCGTTTTTGGACACAAATAACTACAGCAGTTTCCTTTGCTTTTCAGGCTGGGACAAGGACCTCAGTAGCTGTTCTGGGTGCCCTGGCTGAAGTGAATGTGCTGAGCTGTAATAATGTGTTTAGAAACTGTGCTCCATGACAGATGGGGCCATGAGGAACATTACTCCAAATCACTGAAGTTGCAGGGAACCTAACAGAGATCACATATTTGGAAGCGTTGAGTAGGATTAAAATACAACAGGCTCATATCAAGCTGCAATAGCTCATATGCTACAACTGCCCTAGATGTGTTTAAATGACCAGGGTGAAATTTTCAACTGGGAATAATTCAGTCTCCCATTTATCATGAGAATGAGAAAAGAAATCCGTTTGAGACCATTAGTATTTACATATTTGATTGCACATGCAAATTAGATGCTTAGACATATAAAGAGCCTAATTTGCTTTGATAGATTACTGCATATTATTAACTGGATCTAGAATTTGAAAACCTGGCCCTAATTTGACATAATTGCTGAAATCTCATGCATACCAAATCTGATCAGGTACTCTTTGCATCTCTGTGGTGTTCCCTAAATCTCATAGACATGTTTTCTTCAGTAGATGTGGGAAGCTAATCCAAGGAAGAACTATTGACCAGAAGGGTTATAGAACTTCTAGTCCACTAGGTTCAGCCTAGGTCATGTAAATGTCTAAAGGGACTTGACGACGCTTCAGAAACTCATGCAGAGTGCACTGTGAATTCAGTAGAAGTCATGTAGCAACAGATACTGACGTTTTTTCTTTTTTTCTTTTTCTTGAAAGGCTTTTGCTAAATATGGATTAAAAGGTGAATTACGTCTGCTACATGTATCTGAAGATAATCCACAGGGTAATCCCTCATGGCATGCAAAGAAACGCACTAAACCCATAGGCAGAGAGTCCTAGGCACTGCTCTGTGGAACACTTCTCTGCTCCGTGCAGGAGCCTGTGGTACTGCCAGAGGGCTGAAAGCTTGCCTTGGCTCCCTTTCTTAAATCCTCACGTGGATGGTGGGTATCTACCAGGGAGGGAGGGAAGGAGTACGACATTAGGAGACTGGAAGCTAGCTATTACTGTAGATCCAAATGTGGTTTAAAAGATGAACACAGAAAAGTTTAAGAGTTGGAAATTGGTCATTTTTGCTAATCTCTTCATATTATTCTGCATATGTAAGCTATACTTCGTAGCAGCTTTGAGAGAAGAATGAAAATGACTCTTCAGAAAATGGTTGGAAATAAGACAGAAAATAATGGGAATCTGTGAAATGAGGCAGTGCAGGAGGGTAGCAGCGACAGGCACCTCTGAGGCTGAAAAAGTGGATCACAATGGAAACATCACTCTCTGTGTCATTCTGCCATTAGATGTACCAAAGAATTTTTGTTAAAGTCAGTGCTTGATATTCGTGTCTGGGAATCAATTTGACCTCAAGTTCTTTCTTTTTGTTGTTCTGCCAGTCGTTAAAAGTACACCTTGTGCTACCAGAACCGTGGTTACCCGTGGCACACTCCAGGCACTTTTCTCATTGGCCTGTCTTGCCTTGAATAGTGTGAATTAGCTTGTGGCCAGAGCTCTTATCCCATTAATTTGTGTCATTAGCCCCTTTGTTATACAGCTAGGAAAGCAAGGCAGGATAACCCAGGTATCACAATTAGCGTGAGTAAAACAAGGGAAGCTTTAAAAAAGGAATTCTGCACCACCAAAGTTGTGTCCCATAGGTTTTCCTGTGGCTAGTACTTGTGTTGTTGATAGGTAGAGGTACAATTCACGATTTCTAAAGGAGGAAATTAATACAAGCTGTACGTTGTTTGTCATCTGGCATTGCTGAAAACTTTACAGATGTAAAGATGTTGACCTGGAATGGTGACCAAACTCTGTGAAATGGGAGAGTAACAGTCCCAAAATAGATTTTACTTGAATGCTTATGTAGTTATCCAGACTTCTTCTTTTGTTTCCTATTTTGTGCTTCCTATTTTGTTAGAATTTTGACTCTTAAATCTTTCTTTCGGTTGCTATTTGTGTTCCTTTTATTTATGTGTTATGAGAAGTGATTTAATTTCCTGGAAGCAGCAGGCTTAGGTCTTTGAATGATGACTAAGCTAGCTGGGAGGTGAACGTAAACATTTCTATACCACTAACAGCTCCTGCTTCCAGGGCCATCACTAAACACTGGAATACCAAATTAGCAATTACAAACCTGCTAATCACGAAGGTGGCATTCACAAAGGCTTTCTTTAGCCCAGCCAAGTTAGTCTCCTTGTGCAGCCTCCACTGTCAGGAGGAAATTTCTATAATGCAATTCGGAGCAAAAACCTAAGATTTAAACCTAAGATGTAAGTGCTGATAATGACTCTGTAGAGTAAATTTGGCCATAGAGGGGTCTCAAGAGGCAGCTTCCCTAGGCTGCAGGTGTCCTTGTATTCTACCCCAGGATATATATTTTTTCCTATTTAAGAAAATGAATTCCACTAAATCAAAACAAATACCACTCATGAAAAGGACAAAATGAACAAAAGGAGAAAGCTGCTGATCTCATGCTTCCCTGCAGAGAAAATGAGGAAAGGGTGGAGAATCGCCTAGACACTTTCTGATTATCCTGTGAGATAGGATGGGAACAATGAGGTGGCTGGTGTGAGCCTGACCAGAGCACTTTCATTTTGGCACTTCAACAAATGCTGGCAGCATTTTCTTTTTTAATGTCAACATTATGTGCACAACTTCAAGGTAAGCCTTCCAAGTCACTCAAGTTAATTGATACATCAGAAATGCTGAACTGGAACACCATGTCCTGGATGATACTTAAAAATATTGCAAAAATATATGTTGCCTTGGAGGAAGGACTAGAAGAGTCCAAATGCATTACAAAAGTGTTGGCCAGAAATGGGTGGATTCACTGCAGCCATTTCCTTTAACGCGTGCCTCGGATTGACTGAAGAACTGCAAGATTATGTCCTCTGCTGTAGTTCTGGTGCATAAATGCTGTCTTTCCTCCCACGTTGGATCTACCTTCGTCTCATATGGAACTGTCCATTTGCTGACTGGATGTATATTTTTATACAGAAGAAGAGAGTGCTTTTTGCTCTGAACCTAGAGCCATCTATGCAATATAGCCTCAAGGTTTCAGAGCTGAGGGTTTTGATCTCGGTGTAGGAGGTTGTTAGTGCGGAGACAGGCTGTTCCGATCAGCTGGAGCAAAGAAATGTTACGCTGTCGCTCTTGGGATGTATCATCCATATGTGTACTCATGCTGCAGGTGAACATCCACCTGTGATGCAGATAGCAGAAACTCTCAGCTCACATCATCTTCCACCTTGTAGGTGTACTCAGCCCTTGCCCTTTTCACGGCCGTACGGGGTGGAGTGCTGCCTGAGTGATGCGCCCAGCTCTCAGCCAGCACCCGCAGGAGGCCCACCGAGGAGCAGAGGGTGGGTAGTGATTGTTCAGACACCACAGAATTTCAAGTGCATAAATAAAAAGCCAGGAGGAGTGTCTTAGGGGAGCCAGCCTGGCCTCCAGCTGCCACTCAGAACAGCCCAGTTCTGCTGCTGTGGTATCTGTCAGTCTGGTGGAGACTGTCCTGTTAGTCCCAGAGTGTGTCATGGGACAAAATGCCCTGGTCAGTCAACCAAATCAAGCAGCTCAAAGAAGGGCGACTACTAATAACTTTTGTTTGTTTCTTTTTGTTTGGTTGGTTTTGTTCTATAAGATATTGTCTGTCTAAACCATCTGGATTGCTGTGCTGTTTCCTCTCATCTCCGAGATTTCCAGGTCCTACAAGAGTCTACAGAGGCCCATCGAGCTCCCAAGACCCTGACTGTCCAGAAGTGGCACCTTCAAACCTTAAAATGGTCTGCTCTACATCTCTGTGGGGGCATTGCAGCAGTTTATCCAATCCAAAGCAGACAACGTGCACTGTTACAGGCAGGTAGGAAAGACTTGTAAGACCTGTCATAACTATTTTTATAGTCACTTCCCGTGCACAGTGGTGACTGGGTGTAACTGTAAATAAGGCTTGGTTTCATCTCGAGTTCAACGTGGCAAGGTTTCCCTGTTGCTTAGGCAGCGACTGGCCTTGCATAGCAGTGTGCTGAGACACAGAAGAATGACAGCTGCCAAGGGCAGCCGAGGGTTTTGTGTTCTCAGGAGGGTAGCTGCAGTTAAAGTGTTTTCCATCTCACTCCTGTGCTACTTTTACAGTGTAATTTCCTCTTGAAAATCAAAACTACTTCATTACAGTGTACCCATACATTCAAATCAATAAGATCTTAAGTTTAGTGCTTGAAACCTGGAGCACTTTCTATGCTTCAGCATTAGTTTCTAGGTTTAACATCAGTTAATTTTCTCATGTGAGCAATACCACTGCATTCATTTTACCCAAAATCTGGCAGAGGTAAGGAAATAATCCAGCACAATTAAGGGAACTCTTGGGATGCCTTCTGCTGATGCTCAGAAGACCCTGGCTCCCATTCATTTGCTTCATTCCAGGTTTTCATTTTATGCAGCTGTATGTTCTGCATGTATCAGTCACAAAATTAAGACATGGTGGAGCCATGGTGACAGTTACCTGTTTTGTTTTTAGACAACACAGCTAGATGTAGCAACCCCAGTGGATCTACAGGGAAGGGCACAGGCTGCAAGAGAGAAGCATTCAGCAGAACCCCTGGAAGCACTTCTTTGTGCACACCCTTCAGAGGGTAACTGTGCTGCCTTGAACTCTGCGAGCAGTGACATTCCAACGTGATGCTGTTTGATTTGATTTGATGTGATTTGAAGAGTAATCTTTTGGGGAAAACTTTTCCTGGTGGAACACCAAGTCCTGCTGGCAGAGGAGATGCTGCTCCTTGTGGAGGATGATCGTGTGGTCAGCTGATGGAGGACCAGCTCCTCTGCTGTAGGGGCCGTCCCTTCAGCAGGTTCTGTGTGGCCTCCCAGTTGGGTACGGGGCTGGAATCCCCTGCCACCCAGCAAACGGAGAGTGGCAGTGGCAGCTCCTGTTGAGCTTTGGACTTAGAGAACTGTAATCTAGCAAGGCCCGCTGCTCCTCAGAAGTTGTATCTTGTCTCCATGACCAACAGGAGCACCCAGGCCAAGGCCAGGGAATCTCCGGGCATTAAACAGGTAAGCTCTTGCTTCTGAAGGCTGTTCATGGTTTCAGTTCTTAGTGAAGTCAAACATAGAGAAATCCCTTCCCCAAACAGCGATGTGATTGTGTTCCTTTGACAAGTAGCTGCTCTTGCACAACTCTGTTCCTGCCGACCACGGACCAGGACCACCTTCCTCCCCCTGTGCTAATAGAAATGGCATTTTGAGCACAGGGAAACCCTTAAGCTGCAAAGAATTCTCTGAGATGGAGCTAAATTAGGAGTAATGATATCAGCAAATGTGTATTTGTATTCTGTGCTGGCCTCAAACCTTATTTAACTTTTAACCAGCTTCATTATAAGAGTGCTTGTATTCAAGATTAACCTCACAAACACAACAGGAACCCATCAAAAGGTCTTAAGAGCTCCAATTTCTGAGTAAATATGTGCTAAAGAAGCTGGTTTCAAGAGTGTTATTTTCAAAGTAATTAATTTTTAACCTTTACTCAACCTAAAAGATGGCTTATTTTTCAGAAGTTTATATTAGTTTTTAAAGACATGTAATATACGTGGCAAACTCTATCTATGATGTTAATGTAGGCAACACCCTGGTATAATTTCCTTTTATTTTTATGGTATAGCTTATGCACAATATTTATGTGACACAAGATAATGTCATACTATATTAGCTGTATAAGGAATGTTTGCAGAAAATGAAATCAATAGTTTTGATTGCTAGAGCTCGGCTCCAGGCTTACGTGAGTTAATTGTAATTAGAGAATACTAACTTGTCCATGAAGCGTCTTGGATTCCCCAGCCACTCCTGAGGATGTGTTCAGGCCTTAACTGATGTTAGCACACGACTGGAATAGTGCTTTTTGGAAGTAATCAGTGGCTGCACTAGAGCCCATTCAGAATGAAATCCTGTTCTGTTTTACGTCAGTATGCCGAGAAACAGTATTGCTGCTGATCTCACAAAAATAAGAATTTAAGGAAGCTCAGTAGGGAATGATGTTCTACCTCCAAATCCTGTCAGTAGATCCTAAGGCCGGGAGGGATCACAAAATCACAAGCAGTACAGGCTGGCAGGGACCTCTGGAGGCCTGACTCCCCCTGCTCAGGCAGGGCCACCCAGAGCAGGCTGCCCAGGACCACGTCCCGGTGGCTTTTGAGTATTTCCAGGGATGGAGACTGCAACCTCTCTGGGCAGCCTGTGCCAGGGCTAGGTCACCCTAATGCTGAAAAAGTATTTCTTGATCTTCAGACACACCTCCTGCAACGCCATCGCCTCCTGTCCTGTCACCGGGCACCATGTTCTGCCGCACTGCATGTGCCACTGGGCTGCCTTTCAACCTGCTTTAAGGTTTCCTTTTGAGGAACAGCCAGTCCTGATTTAAGCATTTCTAGGGATCACAGACCCCCAGGCTTCTGGTAATTCTAAGCATGAATGAGCATACCTGGTAAATTAATTACACAGGTGTCTGGTAGCTTGAGGGGCTTCCTCTTAACCCTGCTGCTAGTTCTTGTAGGCACTTGGAGATTGTGCTCAGGCCTGCACAGCACGTGGAGTGAAACAGGCTGAGCTCACAACTCCCTCAGACTTGTTTCTCTCTCGGATGTTCTCTGAACCCTTCGCAGTACAGCGCTACTCCGTGCGGACGGCAGCTGCAGGACGCCGGCAGCAGCCAAACCAGCGCTAGGCCCTGCTGCAGGGCCTTCACAGCCGCCTGTGAAAGAAACCCATTAAAGCTCCTACACACGTGAATAAACTCACAGGAAACAAGTGCAGGTCCTCATTGCAGCACATCTCCCATCCCTGCGGACGCAAGCCAGGCCATTTTGCAGTGTCAAACACCTCACACCCCCCGAGCACACCGCTGCTTCTGACACAGGAGCCTGCTGCTGGGGCTTGGCAGGAATCCCTGACGGTGTGCTGGGACTGTATGGGGTGAAATCCTTCTAAAAATTGGTTTGTGGTGGACTGTTTGCTCACAACTATCTTTCCTGACACCCACATATAGAAATGATTTTAGCTTTCCTGCTAGGTCTTCTGACTTTACTTGCCATGGGTTATTTCAGCTCTCCAAACTGGAGAACCTGTACACAAGCTTAGATTATGAACTAAACTGAAGACGAGAGCGTGGTCTCTTTTAGAAATAATCTGTATTCAACAAAAAAGCAATAGGCACGAGAGAAAACGCAAAGTTTCCCATTTTACTTGGTGATGCCTTAGCAGAAGGGCAGGGAGGTGAGACGGGAGAAGGCCTGATCCGGCCTTCGTGGCTGCTCTGAGGGACGCCAGCAGTCAGCTTACAATGGAGAGGCACGAGTTTAGGAACAAGTTTAGGAACATTTCGGGTCAAGTCTGTACTGGGGACAGCTTCTGTTGGGCTAATTCATGATTCCAACTTAGTTAAGATATGAGCAGCCGCAGAAAAGCTATACATAGACTTCTGATAACACATGCATCTTGCACTTATGCTAGATTATTTAGGACATGCTTTTAAAAAAAAATTATATATATATATTTATATAATCATTTTGCAGCAAGATTGGAGACTGCTTGTCTGTTGCCACAAGCAGGAATTCACAGGACCTGTTATCCATGCTTGGGATGGATGAATTCTGTATACAAACACTTGAACATGCTTACATTACAATCCAGAAAAGAATTATAAAACTAGTTCTAAGCCAGTGAAGTAGTGCTTTGATAGTTTAATCAAATTTTTATGATTTTTAGCTTCTTCCCAACTTGCCCATTGCTACCATTTCCTAAACAGCAGTTCCAGCCACTGCCTAGATTCAGGTAAACGCAGTTTATACGGTGGAATGGAAACTGCTCTCTTTGTGTCCCTGACCGTGGGACTTCCCCGACCAGCTCCAACATGAGAAGTCTCTCTCTCCCCTTGGAGAGCAGGTACTGACTTCTTTCAGCATATTCAGGGGGTGATTCTCCCAGGAGATGTGCTGAAGTGTGACGGGAGGCTATAAACGCTCTGACAGAATTTAGGATGTGGGTGGCGTTTCTGTTGCATAAGCAGATGATGACATGAGGACATGGAGCTCTTACCCCAAAACAAGGAAGAACAGTTAATGCTCAAATATATTACCTATTTTTTTTTTTTTGAAAAAATAGCCCCAGTTATACCCGAGAATTGCAGCTAAGTTTCTAGCGCTGCTCCAGAAATCTCAGCCAGGAGCTAGAATTTGGTTTTGCTGCTGCTGTTTTAGACTGCCACCTAACGGTGATGGCTAAGCTCACTGCTCAAGTTGCCCAGCTTCCTGCTCTGTCTCTGTGGCTGCTGCATAATGAGCACCTCAGCAGCCACGGAGTTCAAAATGCCAAGGACTAGCATCAGTATGCAGCTCTCTACAAGCAAACCTTCCTTTCTCAGTGATCCTTCTGAACAACTCTTGTTCCAGCTGCACCTCACCAACACACTAACTTGCTGAGCTGCTCCAGCTTTGTTTCCAGTGCACTTCCAACACACGGGCTATTTTTTAATTCATTTTTACAGAATTGGACTGCATGACCTGGATCAGTCCTAACAGGTCTAGCTCACTAATTGCTTGGGACACCTTTATCCTAGAGCGTTATTCTTGGAGCTTACTGAAGCTTACTCCTCACTTTAAAATAGCTGCTCACTTTGCTTTATGAACTGCTTTATGAACTGCTAATCTAAACAGAACAATCAACAGCGGGTTTGTTTCTGGTTCTTTCCTCCTTCTGAGACAGATCAGTACAGACTGTGCTCCTTCGCTCAGTCCTGGCCTTTTCCTGTTACTGGTAGGGAAATAACTTCTCATAAATTACTTACCTAACAGATTGTAATTCTCTCTTTCTTCCCCAGTGGATTTTTTATTTACATCTTGGGAACCTTTGGAATAAAATCAGTGCTTTGACTCCCTTCTCTAATAAAAAATAATAAAAGCAAACAAAAAAGAACCACCACCAACAACAAAAAAGCCAATAGATTTGTTTGTCCTATTCCTTGCACACTGACTTCCCAAGACACACACGTGGAAAACAAAAATAAACTTCTGACTATCCCCTAGCTGTTATATGCAAATAAATCGAAAATTTTAGTAAGAAATACTGAGTGAAAATGCAACCAGCAATATTGCAAAGTACAGTTTTAATCTGCACTGTTTTAATCAGTTTGTATAGGACTCAAGTCATTTCTTAATCAGAGGACAAGTTTGAAACATGCCATTAACCTTTGATGGCTACGCTTTTATCCCCTGCATATAAAGCATATGTGAAGTTTTAGCTATTTGAGAGTTTACACAGCTTGCTTCTATCATTACTTCTCTGAAGCACCAGGCAATTATTCAGAGTCTGCAGGTAACGGCTTGTGTTTGTCTGTACGGACTAATCCATCAGCATTAATACAAACTGTATTTTTGGAATTCACTTCTCCAGCTGTTCATTCTGCCGTTTGTTCACCTGTATCTGGCAGTAGCTCATAGCAAGACTTCAGAAAAACGCTCCCGAAATTTAGGGCAGTCCATTTAGCCATTTCAATGACAATTCCAAATGATCAATTAGCTCATTTTCATGATAAAGAACTTTTGCTTCTAGCACAAAACTATGCAGCAATCCATTCTTCCCATGCTTGGAAATCTAACATGCACTTTTGTGTTTTCTTCTCAGCAATGCACTTAAGAAACAGTTGGCGGCCAACTCCTTAACCTTAATTTCCAAAGACAACAGCAATTCATCTCTGGATGTTGGTGAAACTGACTGCTTCAGCGGCATGGCCAGATAAGGACAGCAACCACTCCTTCTGCTTCCAAGGGAGGAGAAAAGGGAAAGATGCACCCCATTTTCCAGTGCAA